>NC_086003.1:24724507-25031667 GCF_030014385.1 Trichomycterus rosablanca | reverse complement strand
AGCATTAACCGAGACGAGCTGGACGGACAAAATGTAAGTACGAGTGAATTTAAAACATATGGAACTTATTATACGTTATCTCAGCCGAATGTAAATCAGCGTGTTAATTGTATTTCAGGCAGAGCTTAATAGGAAGCTGGAAGAAAGAAACAGACTCCTCAGTGAATATAAGGTACCGGAGATGCTGTAACATTGCTTACTGCGGTGAATGATGGCATAGGTTGTAGTATCTGCTAGTCTGTAAAATACAGTAGTTCACATTTAGACCTCAGTTACAGTTTATAAAATAACCACTGCTTTCCCCTACAGAAAGAGTCGGGACAGAAGGATCGACAACTTCAGCAACTGCAGCTGAAGCTGGATGAAGCGCTACACAAGTTGACTGCCAGCGACTGCCAGCAGGTAAGACATTTCTCAAAACAACCAAAACTCTGAATGTTTTCAGTGAGCTTTAGCTGTTCTCACCTGCCCTTCTGTAACCCTCAGGCTGACCTGCAGAGGGAGCTGGAACACAAACAGACGATGCTACATGAGCAGACAGATTCCGAGCAGAATGAGGTACGACTGAAGCAAACAGATACTTTTAACGTAAAGTTATGCTTAACAAGATGGTTTAAGGTTCGTTTTGTCTTTTAGCTTCTGGCCTTTCAGTGCAATGGCTTCCCACATCCAGCAGCATCAGAGTTCAGTGCAACACGATCACACAAAAAAGTGAGTCTGCAGCTTCCTCTCTTTTCTTAAGTTTAGTAATGAAAGGAATAATGGGAAGAATTATTAGCTTTACTATTATTCACTAGTCTTATAAGTAAATCGACTTCAAATAAGTGATATTGACCAAGAACAAATCGTTCACACAGTGTTCCCATCATTCAGCAGTTTACACACATTTGGAAAGGAAATGAACACTACATGGTGGACACTTGACCTTGTTGGACGTTCCATTCCAAACCATGGGTCTTCTCATAAAACATCAATGCCCGAACTCACACATTCCCACAGACACAGTCCAAAAACGTGCAGAAAGCCTACCCAAAAGTGGAAGCTGTTGTAGTTGCGAAGGTGAAACCAACTCCATATTAATTCCTATGGTTTTGAAAAAGAATGGCTACAAGCTCATGGCCACATGTCCACATACTTTTGGCCATCCGGTGTAGTGACAGTGGTTTATTGTGTACTGGGTAACACTGGTTACCTGGGTAACAATGGTGTGTTGTGTTTCTGGCAGACTGAAGAACTGCAGTTAGTGCGGGAGGCTCTGCGTAGTCTGAGGAACAGCTTCGGCGGTCATGATCCTCAGCACCATACACTGGACACACTGGAGCAGGGAGTTTCCAGCCTTATGGACCGTGTCTACACACTGGAGTCACGGCACAGGCAGGTGAAAAAGGTAGGACAAAGTTCTCACATACAAAATGAGTTGGACTGGGGTGCTCAGCCTGGCCCAGTGTCCATGCAAACACAACTGGCAGTGTTAGAGGGAGGGAAGGTCGGATGTGGTCTCTTCTCCCTGCAGCATGCTGTGTGTGTGTGGTGGGGTGTCATATGGATTAATTACACACATTCTCCCACATGTACATACAGCCTTTATTACACACCAGGGTGAGATCTGGATTAGTTCCTGCCTTACAAAGTGCTAGACTGAGACCGGTCTTATTTCTTACAGGTGAGAGGGAAATCTGGACACAAGGCCACTCACACTGACAGAGACTCCTGGCCTTCCAGCACCAGTAAGTTTTTCTCATGTAACAGTAATGTATTTACCATGGTTTAGCTTGTGACTGTTCTGTGAATGTCATGAAGGAAACCATTTTTAGGATGCTTCTGGTAAATCTGAATGTAATGATTTTTTGTATGTGTGCTTTGTTGCAGAACTGGTGCATTCTCACAGCAGCCCTGCACTTAACTCCTCAGCTTACACCAAGGTCCTTTACTTCACAGATCGCTCCCTCACACCCTTCATGATCAACATCCCTAAGAGGTTTGTTTAAAACTGCATTTTGATGGGACGAGGAGAAAATATGAACTTGTGCATGTGTTAGTGTGTGTGTTCCATCAGGTTCTACTGGTGGTTGTAAATGAATCTGCAAACTATGAACATGAAGTAAAACATAAGGGTCTGATAGAGAAATGCAACTTTTACCAAATAAATGTAGTGGATTATCCATTATGGATTTTCCAACATCACATGCAGTATATTTTTTTTAATAATATGTGTAATATTTTGTTTTCCTGCATTTGTGGTTGTAACACATGATATGTATTTGTGTCAGGTTGGGGGAGATTACACTTCGAGACTTTAAAGTGGCTATAGATCGAGAGGGCACTTTTAGGTACCATTTTAAAGCCCTGGATCCGGAGTTTGGCACTGTGAAAGAGGAGGTATGTAACATTATTTAAATAACGCACAGATTTTTTTGTTGTTGTTTTAGGGTGTCTTTTCACCCTGAAGTGTTTTTAAAGGTTTAGGGCTTAAAGCTGTTTGAACCACAAGCAGTAGTCTGCACCATGTGTAAATACTGTTTCAGTTAAGCATTAATAACTGTGATTTCTTTAACAGTCACATCACATTTTGTCTCAGTTGATTTGTAGATCTTGAGTTCTAATCTCTGGCTATTGAATTGAATTATATTAAGGATTGCATTTCTTTTTCTCCTATAATTGGCACAATCTAAAGGATCAGTGACATTATACAGTAGAGCAGTAAGTGCCCCCTCCAAGCAAGCTGTCCTATAATTTTGAGTCAAAAAATAAACATAGTTGATAGCTTTGCATGACTGATGTGATGGCCACAGCCTACAATATTAGTAGCTATATTTTATATGGGGATTGCAAGTTAGAGCAACATGGTTAAAATTATTTTTTGAGCTCCAGCTACACCAAGCAATAATTACATTTACTTTATTAAAAAGTAAATGTTGCTGACTGAACCAACACAGCATTAATAATAACAATGCAGAGTTGTTCTGTATACAATCAAATCCGCAACAGGAATGTGTTCACTCAGAAAATCACAAACAAATGGGCCCAGAATCACTCAAGGCCATGCTACCCTAATCCCAGCTGCTAATTTAGTTCATTATAATAATCATGAGAAGAAAGCAGCCAATAGAAATCTTTCTGTTATCACAACACATTGAAGCAGTGAATAACTTGCAGTGAAATTCTGTATCTCTCAGGTATTCCAGGATGAGGCAGTGGTGCCAGGTTGGGAGGGCAAGATAGTGGCCTGGGTGGAGGAGGATCATGAAGAGGGGAGGTAATTTACACACAGAGAAATGCACATAGTAATTATATATTTGGACATGCTACAGAAGGTACCTGTGTCATCAGAAAACCAGTATAATGAATTGTACAGTAATTGTTTATAGGCTTCTTCAGAACAGTAAATCATATGATATTTTATATATTTCATGCTGTCTTACACTGCCTCTCTTTGTCCTTTTACAGGATCTGACAGCACCGCCACTTAAACCCCACTGATATGAAATAGAAGGGTGACCAGGACAGTGCCAATCTGTATAAATAAATGTCCCAGTGTTAAACGTTCAGGTGCTGTACAGTCCACTCTAAATACCTCTTTGGCCTACCTAGGTTTTCCCTGTTGGACTAAAGCAAATGCAGGAATACAGAAAACCCAGAAAACCCTGGGGCCTATTAAATCGGCACTATTCCTCCAGGATCTTCTGATCTCAACACAGCCTGTTCGGCAGTGACCAAACTGTGGAGCCACTCCTGAATTATCACCGTAATACAGACATCCATTCTAAATAGACTGTCAGAGTCTAACCAAAAAAATCTGTGAAGCTTTGATTCTCAAGTGTCCTATTTAATATGTGGGAACAGTCTGAGATTTGATTAATTTGCAGTTGAAAGAGAGAAGCTTGTTTACACAGGTCTGCGTATGTTAGTGTAAGTGTACGAAGCTGATGTAGCTAGCAAGTAATGAAAAGTCTTTATTCCAAAATCTTGTCTTTAAATACATGTTAACACAGTTTTCAAACAGCATTCATTCATTAAGTGAAGCGACACGGACTTGATGTAGTTTAGGGCACAATATGACTTACTTGCTTTAATAAGCATAACGTTTTTCTTGTAGCTGAACATTATCGACTCCAGCGTCCAAAAGATGGAGCAGAGAATTATACCAGAATTATGTTTTAAATTGTATCACAGAATTTATCATTTAAAATTAAATGAGTAAATATGGACTATAGACAAAATTACATTAAATTGCTTATTTAATAAATGAAAAAAATGTAGCTACATAAGTGCTAAAAAACAAACATAGTTACCCAAAACAGGTTTGGAATTGGTTAGATGTGCTGTGCTGGTGTGTATGGAAAAGGATGCAAGGGAATTTATATTTATAAAATGTCCCAACATCTTTGAAAATAGGGTTATGTGAAGGTGGCAGTTGTATTCATTTAAAATAAAATTATAATGATGACCAATCCTGATTTAAGACCTACACCTCACAGCAGAATGAAGTTTGTATGTTCAGGATGGGTTAGGGTTTGTCTTGTCCTAAGCAGTGAGCAAAATCAGTGGCAGGGAAAGATTTGATCCTGGTTTCTGAATTTCAGTACAGTTACAGGAATAATTGTGTAAAACATCTTATTTACACAGTGAACATGGATTTATAGAGTAAAGTTCAGTGTAGAATTGTTTGGGTTAAAGACTTGCATTATTATGTGTTAGCAATGTTAGCTTTGTAGCTACAATGAGTGACCATATTTAGTCTAGAAAAAAATAGTCAATTTAATTTTTCAACAATCCCTTCATTAACGTTTAATAATGTTTTTTTTTTTATGTATGTACGTTTCTGGTATTTATGAGTTATAAAAGATTTGTTGTATTTATTTAAAACCGCAGTTGGTGGGATTTACAGTGGAGAACCAGAATGTGCCTGAAGTGATTTGTATTTTAGAGAAAGATCTAAGATTTGTACACAGTTTATCATTTGATTTTTTTTCTATGTTTGTAAATATGTTTACATTTCATGAGATGTGCAGATTACTTTTATAAAAAAACGATTTAAGTTTTATGAATTAAATGTCTTGAAGAAATGATTGTTTTCTGAAGAGGTGTTTATTGTAAAATGTATTTTTTGTACAGTTCAGTGTTGCACTTGAACCCTCATTAACATCAGTGTACCCACTAACAACTTCAACGATCAGATAGTTTACGATGATGTTTTGGGGAGCTCTTTTTGTTGTTGCAAATAAAAAATATATTAACATGTATGCATGAGTTCTGTACTTAATATTTGATTGGTGATGCTGACATTTCTGTTGCCACCCTCAATGTTTATTTTATGGTCTTATGCCTCCACATGCACATCTTTTCCCTAAAATCACGGCGCACATAGCAGTAACACACCCCAAACAGGACGCCTATCCATCATTGGGCCTCGGCCACCCCTAAGCCATAGCCAATCTGTCTGGCTGTTAACACTGCTGGGGAACAGCCTAACCACTGGGAGGTGCTCCTGTCAGTGTGCTTGCAGTGCTGTATCTAAGCCCAGACAGAAATAAGAGTGTTCTGTCAGAAAGAGCATCATGGGTGAAAACTGAGCCGAAATGGGAATGCAGACCAGACCCACAGTGGCAACCCTTAAATACAGAAGCATCCAGGAAAAAACTCTTAAAATAAAAATGTGGAATGTTGGTCAGTCAAAACATTAAAACTTGTGTCTGCACTTTTGTAAGTTCAATAAAAGTTTAAGATAATAAATATGACAGATTTTTATTTTTATGCCGCACTTTACAAAATGTCCTAACTTTTTTGAAAACAGGGTTAGGTGAAGGTGACTGTTATATTCATTAAAATTAAATTTACAAAACAAAAAAGTGTGCAAAATAGACAATACTTACTGAATCCACTGTATACAGTGGATATGTATACAAATCTCTATCTCCGCATTTTTCTCTCCTTTTTTGTACAAATTTAATAGTTGGCTGCAAATATTATGACCTCAAATGAGCTGCTAAAGGTTGAGTGAGCATGTGCTTTAGTGAAAAATATCAGACTCAAAAAAAGGAATTGACGAGGTCAGTTTCAGTTTCACAAATGTGCTTATTTATTCATTTATTAGGATTTATACATCATGTTTTACACACTTTGGTTACATTCATGACAGAAATAGTAAATATTCGTTACACAAGATTCATCAATTCACAAGTTTAATGACTTTTGTGGGCGGCACAGTGGCTAAGTGGGTAGCACTGTCGCCTCACAGCAAGAAGGTCCTGGGTTCGATTCACAGGTGGTGCGGTCCTGGTCCGTTCTGTGCGGAGTTTGCATGTTCTCCCTGTCTGTGTGTGTTTCCTCCGGGTGCTCCGGTTTCCTCCCACAGTCCAAAAACATGCATCCAGGCTAATTGGAGACACTGAATTGTCCTATAGATACCTAGCCGCTAGGATGCATAAACCAGTGCATTGTAGTGCCAGGTCCCAAGCCCGGATAAATAGGGAGGGTCGTGTCAGGAAGGGCATCCGGTGTAAAAACTGTGCCAAATCAATAATGCGATCACGATCCGCCGGCGACCCCTAACGGGAGCAGCCGAGGAAATGGAGAGAGAATGACAATTTTGTATCTCCAGTTCACCTCACTTGCATGTCTTTGGACTGTGGGAGGAAACCGGGGCCCCTAGAAGAAACCCACAGGGAGGACATGCAAACTCCACACAGAAAAGACCCAGACCACCCCCCCACCCCCATCTGGGGATCAAACCCAGGACCTTTTTGCTGTGAGGCGATAGTGCTACTGAGCCACTGTGCCGCCACAAATGTGTTTACCTGTTTTTCAGTAGCACTAAGTACTAAGAACTGCTGTATTGTGTAAAGATGGAGCGGATACTGAAGCTGAATGATGATCACAGACGCTCCTACAGGCGGCGACAGCAGCGTGATTCTCTACCGTGGTCAGAGCAGAAGAAGAAGCGGCGTTCACGTTTCCTCCACATTTGGATCCGTGTGTGTTTATCACTCTCACGAGCTACAAAAATGCGGACTAAAAAAGGAAACGAGAAGAAACAGGACCCCGTTAAAAACTTTGAAAAATGGAAGAAGAAATATGAAAAGACGAAGAAGCTGAGCAAAAAGCCGAGGAGAAAAACGGAGTGGGAGACAGAGAGAGAAAACATACAGAAACTAGTAGCGAAATACGCAGAGGTATGTGAACGTTTCAAAATAAATACTAATAAGTACTGATTAGTGCGGATAAATAGTACACAAACAGTGACAGTGCTTACTAGTTAGTACGCTAGTATGTACTGCCAGTGCTTTCTCACTAACATACTGTTTATTGAGCACGTTGTCATTCAGTCTGTGTTATTTGTGCTAATTACATGATTTGTAAAATTGTTGTAATTCTATATTGATACTAATAATGTGGTTACTAATAAAGTTACTAACTTGTAATGTGGTAGCCTAGTGGGTAGCTTTTTGGGCTATGAACTGAAAGATTGAGAGTTCGAATCCCAGCTTTGCCATGCAACCACTGTTGGACCCTTGAGCAAGGCCCTTAACCCTCTCTGCTCCAGGGGCGCCGTACAATGGCTGACCCTGCGCTCTGACCCCAGCTTCCAAAATAAGCTGGGATATGCGAAGATATAATTTTTTGGGACAGTGGCAGCCTAGTGGGTAGAAGCTTTGTGCGATCAACCAGAAGATTGGGGGGTCAAATCCAGGCTCTGCTATGCAACCACTGTTGGGTCCTTGAGCAGGGCCCCTAACCCTCTCTCCTCTAGGGGCGTCGTACGATGGCTGACCCTGCGCTCTGACCCCAGCTTCCAAACAAGCTGGGATATGCGAAGAAAGAATTTTGTTGTACTGTACACGTGTATATGTATATATGACAAATAAAGGATATCTTATCTTAATGTTCTACTGTTTGTCAGTCAAGAGCAGAGTAAATTGTCTTAAGTGACAATAATTAAAATTATTAAAGCTATTCTCAAAAGTATATTTGTTTGGAAACATTACATAAAATTAACCTAATAGAAATCAATTTTGCCATTACTTAGCTATCACAACTCTAGTTGACTATAAGACATGTTCAATTGTAGTGTAACTTCTTAATAGAAGCCTTGTGTTATCTAATAGAGTTGTCAATAGATTTTATAACCTTTCATAGATTTTAGTTAAAAAACACCTTAGAAGACTAAAAACCTTAGCCAGTTGTAAGAACAAATTGTACATTACCAACGTGTTTATATGTAGCAAAATCTCCAGAATGTTCTAGACTGATTAACACCAATCTTAAGCAGCACCATGTAAAAGCTTTTCAGATCGTAATTGGATGGTTATGTTGGCACCAACCCACAGGACACAGAACTGCAACTTTTCTCCACAAATTCAAACCAAGTAAAGACAAAACAGTATTAGGTTTTGGTTAACCTGAACGTGACAAATTTGTGATATATTTTAACAAAGTTTACCAGGTCTTTTTTTTTTTAAATAGATAAATCCAAAAGAAGCTGTGAAGTTTTCAGATTTTCCACTTTCAAGGAAAACTCTACAAGGTATATATTTGTCATCACTGCATATAACAAATAGAACTGTTGTGATTGTCCACTGGTTACAATATGCATGTTATCAACTTTCCAGGTTTGATGGAGGCTCAGTATCGGCAGCCTACTGAGATCCAGAGACAGACCGTTGGTTTAGCTCTGCAGGGGAAGGACATACTGGGTGCTGCCAAGACGGGTTCAGGGAAAACTTTAGCCTTTCTCATTCCTGTAAGTAATCACTGCTTTAGTATGATTAAAGATTTTTTTAAGAACCGGATCTACTGTGGTGGGTGTTTATTTAAAATGCTTACAGTAAGTTTACTTTAGTTTCATCATTGATGAAAACATGACTGAATAACAAACTGCAGTGTTTGATTGCTTTTGTTTTATGCTAAATCTTATTAGGTCCTGGAGTGTTTATATCGTAATCAGTGGACAGCTATGGATGGACTGGGTGCTCTCATCATCTCTCCCACTAGAGAGCTGGCTTATCAGACGTTTGAGGTGCTGAGAAAAGTGGGCAAGAATCACGAGTTCTCAGCTGGTCTGGTCATTGGTGGAAAGGTGAGATTCTCTGCCCTTATGTTTAATGCTCTCTTTTTTTATTTTTGATGTGCTTTTGGCCTCATATAAGAGAATGAGAGGACTAAGTGGATAAACTTTAAAGGGGTGAAACAATACAGACTGAGCTTTTCAACTGCAGCACAATCAAACAAAAAGCTGCAATACAGCAACAGTGTCTCAGTAACTCTAGTTTTAAAGACAGAATTTGGGCAGAATGTGTTTAGTAAATACTTGTAGAGTGACTGCCTTTTGTCTGGCTGCAGGACATCAAAGACGAGTCAATGAAGATTCATCGCACAAATATTATCATCTGCACTCCTGGACGTTTGCTGCAGCACATGGACGAGAATTCTTCTTTCCACGCCACAGACCTGCACATGCTCGGTAAGGCTTTTCATGCACCATTGATTCTAGATGTTTACCATTTTACAGATTTTGTTTACTGTCTTTGAATAAAGTGATCAAATTAAGTGTATGTCAGGAAATAACATGGTGTAATGATTACTAGTTAATGCTTGATCTTCCTTCTTTTGTCAGTACTGGATGAAGCAGACAGGATTTTGGACATGGGTTTTGCAGACACACTTAATGCCATTATAGAAAACCTTCCCAAAACCAGGCAGACGCTGCTGTTCTCCGCCACGCAGACCAAATCAGTGAAGGACCTCGCCAGACTGAGCCTGAAGGACCCCGAGTATGTGTGGGTTCATGAACAGGCTAAATTCAGGTATGACCACCCACCACCTTGTCTGCCTCTGTTTTTCATACTGAGTTTATATTGCAGATTTAGTTTTACTGGATTTCCAGACAGTTCTTCTAGTGTTGTCCTGCTTCTGAGTGGATCTGAGGATTTGTATGGACCAGTGGTTTTGACCTGGGGACCCAAGGGGTCGCATTAGGTTTTCTGAAAATTGTAATTGTTTTCTCTGCATTCCTCCAGTATACAGACAAAGTTGCTGTGTTTACAAAGCCTGGAAAAATGAATGGTTGATTACGCTTAGTCTACACGAAAGAGAGGTGAAAACTAGTGTTCAAGGGTTTTTACTGTAGGTTCAGTGCATTTATTTACTTTTTTTTACACAAAATTTGATAAAGTATCTGCTCCCCGAAGTATTCACGCATATTTACAGGGGGCACATATCTAAATCGAGTTCATATGCCGGATGCCCAGGCTTGGGACTGGTACTGAGAGCACACTGACCAGTGCATCTCCCAATGGCTAGGCTGTTCGACCTTTACACATTCAAGGCAGCATATGCTGCCCATTAGATTATGTCATTTTAACAGGACACCAAGTCATGTTATGCAAGTGTTATAACAGCAGGATGAAGCACTGTAGAAATGCACATCTGAAGCTTTGCAGAACAAATGAATGGTTAAAACATTCCACTTTCAAAATGGGACTAGTCAGTGTCTGTCTTTCTTGTCTTACAGTGACTATTAACTTGTTGTTAAGCTGATGCAACACCGTGGTAAACCTGCTCCTGAAAAGAATGCATTTCAGGCATCAAAATGTAATAAGTGAATATTCACAAACAAAAAAACAAGTTTATTAAGTAAAACATGATATAATGTGGGTTTGTAAAACTCTTTAGCAATCATTTGTACGCATTATTCCACGAAAATCAAACCCAGTGAAGTACAGAGGTGAGATAATGAATGAGGAGGTGAATCATGATGTGCTGCTTCTTTGTAAACAGTACTGGGACTTTTTCATTAAAGAAAACATATAAAGTGATGTACCAGGACTAATTAAAGAGAAAGTTAATCTTATCAGCCATGAAACTAAAACTAGAAGCCTAACGAGACAGCAACCTTAAACATAAAGTGTTAAAACTTTTTAAAATGAGTTAAAACTGTCAGGAAGTTTCACCCAATTTTCTGACCTGCATCCCATCCATAACATGTGCAGGATTTGAAAATGAGAGGTTTTTTTCTGTAGCTCCCCTCAGATGCGCCCTGTCTGATGTACAGTGTATCACAAAAGTGAGTACACCCCTCACATTTCTGCAAATATTTTATTATATCTTTTCATGGGACAACACTATAGACATGAAACTTGGATATAACTTAGAGTAGTCAGTGTACAGCTTGTATAGCAGTGTAGATTTACTGTCTTCTGAAAATAACTCAACACACAGCCATTAATGTCTAAATAGCTGGCAACATAAGTGAGTACACCCCACAGTGAACATGTCCAAATTGTGCCCAAAGTTTCAATATTTTGTGTGACCACCATTATTATCTAGCACTGCCTTAACCCTCCTGGGCATGGAATTCACCAGAGCTGCACAGGTTGCTACTGGAATCCTCTTCCACTCCTCCATGATGACATCACGGAGCTGGTGGATGTTAGACACCTTGAACTCCTCCACCTTCCACTTGAGGATGCGCCACAGGTGCTCAATTGGGTTTAGTCCATCACCTTTACCTTCAGCTTCCTCAGCAAGGCAGTTGTCATCTTGGAGGTTGTGTTTGGGGTCGTTATCCTGTTGGAAAACTGCCATGAGGCCCAGTTTTCGAAGGGAGGGGATCATGCTCTGTTTCAGAATGTCACAGTACATGTTGGAATTCATGTTTCCCTCAATGAACTGCAGCTCCCCAGTGCCGGCAACACTCATGCAGCCCAAGACCATGATGCTACCACCACCATGCTTGACTGTAGGCAAGATACAGTTGTCTAGGTACTTCTCACCAGGGCGCCGCCACACATGCTGGACACCATCTGAGCCAAACAAGTTTATCTTGGTCTCGTCAGACCACAGGGCATTCCAGTAATCCATGTTCTTGGACTGCTTATCTTCAGCAAACTGTTTGCGGGCTTTCTTGTGCGTCAGCTTCCTTCTGGGATGACGACCATGCAGACCGAGTTGATGCAGTGTGCAGCGTATGGTCTGAGCACTGACAGGCTGACCTCCC
Organism: Trichomycterus rosablanca; assembly: GCF_030014385.1. NCBI lineage: Eukaryota > Metazoa > Chordata > Actinopteri > Siluriformes > Trichomycteridae > Trichomycterus > Trichomycterus rosablanca. The sequence goes on along the minus strand of NC_086003.1, from coordinate 25,019,672 downwards.
ACGTCTTCAACCTCTGCAGCAATGCTGGCAGCACTCATGTGTCTATTTTTTAAAGCCAACCTCTGGATATGACGCCGAACACGTGGACTCAACTTCTTTGGTCGACCCTGGCGAAGCCTGTTCCGAGTGGAACCTGTCCTGGAAAACCGCTGTATGACCTTGGCCACCATGCTGTAGCTCAGTTTCAGGGTGTTAGCAATCTTCTTATAGCCCAGGCCATCTTTGTGGAGAGCAACAATTCTATTTCTCACATCCTCCGAGAGTTCTTTGCCATGTTGAATATCCAGTGGCCAGTATGAGAGAATTGTACCCAATACACCAAATTTAACAGCCCTGCTCCCCATTTACACCTGGGACCTTGACACATGACACCAGGGAGGGACAACAACACATTTGGGCACAATTTGGACATGTTCACTGTGGGGTGTACTCACTTATGTTGCCAGCTATTTAGACATTAATGGCTGTGTGTTGAGTTATTTTCAGAAGACAGTAAATCTACACTGCTATACAAGTTGTACACTGACTACTCTAAGTTATATCCAAGTTTCATGTCTATAGTGTTGTCCCATGAAAAGATATAATAAAATATTTGCAGAAATGTGAGGGGTGTACTCACTTTTGTGATACACTGTATGTAGTCACAGACCGCTTCTTTTCACCTACCAGTCTTGCATAGAGTCTTATGGTGCATGTAGAGCCAAGCTGTGCACTTCTATGAAATATCCAGCAGACCTCTATGTGTGCAGACACCTCTACTAGCCAGCAGATGTTGCATTTGCAGCAGCATTGAGTAACCCCCTCAACCTTCCTCCTTCAGACAGAGTCCGTTGTGTCTGTTAGACTCTTGACTAGGTTGATAGCACAGCTGACGTTTGAGCCTTAAATCTTAGTGATGGTGGGACAGCACGTTATGCTGCTGCGCCACCTGAGCCCCTTCTAGCTTCTCTTAAAGTTAGAATCACCAAGAACGTCAGTGCAACAGAGTGCTAATTTGAATTTATGTCCAAATGTTTTCCGAAGCATTTTTAGATGGGCTGGAAATGTGAATACCAAAGATTTAAGTAGAACATAAAGCAAACATAAAAAAATGGGCTCTGGGTTTCTGTGCTTCTACATCTGAAGAATCCATCTGTGTGTACATTTAGGCAGTTTTAAAGAGTGAGGGGGTGTAAATTATTGTACCTTTTAAAGAGGTCTTTCATTAAAAAAAAAAATACATGTGTGGGTAAGCATTTCTGTCTGTATGTTGATATTTATGTTGATATTTTCCTCAGTACACCGGCTACTTTGGAGCAGAGCTATGTGGTGTGCGAGCTTCATGACAAGGTCAACATGCTCTTTTCATTTTTGAAAAGTCACCTGCAGAAGAAGATTATTGTCTTTTTTGCTTGCTGCAAAGAGGTAACTGTGCTTCTCTTGTATTTCATTTAAATTTAATTCAGATGTTGGGAGTTCATCGTCCTTTAATCTGTAAGAGAATTAAGTCTGACTGAGTTTGTGATATTGGGAGTGCACTCCATGTTCCCATCACATCCAGCAGTACAGAAAAACAGTATCGTTATCATGGCAGCCTCAAACCTAAGGGCTTCAGCCTTGTGCATTCAAGCCAGTTGTGCAGAGTATAAAATGAAACACAGCTGGATGTAAGTGTCTGTATATCCATGGGTTTAAATATATAACTATTTAAACATTTATTAACTAAATCTCTGCTGATTTTACCATCAAGCTCTCTTTAGGAGACTAACTTAATGCTTCTTGCGACCCTAAATAAAACTTTAATTTAATTGTTCTTGTCAGTGTATGTGAGCCTGTTTCTACATCTTTCCTCAGGTGCAGTACCTGTTCCGGGTCTTCTGCCGGTTACGACCTGGTATTTCAGTGCTGGCGCTGCATGGAAAGCAGCAGCAGATGAAAAGGGTGGAGGTCTACAACGACTTCATTCGCAAAAAATCTGCTGTGCTGTTTGCTACAGATATCGCTGCAAGAGGCCTTGGTAACAGATTGTTTCTTAATGTATTTTAATTAAACATGCACATTATAAGTAAAAAGATGCACATTTTATATAACAAATACAGTAAATTCAATCAGGTTACAGTGAGCCTTGAAGGCATGTTGACTGTTCTCTAAGTCTATTATGCACATTGCAGCATGCAAACTCATTTAAACTTTATTTAACTGACAAAATTACAAGGAAAATATTTCTAGTGTTTTCACTGACCAACTTGATTTTTCATTTTCATTAACCACTATATCCTGGTCAGGGTCACACCTGGGCCAACACTGGGCACAAGGCAGGAAGACCCTGGACAGGGTGCCAGTACTTCGCAGGTTTTCGGACTAGCATACTTTCCCGTTAAATGCGTATAAAGAGGGGCTTCACCTTGCATGCAAAGATGGGTTGTGGCTCACCACTATGTTCCAAACTTTGTGCCAATGTCCAAAGAATTGTCAATTGTCCAGTTTTTTTCTTTACACAAGATGGCAACATCTTTCAACATCTACTGTACATTATGTTGTGAAAAGATTCAGGAAATCTGGAGGGCATGACTGGAAACCACTGTTAAATGTGCATAACATTCGAGCCCTTAAAAAGCATTGCATGAGAAACAGTCATGTTACTGTGATGAATATATAAAAATACCATTAAGTTGGTTGAAACTCATACCACCAACAAACTATACGAGATCCACCCTACCATAAATACTGATAGAACTCAATACCCAAAAAGACCAGTACCCCAGGCCCCCACTTGCCCCTTCTGTAAATTAAGAACTTCTATTAAACACAACCTCTACTCATGCCAACAAATTCTACAATATGAACAGTTACAAGGAAATCTTCTCCTCAGTACCACCCCTCCCAAATCTGATTAAATTCTTGGAATCACTTGCAATTAAAAATGCCATATAAGCCGTTGGTGTATGAACTTGACTTGTGCAGGTGAAAAATGCAGTCTGTACTGACTGTACGTGCCAGAGGGGGCGTATGTCAGTTAAGAGGCGTCCTCAGTCAGCGGTGAAGGGTCGAATCAGTATAGAGGACATAATCATGGTAATTGGACACGACTAGATTAGGGGAGAAAATTGGGGGGGGAAAGTGGGAAAAATAGAAATGTAAAAAAAAAAAAAAAAAAAAAAAATCACACCATATAAGTTAGACCCTCAAAGTCACACAAACACTCATAACCACCATACGCAGAAGAAAGCAAATCGACCCACCACCTTGACATTTAAATAATCTATTAGCTAGCCATGATAAGAGCCATAAGCAGCTGACATGGCGTTAAGAATTAAACAAACAAACAAACAATCAAACCATTAAGTTGGCCAGTGACGTCTTTTGGAAATCTTTTCTTTGTGCATTTGTTAGTTATATAAAGGTTTAAAACAATAAGCGAATTACAGTTACTTGTTTTTATTGCATTTTGCAAAATATCCTAGTTTTTGGGGAATGGGTTTATTTTATTTTTCTTGGATGGATTAAGCATAAATCTGCTAAAACCTTAATCTTTGTTTGTTTGGGTGTGTAGACTTCCCGGCTGTGAACTGGGTTCTTCAGTTTGACTGTTCTGAGGATGCCAACACATACATCCACAGAGTCGGGAGAACAGCCAGGTATTGCGCAATACAGTTCTGTTGTTCTATAGTTCAGTAATAATCCCAGTAGATGGCAGTGTTGCTTAGTTTCTTACAACCACTAATGACAGGCTGTATTTATTACTTAGGTTTTTAAAACCATCCTCTAGGTACTTAGAATTTTGGCTTGCTGAGATTTAGTCTCACATTATTGTAGTTGCCCGGTCTGTGTCTGTTTTTACTGTCATTCTAGTCAAGATGAAACCCTTTTTAGCACGTCCAAATGCCATAATTTAGTAAGATAGGATACACAACGCTATCTAGGAATCTGTCTTTGGCTTTGCTTTAAAGATCTGCATGAAACAACTTTATGAAGACATGCCTGCTCAGATGTAAGCTTGGTAAGCTGTTGTGGCAGGAGTGATCGTGAATCCTGTTTGTGATTATTAATAAATATTAAATTAAAGTTCCAGTCTTATGCAGCCAGCTCACTCATTTTTCCAATAATAAATTATTAAATTGATGCTCAAACTTGTTTTAGGCAATATAAGAGTTAAAATGAGAGTTAAAATGTTTAAGGTTTAAATTGCTGAATTCTTTGAAATACCCCATTATGATTTGGCATGGGTTATACAAGCTCTATAAATCTTTGACCAAACGACAGTCGCTGTTGTATCTGTGTAGAACTGAATCATGTCTGGCCTTTCCTCCCTGAGTCACACCTAATTTGTATCTTTTAGCTGCCCAGCCAGGCCAGTACAAACCTGAGAGTTTAGACTTGGTGGGCTATATGCTGCACCACCCAAATGCCCACTTCAGTTTTTAATATAGTTTCAATGTGTATATCTACCTCAAATCCACACAAAATGGCTTTATTCCACACACATATGGCTAATTATTTTGTACCTATGTTTATGAACTAAAATGTACACATTTATTATGCAGTGGTAGCTCAGCGGTTAAGGTACTGGCCTAGTAATCTAAAGGTTTCTGGGTCAAGTCGCACCGCAACCAAGTTATCGCAGTTGGGGACCTGAGTGGGACCTTAACCCTCAATTGCTTACACTGCATTCAGTCACAATTGTAGGTCGCTTTGATTAAAGGATCTGCTTAGTGTCGCACATGTATCAGTACTTCTTTATCTCCCGATGTAGTCGTGTGAATCCGCTGCAATCACCACTCTCTGCAGATCACCACTCTCCAACACGTGTCCGATCTACAGCCGCTTTTTACCTGCAGGTGTTGTGTTCCCACACAGAGCACAGAGATCTCATATGGAGAGCCACGCTAGGCTTCAGGTGACAACCCCCAAACATTCACCAGGACTAGTCCCGCAGGCCTGCATGTTGTTACAGCTGTGGCGGAGACCTTGGTCGAATTTCCCTTCATCAAACACGGCCAGTTGTGTTTATGTGGATGCCTGGCCAGGGTGGTGGCTTGCTTAGATTTAAACTCATGAGTTTGAACACTTTGTAGGCGTGTGCCAGCGTGTTAGACCTCTGTGCCACACATATGATTATGTAATAAATATTTAAAACAGATTTTAAAGACCAAAAGCATTGGCCATCTTACAGGCTGGGTATTGGAAAAGTACCAGACCCAGTATCATGGGTGTGGTTTTGATGCTGCATGATTCTTGCCTGTTCTAGTTTGAATTTCTGAGTAAAGGTAGCAGTGTGTGGTGCCTGGCATCAAGCCCTGGCACTGTTTATGCCAAGCACCTGCTTGTAATGAAATGCTGTGTGTGGAGCCTGAATGTGCTTGTTTAAAGCCTCTGGCTGAACGCTATGTGTGATGAAATTCAGCACTTATACTGATTCTCTCACTGCTGCGAGCAATAGTGCAGCTGCACCAGCTTACTCTGAATGCCTGGTCGGGTTTTGTGTGGCCTGCTGATTGGTTGTGTGGCTTTTGTGGTCGACCGAAAAAGACTCACCCTGCCGCATGGTTACTCATGCCCTGTACACATTGGCACCTCTAATCCCGTGCTCATAATATTTAACAAGTCCCAGATTAAGCCAAATAAATCCTGGTCATGTGATGAAGTATTGAATGATCCGGACTTACTTTCACTCCAACTGACTTATTGAAAATCTGTGTTAGCAGAATCTACAACCAGAGGTTCTGTGCATGTGTGTCTTTTAAAAACACTTCAATACAATGAAATGGTAAAAATGTAAACAAGTGTTAGGAGTGGGAGTAGTATTTAATGTCTAAGGGTGTGGTAGAGAGTTGGATAGTATAATACAGGATATACTCCTTGTCCTGGTAAATCCTTGTCTGGCTTTCCCCCCTCAGACATGGTCTTTTGTGTCTGTTGAATTCCCAGCCAGGTTGGTGGCAGCACCAGGACCCAAACCTGAGGGTTATGACTGCTGCACCAGTGGAGTCCCCATTTTATAATTTTATATAGTTTCAGTGTATATTTCCATTAAAAATTCACACACTATGGTTTTTTTTATAACTTTTTATCTATACATTTAAAGAAAACGAATGTATTCATTACCGTAAGCAAATGTGAATTAAAGAACCACCACATTTATGATAAAATGACTGTTATAAATGTATATCTAAAGGTTATATAAGTAGGGTGTTCGGGTGGCACAGCAGTAAAGCCCAATATTTCTAAGATGTGGGAATAAGGGGTTTAAATCTCAGCTGTGCTATCGGCCGGTTGAGTGTCAGCATGGACAGCTAGGCTGCATGTCCGGGTTTGGGGGGGGTGGGGCAAAAGGAACAAAGCCGATGTAATTTCTAACAACAGGTACATGATGGAACAGTAAAATGGTTTTGTGATGCTGGATTTTTGTCCTGTATTGAACCTTCAGCAGAGTTTCTTTATCAGACGGATCTGAGGACTTTCCAGTTTTTGCTTGCTAAGTTGAATGTGAAGTTTTAGTTTAATAAACAAACAAACAAGGTGGCAGAGACACATAGGATTAAGTTGTGATTGTTCAATGTAAAGTGGATGCTTTTTGTGTAAACTTTACTCTAACATAGACATATTCACACAATTAAACTACCGGTACATTCTTTTTTGCACAACCAATATTAACATAATTAAAAATAATTACAGTTTAAGATTGACTGGGGTTTATAAGGTAGGATTTATTGGGTGTGGTTTCTTCTATCTTCTGTCTGCAGGTATAAGGAGGGAGGAGAGGCTCTGCTCATACTTTTGCCCTCAGAGGAAAAAGGCATGATTGCTCAGCTACAGGAGAAAAAAGTTCCTATCAACAAAATCCAGTGAGTGACCAACTGTGACCGTAGTGGATCTAGATGTGAATGGTCATGCATTGTGTAGCAGTGTTTGAATTTTAAGGATTTTCTATTTAACTTTGTAGCATGACCTTTTATTTTCTTGTCTGTGATTGAGTATATATACAGTGTATCACAGAAGTGAGTACACCCCTCACATTTCTGCAAATATTTCATTATATCTTTTCATGGGACAACACTATAGACATGAAACTTGGATATAACTTAGAGTAGTCAGTGTACAACTTGTATAGCAGTGTAGATTTACTGTCTTCTGAAAATAACTCAACACACAGCCATTAATGTCTAAATAGCTGGCAACATAAGTGAGTACACCCCACAGTGAACATGTCCAAATTGTGCCCAAATGTGTCGTTGTCCCTCCCTGGTGTCATGTGTCAAGGTCCCAGGTGGAAATGGGGAGCAGAGCTGTTAAATTTGGTGTTTTGGGTACAATTCTCTCATACTGGCCACTGGATATTCGACATGGCACCTCATTGCAAAGAACTCTCTGAGGATGTGAGAAATAGAATTGTTGCTCTCCACAAAGATGGCCTGGGCTATAAGAAGATTGCTAACACCCTGAAACTGAGCTACAGCATGGTGGCCAAGGTCATACAGCGGTTTTCCAGGACAGGTTCCACTCGGAACAGGCTTCGCCAGGGTCGACCGAAGAAGTTGAGTCCACGTGTTTGGCGTCATATCCAGAGGTTGGCTTTAAAAAATAGACACATGAGTGCTGCCAGCATTGCTGCAGAGGTTGAAGACGTGGGAGGTCAGCCTGTCAGTGCTCAGACCATACGCAACATACTGCATCAACTCAGTCTGCATGGTCGTCATCCCAGAAGGAAGCTGATGCACAAGAAAGCCAGCAAACAGTTTGCTGAAGACAAGCAGTCCAAGAACATGGATTACTGGAATGCCCTGTGGTCTGACGAGACCAAGATAAACTTGTTTGGCTCAGATGGTGTCCAGCATGTGTGGCGGCGCCCTGGTGAGAAGTACCAAGACAACTGTATCTTGCCTACAGTCAAGCATGGTGGCGGTAGCATCATGGTCTTGGGCTGCATGAGTGTTGCTGGCACTGGGGAGCTGCAGTTCATTGAGGGAAACATGAATTCCAACATGTACTGTGACATTCTGAAACAGAGCATGATCCCCTCCCTTCGAAAACTGGGCCTCATGGCAGTTTTCCAACAGGATAATGAGCCCAAACACAACCTCCAAGATGACAACTGCCTTGCTGAGGAAGCTGAAGGTAAAGGTGATGGACTAAACCAAATTGAGCACCTGTGGCGCATCCTCAAGTGGAAGGTGGAGGAGTTCAAGGTGTCTAACATCCACCAGCTCCGTGATGTCATTATGGAGGAGTGGAAGAGGATTCCAGTAGCGACCTGTGCAGCTCTGGTGAATTCCATGCCCAGGAGGGTTAAGGCAGTGATAATAATGGTGGTCACACAAAATATTGACACTTTGGGAACAATTTGGACATGTTCACTGTGGGGTGTACTCACTTATGTTGCCAGCCATTTAGACATTAATGGCTGTGTGTTGAGTTATTTTCAGAAGACAGTAAATCTACACTGCTATACAAGTTGTACACTGACTACTCTAAGTTATATCCAAGTTTCATGTCTATAGTGTCGTCCCATGAAAAGATATAATAAAATATTTGCAGAAATGTGAGGGGTGTACTCACTTTTGTGATACACTGTAGCTGCTGACTTCTCTTGGGGGGCCCCTTGCCAAGGTTGGGAAGAAAACCCAATGTGTCACTCAGTGTGCAGAAAAGAATACATGTGTATAGTGAAACTTCGATTTAACGGACTAAAAGGGGGATGCACTGGTCTGTAAAACCCGATTGTCTGAAACAATGAGGTTTTTTTCCAGGAGGTGCAAAAATATATGAAAACACAGCACTAAGATGCACAAAAAGCTAAACATGCACATATAACATGCACATAAACAGTAAATATGTGATGTAAAACCTGTAATTAAATATTACAGTTTATGTACTGTACTACTGGGGAGAAATGTCATTACCTTGTGTGGTGAAGGAGATTTTTTTTGTTGTTGCCGTGATCGTATAGTGCCTAAAGTAACGTAACTTTCTGTTCTGGCGATCTTGTACTTTTGCTCAGTGGTCATCATCTTCCTCCACTTGATTTTTATAAGCTATAAAGAAACCGCCTTTGCCAACCAGGTGTTTTGGCTGATCAGTTTTATTAGCAGAAAGGAGAGGCTTGTGTTTATTTTAACTAAACTATATTTTAATGTAAGTTTTAGTCATGTACGTTGCATCATGTAACTACAGTTAAACCCCCTGCAATGAAAGTTTCTCACACAACGGTAAAACCAACATGTGAACGTTTTTGTCTGTGTGGCTAGCATGTGGTCCAGCTGGCAGTTAGCAGGTTTGGCTGGTGGTTTATCAGCAAGCTGCAGTGTTTATGGTTGCTGTGTGAGTAGGAAAAAAAAAAGTCCCCATGATGTCATGCAAACTGAAAACAGAGATAGACTCGCACTGGTAGTCCAAGGCGTTTGGCTCTGGTGCTGCATACATAATCAGTGCTGGATCAGTAGTGCTTAAATGAATATGCAACTGGACAGTAAGATACAAAATAACAAACAAATGAATTAGCATGCATGCTGTGCCATAACGAATGGCCTTTGTGCTCATATGTCATTTATTTGCATAATAATTGATGACATGATGTTGAAAAGTACGACAGTGATGCTCTCTGCACTGTTGGTTTAATGCATTTTAAAAAGATGTGAGACAAAAGTGATTTATTAGCTTTTAACACTGGATGTGATCGAGCATGTTTGCTGTGCTACGCAGGGTGAACCCAGAGAAGCTGATGTGTGTGCACCAGAAGCTCGAGGCCTTTTTGGCACAAGAGAAGGAGCAGAAGGAGCGAGCTCAAAGGGTGAGCGCCTGTACCCATCAATCCCACACCGACTCTAATTTAGCTATCTAAAATCTGCCTCATTAGGCTAAAGTTACAGCTGAGGTGTCTCGTTTCAGCAGTGACTTTGGACTCCTAATGTTACTTGAGGGACTGCAATAGTTTGCTAATAATCATATTTCAAAGAGTAAAGTGTGATAAAGCATGTATTTGGTTGTTAGTTGTGTTATAGTTGAGGCCAATACACAGACCAACAGAGATCAAAATCAAAACCTTTACCAACCAAGATCAAAGCAAGACCAAGACACATACCAACCAGAAGACATACCAGTCATGATCAAGACAAGAACAGGACCCATACCAGCTGAAATCATAACATAAACAAAACTCATGCTAAATAAGACAGACAAGATTAAGGCACATGTCATCCAAGTTCAAGTCAAGAACAAAACCTATAACAGTCTAGATCAAGACAAGACCAAATCCCATATCAATTAAAAGACATGCTCACCAAGATCTAGACAAACCCAAAACCCAAGCCAACGGACATCAACACAAAATCAAACCCCATACCATCTGAGATCAGGTCAAGATCAAAACCCACATCAAACTCGTACCAAACTTAAGCCAACCCACGTCAAGGCAAGATCAATATTTATATTACCATCCAAGTGTAGAAAAAACCCAGAACTCTCAAGATTTAAACAAAGACACATACCACATAAGATTAAGACCTATAGCAACAATGGTGGCAAAAACCTTAGGTTTCATATGAACTTTAATAGTTCATATGATTTTTAATAGTCAAGATGAGACCAAGATTTTATTGGCAAAGAGAACCAAGCCGCCACTGTTGGGCCCCTGAGCAAGGTCTTTAATGTTCAATTACCCAAATTGTATTAGGACACAGTTGTGGGTCACTGAATAAAAGCGTCGGCCAAAGGCCATAAATGTAAATGTAATGACTGGGGCATGCAAAAGAGCTTAATGAATTTTAAAGTCCCATTGTTTTAGCACGTCACCTTTCATTAACACATCACATTTTTAATTTCGTGGTGTTTCATCAGGATTGCTTTTTACTCACAGCGTTGTTTGACGTTTTCTTCTGCAGTGTTTTGTGTCCTACCTTCGTTCTGTCTATCTGATGAAGAACAAAGACGTCTTTGATGTTTTCCAGCTCAAGCTCTCAGAATACGCCATGTGGGTACATTTCTAAAATACTGAGTATCTGATTAACATGTAGCTCTTTTCTCCTAGGGTGCTGGTGCTTTCAACCAGGTGTATGTAACTCTTCTGACAGTTCTGCAGTTTGTGCTTATAGTGTCCAGTTTACGTTCAATTGAAAAAAAAGTCAGATAATGGTAATTTTGAAATCTAGTATCCAGCATGCAGCAGTATTTAACCCATCATTGCAAGTTTGACCCTAGATTATGTCATAGCATTTGTTGCCTAGAGTTTTGTTTTAAGATGTACACGCCTGTCACTCAAATCATAAATGTGATTTTACATACGAAATTCATTCAGGTTGTAGTATAAATTGTGACTTTGGGGAAACTCACACATTTATGTGCATGACTGTGTTTAGGAGTTTCCAGCCTACATTGTAGTTCTGTTTTATTTCCACCATGTGTAAAATTAATGTATTGTTTTCACGTTTATAATATTGCTGACAGGCACTCAGGTGGCTCAGTGGTTTATTACATTAGCTGGACAGGCGTCTCCATTAAAAACAAGGCTAGAGGGCATGAGGGTACTGATGGTTTTGAGTTTTTCGGCACTGTACTTGCAACAGTCTACTTACATTAATGTCTGCTTGTTGTACATGATGCCTGTAGTTTATGCCTGACACAGACTGCATTTCGTAATGTTGAAAGAGGGTATTATATGTTTTCAGACCAAAATTATGACACCCCTGTGGCTCTGACTCACAGGTAGTGCTAACACTGTTCTGATGTTCGTCATATATTTTACTGTAGCAGTTGCATAATCAGTAAATGCGCTAATTCCAAAACATTCTTATCAGTGATACAATAATTGTTACAGAATGATACATTTACATTTTCAGCACAGTCTTATACCCCCTATGTGGCTGATCCAGTGTGTGTACTAAATACTCCTTCCTGTGTTAGGTCTCTGGGTCTGGCCGTTGCCCCACGGGTACGTTTCCTGAATAAAGCCCAGAAACAAAGGGAGGGGGCAGCGCTGGAGGTCAGCACTGCAGCGGATTCAGACTCCGATGATGAGCTCAAGAGCTTTAAGGCCCAACTCAGATTAGAAAAGCCCAGTAAATCTGACTCTGCGTCTGAAGAAGAGGAGGAGGGGGAGGAGGATACGGATGAAGAAGAGGAGAGTGATGATGACGAGAAGGTGAAACCTGGAGAACTGCTTGGGGGCACTGATGATGATGATGAGGATGAAGACCTGAGGGATATGGATCTGCTGACAGTCAAGCGCAAAAATGTTTTTAACGTCAGCGATGAAGATGAAGAATTACAGGTGAATCAAAAAGAAACATGCACTCACTTCCTCTTGTTTACACGTTTTTAAATGGCCTCGGTCGGTCTGGGAAGTCGTTACAAAAACCTGCTGTGATCGTGGCTTTACAGCACACAGTGAGTCGACACTTTTCTTTACTTCTAGCTAAATATTTTACCAGGTGGTTATTTTATAGCAGTTTGCAGGGCTTCAGTTGTTGCATAAAATGTAAAAAAAATGTTTTGTCATAAATACAGTGAATAGGCACTTAAATTTTTTGCTAACGTAATGTAAATGTTTTGGGTTTTTTTGCTAATACCAAAAGAACAGAGATATACAAGAAAGAAAAAATGAGAGAAACTGAGAGATTAAATAAGTGTGTGTTGTAAACAGGGGAAAGAACATGTTTATAGAATTCAGTCAGTACAACACAAAACAGTTTTTTTAATTTTTTTTATTTACCAGACTAAAATCTCTTTGCTAAATCTGATGACCATTTCTGCTATCAGCGAGCAGAGGCTTCACCTTCATACTTGGTAAAACCCACAATTATTAAAAATGCATATCCAAATAGCACAACACCACCAGAGTATCCATTGCTAGTATGTGGTTAAAGACAGTGCATTTACGCCGCTCAGGTGGCACAGCAGTTTGAACTTGTTGGTTCGAAACTCAGCTCTGCCATCCAGCTGGGCACCTACATGAACAACGATTGGCTGTTGTTCATACAGGGTGGGAGCCGGACAGGACCTAATAACTGATGCAATTACGACCTCTGCTGGCTGATTGATGGCGCCTCCACAGAGTCGAGGAATAATGCATTGATCATGGTGTGGCTCTCCATGCACAAAGCTGATCCGCATGTAAATTATTGATTAGTCTAATTCAGTCCTGCATCTAGGTGGAATTAGTCTATGACTGAAGGTGCTTTGTCGAAACACCTCCAGGTTATGAAGTGGGTGTGAACGATTGCTGATTATTGACTTTTGTTAGCATTCCTAACTCAGCTACCTGCTGGATTTAGTCCTGTTTGGACCCAGTTATGGAGCTGGCCATTTTTTAAGTAATTGATGTAATGTTATTAAATTATACATGCACTGATGATTAACAGATTGGACTAAAATCATTTTTTTTGTACTTCCTAAGTAGTAATGTCCTTTTACATTCTCTTATCGTACATATTTTGTAGTTAGTTTGGATGAATTCCTGCTTTTATTGTGGTTTGTCTCAGCAGTTAACATTCAAGCAGAAGGTTGTTGGTTCAAGCACCACTACTGCCAAGTTTCCACTGTTGGGCCCCTGAGCAAAGCCCCTAACCCTCAATAATTCAAACTATATTCAGTCATAACTGTAAAGTCACTTTGGATAAAAGCGCCTGCAAAAACATACAATTATCTTCTTGTAATATTAACGTGATCTTGCTAAACAAAAGAACGTTAATCAGCTTTAAACAGTAAAACATAAGTTTTTATGACTGATGCTGCTTGCTAGTACCTGTGTGAAGCGACCTCTTTGCTATTTTCAGCAGACCCTCTAGATGTGTCATATTATGTAAACACCTCTAAGTGCTTTCAGCTACTCCTCTGCAGGTCTTTGTGCGTCATAGTTTGGATTCTGTTTTGATCTTAAAACATCTGAGATTTGTGCAAACGAGCTTGTTGCAGTCGCTGTGGATCTTTTGCTGTGGACGTTTTAAAGAGCCTCTAAACTTTGTCATTATAAACAACAACAGTGAAAAAAACCCAGTACAATGATAACTTTTTTTATTAATATTTTATTTTTAAAAAAATTTATGTTTAAAATAAAAATATTTTTTTTACTATATACATTTTCTTTACCTTCATTAACAATGCCAGAATCTTTAAATATTTATAAGTCATGTCTTCCTGCCATCACTTAATAGCAGGTCTGTCTGTGCTTTTACAGGTCCAGTTACTTTTTACTACCAATAGTGGCATTTGTAGTGGCACTAGAGATCTGCTAAGATCCTGCAATCCGGGGTTTGAATCTTATTGGTGCTGTCGGTCGGGCATCTGCACAGACATGTTGTGGCTGAAACTGCCTAGCTATTGGGAGGTGCGCTTGTCAGCACTTGTCACTCTCACTGCTGGTCCAAATCCCAAATAGAAATAGGAGTGTTGCATCAGGAAGGGCATCCAGTGTGCCAAATCTGGCAGGCAGACTAGATCCACTGTGGCAACCCATAAATATGGGAGCAGGAGCTAGCAAATAGCTTAACTTACATGCACCTAGCAGTTTGTTTCCATTTCACATTTCTGTGTTGGGTCTGAAGTCGAATCCTTTCAGCTATATATTTAGGATTAGCTGATCTACACAAATCTGCACTTGGAGAACATGTGCTTGATGTGCTTAAATTTGACCTGGCAGAATTTGAGACCCTCAGTGCACATGTGTGCTCACCACAACACAAGTGTTATGCCAAATTCTGTTCACCTGTCATCAGATGCACTGCTTCCTGTACTATGCAAACTTAATCTGGTTGAGGGGCGTCACGGTGGCTCTGGGGGTAGCACTGTTGCCTCACAACAAGAAGGTCCTCTGTTCCATCCCCAAGTGGAGCGGTCCAGGTCCTTTCTGTGTGGAGTTCAAAGTCCAAAGACGTGCAAGTGAGGTAAATTGGAGATACTAAATTGTCCATGACTGTGTTTAATATAAACTTGTGAACTGATTAATCTTGTGTAATGAGTAACAACCATTTCGGTCATGAATGTAACCAAAGTGTAAAACATGACGTTAAAATCCTAATAAACAAACAAACAAACTGTTCAGCCATTGGGAGGTGCACTTGTAACTGCGCTCCCACTGCTGGTCCAAAGCTGAATCGTGTCTGTGTGGGTTTCCTCCTGGAGCTCCAGTTTCCTCACACAGTCCAAAGACGTGCAAGTGAGGTGAACTGGAGATACAAAATTGTCCATGACCGTGTTTGACATTAAAATTTGTGAACTGATGAATCTTGTGTAACAAGTGATTACCTGTTCTGTCATGAATGTAACCAAAGTGTGAAACATGATGTTAAAATTCTATAAATGTATAATCTGGCTGAGTGACAGGATACAAATAATCTTTTCAGTCTACTACACTGAAGTAAATGCTACCTGACAGGTATTAATAAAAAAAAAGCTTGTTTACCAGATGAACCGCATGTTCTGGCACCTGGATTAGTGAATGTTCTACCAGCCTTGATTATTCAGGTTTGTGGAGGAGCACTGTTGCTATCTTAGGCCTCCAGCAGGAATAACTTAAGGTCTACTGGTCAATATTTAATTGTTCTTACAGTTACAAATGAGGTGTAAACACCTGCAGAACAAGATAAAAAAGTTTTGTTAAAACAATGTGATAGAAATCTTCTTCCAGTAATGTTATAGCGACACCCCATCTGGGCAGAATGTAGTGAAGACAGAACGTCAGTTTAATATTTCACAGATGGTTTTGCTTTTTGCTTTGTACACAGTATTTGATTTGAAATGACTAAGCAGTATTTTATAAGACAGCTTGGTAGCTTCACTATGTGACAAAATATGAAAAAAAAACAAAAAACTAAATGAGACCTGCGATGATCAGACGTATTTAGCAGGACGATTATGAGCCGTTAATGTCATATATTTACACTTACTATTTATAATTTATGAAGGCAGAGGTACACTCTTTTACAGCATTGTTACCAGGTAGTCAAACTCTTGTTGACTGTATGTACAAGGCAGTAAATTATTAATTTCTTAGCCAATCTTAACAATGCACATAATGTCAGTATGAATGAATGAATGCCCTATTTGTCATATACACCAATCAGCCATAACATTAAAACCACCTCCTTGTTTCTACACATACTGTCCATTTGATCAGCTCTACTTACCATATAGAAGCACTTTGTAGTTCTACAATTACTGACTGTATTCCATCTGTTTTTTTTGCATGCTTTGTTAGCCCCCTTTCATGCTGTTCTCCACAGGACCACTACAGAGTAGGTATTATTTGGGTGGTGGGTCATTCTCAGAACTGCTGTGACACTGACATGGTGGTGGTGTGTTAGTGTGTGTTGTGCTGGTATGAGTGGATCAGACACAGCAGCACTGCTGGAGTTTGTAAACACCTCACTTTCCCTGCTGGACTGAGAATAGTCCACCAACCAAAAATTTCCAGCCAACAGTGCCCCGTGGGCAGCGTCCTGTGACCACTGATGAACACTGCTGTGTCTGATCCACTCATACCAGCACAACACACACTAACCCACCACCACCATGTCATTGTCAATGCAGTGCTGTGAATGATCCACCACCCCAGGGCTGAAATTACAGTGACATATACAGTGTATCACAAAAGTGAGTACACCCCTCACATTTCTGCAGATATTTAAGTATATCTTTTCATGGGACAACACTGACAAAATGACACTTTGACACAATGAAAAGTAGTCTGTGTGCAGCTTATATAACAGTGTAAATTTATTCTTCCCTCAAAATAACTCAATATACAGCCATTAATGTCTAAACCACCGGCAACAAAAGTGAGTACACCCCTTAGTGAAAGTTCCTGAAGTGTCAATATTTTGTGTGGCCACCATTATTTCCCAGAACTGCCTTAACTCTCCTGGGCATGGAGTTTACCAGAGCTTCACAGGTTGCCACTGGAATGCTTTTCCACTCCTCCATGACGACATCACGGAGCTGGCGGATATTCGAGACTTTGCGCTCCTCCACCTTCCGCTTGAGGATGCCCCAAAGATGTTCCATTTTGTTTAGGTCTGGAGACATGCTTGGCCAGTCCATCACCTTTACCCTCAGCCTCTTCAATAAAGCAGTGGTCGTCTTAGAGGTGTGTTTGGGGTCATTATCATGCTGGAACACTGCCCTGCGACCCAGTTTCCGGAGGGAGGGGATCATGCTCTGCTTCAGTATTTCACAGTACATATTGGAGTTCATGTGTCCCTCAATGAAATGTAACTCCCCAACACCTGCTGCACTCATGCAGCCCCAGACCATGGCATTCCCACCACCATGCTTGACTGTAGGCATGACACACTTATCTTTGTACTCCTCACCTGATTGCCGCCACACATGCTTGAGACCATCTGAACCAAACAAATTAATCTTGGTCTCATCAGACCATAGGACATGGTTCCAGTAATCCATGTCCTTTGTTGACATGTCTTCAGCAAACTGTTTGCGGGCTTTCTTGTGTAGAGACTTCAGAAGAGGCTTCCTTCTGGGGTGACAGCCATGCAGACCAATTTGATGTAGTGTGCAGCGTATGGTCTGAGCACTGACAGGCTGACCCCCCACCGTTTCAATCTCTGCAGCAATGCTGACAGCACTCCTGCGCCTATCTTTCAAAGACAGCAGTTGGATGTGACGCTGAGCACGTGCACTCAGCTTCTTTGGACGACCGACGCGAGGTCTGTTCTGAGTGGACCCTGCTCTTTTAAAACGCTGGATGATCTTGGCCACTGTGCTGCAGCTCAGTTTCAGGGTGTTGGCAATCTTCTTGTAGCCTTGGCCATCTTCATGTAGCGCAACAATTCGTCTTTTAAGATCCTCAGAGAGTTCTTTGCCATGAGGTGCCATGTTGGAACTTTCAGTGACCAGTATGAGAGAGTGTGAGAGCTGTACTACTAAATTGAACACACCTGCTCCCTATGCACACCTGAGACCTAGTAACACTAACAAATCACATGACATTTTGGAGGGAAAATGACAAGCAGTGCTCAATTTGGACATTTAGGGGTGTAGTCTCTTAGGGGTGTACTCACTTTTGTTGCCGGTGGTTTAGACATTAATGGCTGTATATTGAGTTATTTTGAGGGAAGAATAAATTTACACTGTTATATAAGCTGCACACAGACTACTTTTCATTGTGTCAAAGTGTCATTTTGTCAGTGTTGTCCCATGAAAAGATATACTTAAATATCTGCAGAAATGTGAGGGGTGTACTCACTTTTGTGATACACTGTAAGTATGTATGCTTTTTAAAGATATAGCAGTACGATGATAATAATAATCTAGGGCAGATGGAATGCTTTTGTTATATGTACACATATACACATGTACAGTACAATAGAATCCTTTTGCTGAAACTGGGCTCTGAGTGCAAGGGTCAGCCATTGTACAGCACCCCTGGAGCTGAGAAATTTTAGGTCCTTGCTCAAGGGTCCAACAGTGGCCACATTCAAACCCACAACCTTTCAGTTGCTAACCCACAGCTCTCCCCACTAGGCTACCACTGTCTCACAACATGTGAAGTGATACCTGTGTTTGGTTCTGGTGTTATAGTCAGAAGTTTAAAGATTTACAAATCCGAGTCGCTCAAGTGGCACAGCGGTAAAACATGCTAGCACACCAGAGCAGATATTTCAAACTCGTTGGTTTGAAATTCACCTCTGCCATCCGGCTGGGCTGGGCGGCTATATGAACAACGATTGGCTGTTGTTCATACAGGGAGGGAAAGCCGGATAGGGACCTAATGACTAATGCAATTATGACCTCTGTTGGCTGATTGATGCCGTCTGCAGAGTAGAGCACTAATGCAATCAGGGTGTGGCTCTCCATGCACAAAGCTGATCCGCATATTAACTCACCTCGTGCAGGTAAAAAGATGCAGTCGGCTAATGCACATGTGTCGGAGGGGGCACGTGTCAGTTTGCTCTTTTTAATCGGGGTGGGGGTCAGCTCCAGTAGAGGGGAAGCATAACGCAATTGAGTAAAAATTGGACGCGCTAAAAATCAGGAGAAAAGGGGAGAAAATGCATTTTTTTTTTTTTTATTACAATGCTACATAACCCATCTGATCTTTTTAAACGTCACTTTAAGTTTATGAATTAAACACTTACTATTAGTTGTATGTCTTTTCTAATCAGGGTTGAGGGAGCTGAATGTTCCCTGCAGGTAATAATAATCCTACAGCTACAGAGAGAGAAGCGAGAAGCTGCTGCAGAACTATCGACTAGAAAAAAATACAATTTGTCTTGTAGTTTTGAAGCACACGAGGGCTAAATGTACTTTACACTGTCACTGCGTTTTTATTGTATCGTACTATAGAACTTCTACCATTGAGCCTGCCACACTGTGAGCCTCAGCGTTCCATGCAGTCGCTCTGAAAATGTTCTGCATCTGGTGAAATGCCTTTTGCGAGTCACTAACTCGTGTTGGGATTGTGCTTACTGTGCAAAATGTAACTGTGCGTTAAGGCCTCGACTTGTTCTAGCATGCGTTGTGTGTTTTAAAGTGTGTTTCCACTTTTCCGTGTAGGATGCCATATCCAAGAACAAAAAAGTTTCCAAGGCCTCAGAGGCGAAGAAAGCACAAAAGAAGAAATTCAAGCTGAACACCAAGAAAGTCTTCACAGAGGATGGAGAGGTTTGTAACTATTATATATCTTCCTATTATACTGTATACATTTGTTTACACCGGGACCCAGTAAAATAAACACAATGCAGTAAATGCTGTAATGTTGCGGTCATGTTTCATGCAGATTGTGCAGCAGTGGCCTCCACTACAGAGGACCGTGGTGTCGGATGAAGAGGACGACGAGGACATCGCAGGTATCAATGTGGAGGCGGCAAAGGAGCGGTTGCGCAGGGAGGATCAGGAGTTTGACAAGAAGGAATACAGCAGGAGGATTAAAGAAAAACACAGGGTAAGATCTATTAAGTGACCATTTTGGAATCCTGGTGACCCAACTAAGAGTGACGAATCCCCTTACAGCATAACACAACCACCAAAACCCCCTTTTTGTAGTTGTCAGGCATTCAGGCCTGTTCTCCAGTTTTTCCTGGTGTACATCATACATTACGTACAGTCACTCACTTCTTTGTGACTGAAGCTCCTGCCATCTGTGCCCTAGTCAAAAAAAAAAAAATCCCAAATTGCTTTGATCATTTTCTCTTCTCAGCTGATTCAAAAGTGAACTAAACTTGATGCTTTAACCCTCTGTGTTTCTCTGCTGCTTGTAAACTCACCTTAGCCAGGCAGTGAGGATCTGTTCAAAAACCTAGTGAGCCGCTTTGCTGTCTACTGTCTACATGTGCAGCTGCCTCAGTAGAGAGGATTCTAATAAGACATCTTCTTATAAGGCAGGTTATTCGAACGCACTACTTACGTCACCACAGTTTTCGCTTACTAAGCTAACACAGTTAGCCTCAGGCCATTCAAACCAATGGGCTGAAGTGGCACAACCCACTAGCATGCTGCTATCATCTCCCTCCGTGTACCGAAAATGGTTAAATTGTCCCTGACGAGCCCGAATTTACAAATAATCGACACTTGTGCACCTTTATACAAATTAAAAATAAATGAGAATTTATTTTCATTTATAAAGAACTCCATTTGCTGCTCCACATCCGTCTGCCACGTTTGTTATTTGTTGTTAGAAAAGCCGTGCAGCACTGAATGCTGGGATTGCCTTCACTGCTAAGGATGCATCGGGTGCTCCCTCAATATTCGGTCAGATTATTGCTTTGGAATAAGGCACCCTAGTAGGCAGCATTTTAAGGCATCTAAGAATTCGGACAGCCTTCTTCTCAGGAGCATGCATAGGATGATGTAAAATGCATCTATGTATCACTAGGTTTTCGGACAGACCCCTAGGTGTCATTGTTTCTGCAATCAAAAAGGTGATTTTCCAGCTGGCCTTTCTTCCCTGAGACACATCCAGTGCTGTAATGAGACAGCTTGTTGCTAACATTGCATCATGTTGTAACTGACATTCCCAGACCGTTACAATGTTACACATCAATCTCGGTCATAGCACTGAGTTGATTCACCTTTCTGCTATTAAAACCTCCACTCTTCCATTGATGAGGTGAAGATCAGGGTTCCCTGCAGGCCGGTAAATGCTGGGGAAAAAGTTCAGGTAATCAGATGTAATCCAAAAACCAACACTGTCTTAAGGTCTATTAGATTAAAAGCAGCTGAAACAAATGGTTCACTGTCCACAGCAGCATGAGCTTAGACACTGCTGTGCGTAAAGAGGCCACTGATGCTGCTTTTTCTGCTCACTTAATCAGCAACAAACATTATTCAGGATTTAATTCAGGATTTGGAGCAGTAGCACACACAAATGCTACATGAAACTATCTGTACTAAAACAGTGTCACCCTTGTCCAGCAGGTTTTTGTTCATAGCAGACCTTGTTTTCAGTGGATCTTGGTTTATATCTGATAAATTTCCTTTCAGCATGAGGTGACTGGGGTTTTTGCCTGATCTTGACATGATTGTAAAATACTGGAGGATTAAAACTGCAAACACTGTAATATTTCAGCTTTTGTTGATCTGAGACGACCTAGCAATTGTCCTTGAACTAGATTTAAACTCTTGCGTGCTTTAACACCTAGTGCATATGTTAAAGGGGCTTAAGTAGAATGCTGAATGAGTTAAATCACTATCATGATTATTATTATTTATTTATTTTTTAAGCAGATGATAGATCCCTAATTAACTGTTTTTGCCTCCTGGCTATGTATTTCTGCCTGCAATAAGAGCTGTTTCTTGGCACCAGTTACACCGGGCCTTATTTCTTGATTTGGAGCGATTCCTGTTTAGCTACAAGCTAATCTAAAAGTGCCCCTTTGAGCGTGGCTGTCGCAGGTCGAGGCAGATAGGAATAGCTAGGATGCCTGTGTAGGGCGCACGGCTTTGAGCTTCAGGCTCTGTTGTTGAAGCAGCTCTTGAGTTATTATTGCAGATCTGCCTTTAAGATGTTTCTAAAAGAGCATGTTCGTGCAGTTCGTGCTGTTAGGATAAAAGCGTTTCTCAGCATCAGCAATTCAGGTTTGGTATTTAAAAGACCGCTTGGTTTGTTTCCAACACACAAATCTCAATTTGTAAGTGTGAGTGAGGAATAAAACAATGGCTTGAATAATTATTCTGCTCTGCAGAATGAGGTTTTGTATTCACAAGTCCAATGTGTCACACCCCTTCTCCTTCTTACTGAACAGTAAAGACCTCTGGCTCTGATAAGCGGTCGAACTCTCTGAGATAAGGCTGGGCACTCGAATCTCTTTCAGCTGGCTCATATCGTTCCTGCACAGGCAATCCTGAAGGAAGGATCTGAAAATAGCTTCAGTGAATGGAGTCACAGGTGCTTCGCCAGCATGTCAATTAAAATTCATCTGGGGCTCTCCTGACACTGGGTTTGACGTGTGGCTTTCTTTCTTCTCTCTCAGAACAGCCACTTTTTACTTTCTTCATCAATCCCCATTTTTGCAGCTGTAAGAATTTTTGTTCCTACTTCATCTCAGCAAGTGAATGCTTGAGAGCCCTGACATGTATGGAGAAACACTCTATGCTCTCTGTATTTTTTTAATTGCACAATGATGCTATTAAAAGTAGGAGTTTGCTGAAGGTGAGGCTGTGACGGCATTCTCCACCAGACACTGAGAGCAAAAACGCCACAATAACTGTAAACAATACATCTCACATGAGTGGTGATTCTGTTTGACCAGTCGAACATGTGCACTGTTTTTGACTTTTCCTATACAGCCCACTTTGGTACGCTTAACTCCTGGTCATGAAGGTTAATCAGATTTAGCATGGATACTCAGTTACAGTACTGATCACGTGCCAGTGTAAACAACCACTCAGTATGGTAACATGGAATTAAAAACATGCCGTACGGCTAGCACACCAGCACCGAAATTCTGAACTCCTCGGTTCGGAACTCGGCGTTGCCACCGGTCGGCTGGGCGCCATTTAGTGGGCATAATTGGCAGTGCCTGCAGCAGACACTAATTGGCCGTGGGATGACCGGACTATGTGGGTGGGGTCTTCAAACGCTGTGTAAGGACCCTGATTAGCAGATAGAGGCATCTGTGCAGAATGCATGGGCGAAAAGAAGGGGTCCGCTAGGACTGCGCACATGTCTGAGGAGACGTGAGCAGCAACATACCCTCCTCGAATGCAATCGGGGATCCCCCAGCAGCGGAAGACAGATTGACTAAATCTGAAGAAAATGCATACATAAATAGGAAAAAAAAACATGCTGTACCGTATAATACCATGCAGTGAAAAAGGTGCAAAAGATGGGGCATACTTTATCTTTCATGAGTCCATTAGTGGTCTGCTTTAAATCACTCTAACTTAGACTTGGCAGTGTGCATGTTGACTTTAGGTTTGTGTGTGACTGCTTGCTTATTAATTCCTAACCAAAAAGCTCCTGGACATCAGTTCTTTTACCAATATTGCTTCAAGAGGCAGTTTAGTTAATTTACATCAGGTGGCTTTCATGCTGTGGGTTTTATGACTTATCTGTCCAGTTTTGTGGCCTTGTTTAAACAATTGCTTCACAGCTGAGCTGTTGTCACTCTCAGATGTTTCCATGTCAGCAGAACAGCCTTTATATATAAAATAAACCTAAGCTGGTGGGCAGGTCGTTTCTCAGTGAGCTTTCTGCAAACTTCTCAGCTGGCTGGTCCTAATGTTTTGGCTCATCAGTGTATAACTATAACAGATGTATATCTATTTAATTAATCATGCAGCCCTGATCATTCCTTTTGATTAAGTTCAGAACTTTAGTTTAACTTTTAGACTTCACTTTCTCTAGAAACAGCTCCGGAATGAGTTAATCCTAATCATTTTCACAGCACTAATCCTCAGGCTTCCTTGCAAAGACATTAAATCCCCAGTACACCCAGAGTATCACAAATCAGATATTTATGGCCTGTAGATTCTCTCAGCCTAAAAGCTTTTTTCATCGCACTGCTAATTTAATATGCATAATTATCTGTCAGTACTTCATGAACCAGAAGCACAACACCGGAAAACTATCAATCTTTTTATCATTCATGTTGTAAACAGATTCAGGTAAGAATCTAGATTGATGGACTGTTTGATTCTGAGCTGGAGAATTTAGTTGTCATGTCTAAAAACACGACTGTCTTTAAATGTTGGGAAAGGGGGTTCTGGTGGGCGCAAGTATTCAACCATCACAAATGAATAACAATTGGTTTAAAAAAAAACAAAAAAAACTATTGTTAGCGATTATAGCTTTCAGACCGAGAAGAATTATTTTTGCAGTATTGTGGTTCAGCTTTGACAGGTGGTGTTAATGATTAGTTAAAATCGTCATTGCTACTCACTTCTAACAGCATCTACGAAGGTTCTTTAAAAAGTTTCTCTATTTATTAAGATTTTTTTTACTCCAATCTTTTCCCCAATTTTCTCCTCTAATCTAGTCATATCCAGTTACCCTGATTGCGTTACACTTTACCTCTACCAATACAACCCTCCTTCTGACTGAGAAGCTGTGCCCCCTCTGACATGTGTGCAGTACAGACTGCATCTTTTCACCTGCATTAGGCGAGTTCATATGTGGATCAGCTTTAAGAGTCGCACCCTAATCAGCATTATTCCCCAACTCTGTGCAGACTCCATCAATCAGCCAGCAGAGGTCGTAGCTACATCAGTTATGAGGAACCCGGTCTGACTTTTCCCACCCCGTGAACAACAGCCAATCGTTGTCCATGTAGACACCCAGCCCAGCCGTACAGCAGAATTAAGAATTTTTAAAAACAAATCACATCACTTTTCTACAGTCACCATCCGATGCATTTTCCCAGCATCGTATCAACTTTCTAATGCATCAGCTTTTTGGTTGAGCGTGTAGCCACTGCTGCTTTCACATCATCATCACATGAAAATATTCTTCCCCTTAAAGCTTCTTTGAGTGTCCAAAAAGTTGGAAATCAGATGGAGCTAAACCCAGACTATAAGCGTCTCTCAGTCTCAGACACAACCAATGACTACTCCTCTTACTACACCCTCACCGCATCCTACCAAAATTAAAAAGTGCAGAAACTTTTTGAAGATTCCTCTAGAAGATGGGTGAATTCAAAAAGTAAATCTTAATTGTTTTTAACTTGAGTCCAGGAGACGTGGTTTTATACCCATTTGACCACAGATTTGTGGTCTGTATTTCTAAGTGTACAGCCTGATCCAAATCCTAATTGTAATCCTATCTAGCACTTAAGTCTTTTAGGGTGGTGCTAGACCCACTTGGACTCTGACCAGGATGCAGCGATAAGTAAATAAATGAATGAGTGGTATTTAAAAGAAAACATTTGGAATTGGACCCAAAAAATGAGCTGTGTAATTAACCAGGCTGTTACTGTGTTTGCTACATTTGCTTTGATAGTCTATTACTTTTTAACCCACTGTACTGCAGAGGATGATTTCTTGAGAACATTCAGTTTGTTTTCCTCTTTTTGAGAGAACGTTTGGTTTCAGTCATTCAGACGGTGCCCCGGCTGCCCTTTCTCCCACGCTTTATTACTCCCAAGCTTTTCATTTTGTTCATTTGTTTCCATTTGTGTGTCCACCTCTAACACGTCGCTTTGTTCCTGCATCTGACTGATGGTATGATTGCTTTGGAGTCAGGTTCTGATTACTTTAGGACACTCTTGGACAGGGCACAGGGTTGGCGTCGGCTCCAGTGGAGTTAATCATTTGGTTTTGTTTGTTTTGAACAGGAGAAAAGGCTGAAGGAGAAGGCAGAGCGAAGAGAAGCCAGCAAACGGGCCAAAGAGGTGAGACCTAACTCCACAAATCCTTCCTAAGCATCAGTCTTTGCCGTAGCGATACAAACCGGTTTTGTTTGTGCTGTAATTACTTACTAACCTCCAATTTGATGGAGCTTGATCGATTGGGCATGGAACATACATCATGACCTACTAAAATGAGATTTTTCTCAGAGCTTTATTAGCAGCAGACAGACACTGACAGCTAAAAAACAGTTATCAAACTTAACACTTTCTGCAGTCCTTATTAGTCCAACAGTGTGAGTCACAGCAGCTGCCGGGTGCCATATGCACCCTTTCAATGGGCAGCTCATAATTTTGCTCCAGCAGCTGTTGCCTGTCCTCTCGCCCTCAACACTTGGGGACCGCTCAGGGCTGAAGCCTGTCCAAAGACGCTTCTTTACCCATCACCTTTGAACAGAGTATTCACATGGTTCTTCTGGCTCACGTCCTAGCCAGGCGCAATGTCAACTCCCAGACTGCTTCAGCGGGTAGCTGCTAATGAAGTCACCAACGCTGAGCTGCTTATTCAGGGCTTTAATGGAGACCTGAGCATATTAATAGATGGCCAGGCTGTTGGAATTGGGCCATTCTGTAGTGCTATATTGTAAACAGCCATTGTAGGAAATGGGTTTCAGTAAATGAGCACAGCCCTGGTCAGCAGAGAGAAACCATCATGAAGCCAAATATGAAATGTACACGATATCTGCCCCCCCCCCAAAAAAAGTGGTCAGTCCTCATTTTTCAAACTAGCTACTGTTGGGCTCTTGATCAAGGTCCTAAACCCCCTCGACTCCAGGCGTCTAAAACTGCACTCTACACTTATACCATCTTCCAAACAAGCTGGGATTTGTGGAAAAAATGTGCGTTACTGTATATAATAATGTAAGAGCGTCCTTCAAAAAGTTTCTGCACTTTTTTAACTCTATTTATTAAGAATTACAAAAACAAATGACATCACTTTTCTACAGTCACCTTCTGATGCATTTCCCCAGCATCATTCCAACTTTTTAATGCCATCAGCAAAAAATGTTTTGGGTTGAGTGCGTTGCCACTGATGCAGCCCTGCTTTCACATCATCATCATCACATGAAAATCTTCTTCCCCTTAAAGCTTCACTGAGTGTCCAAAAACGTGGAAATCAAATGGAGCTAAATCCGGACTATAAGCTCTCTCAGACACGACCGATTACTCCCACCCTCACCGTTTATAACCAAAATATAAAAGTGCGGAAACTTTTTGAAGATCGCTCGTATATATGACAAATAAAAGCATTTATTCAGTGGGGTTGAACTCAAGACGGGCTGCTAGAATTTTTCCACTTTTCCATGTCTTTATGGACCTTGTTTTGGGCATTGGGGCAAAATCATGCTGTATGAACAACAAATTGAAAATGGATTGTAATTAATAAATCATCCAGCATATACAAGCAACATCTACACTATGTGGCAAAAGTATGCAGACTTGCCAGAATGGATGTCACGAATGTGGTGAAGGTCATGAAAGCACTTGGGAGCTGGAAATTCAGAGAAAGAATTGAGTAAAACATAAAGACTCAAAACCCCACAGCCATCCCACTTGACCTTTTGCTTGCAGATGCACGGCTTTTTCTACAGAACATCTGTATTGGCTTATTCTCAGAGCTTTTATATGAGAATAGGAACAGAACTAAAAGAAAACTGATTTTATTTCTGAACTTTACCGCATAAGCAAGTCCAGTAAAGTGTGTGATTTACGTTTGTAGACATGCAGTTATTAAAATACTGGACAGATATCTATAAAGTTTTCTTTCTCACAAACGTTACCCTTGTAAATGTACCGTAGTCGACACCCAGCGTGTCTTGATTAATTGACTACATCTGGAATGTGTAAAACTGAATACAGTTTATCCTTGTAAAAACTGCTGCTTTAACTGCAATAAGTCTCTATTAAAAATGATTTTGCATGATGTTTCAGGTCACATGGGTCTCATGTCGTAAAATAAAAAATTTTAGGGCTGTTGTTGAATTATTCATGCTGGGCGCTTCACCTCCTGGCGCTGTGAAGGGATTGCTTCTGGGCTCATTCATGTGTGTGTGACATTTATATACACGACACTGATGAGGCCGGGTCTGAGGCCGGGTTTTGCTTGATATGAATTTCAAACAGTTGCGAGCTGCAGCCGTTTTAGGAAATGAATTCCTGCACCTCTGTGGAGGGGTTGGTGTGCCGGTGTGGATTTGGGGAGGGTGAGATTGATGGGTTATTTAAAGAAGGGAGGGAAGTGATGAATGTGAGAAAGTGAGTGCGTCGAGTGTTTTGACTGGTGAGGCGGCTGTTGGTTAAACTAAATGCAGAGAAGAAAAAACGGCTCTGCATCCTAACCAGCCGCATTCTAATTCTGCATTACTGATAATGAGCTCGCAGCCATTTGTATCTGCTGCATATTACAACGTGTCAAAGGTGGTGAACATTAATACTCAGTTCAATACACAGTTCTGTTTATCGTCGTTCTCTCTCTCTCTTGCTTTCTTTTTGTTTTGTCGTTGTAATTCATCTCAGACATGCGATGAAATTGGCTTTATTCTGCACATGTGAACACGAGTATTTAAACCTAGTGTGTCAGCAGAACTTGAAGTGAATGTCGCACAGAGCAAGGTTATATGGTGATGCAGTGATGTTTCACTGCTCTCTCCATCCCGCTACACAATGTCTTCCATTAAACCCTCAGCAACCCCTCTCCCTTCCCCCCCAACAACTTCATTTTGAAACTATTTACTTAACATTCAATTAAGCTGAGCGACATTATCTACTTAAACTCACAGAAGATAAAAAAGGTTCAGAATGCTTCTCGCTAGGAGCTTGTAAATTAAGGTTTACTTACAGGACTGGTGAGAGAAGATTTCAGTAGTGGCGGGGTTAATCTGTTTAAGAGAACAGCCAACAAATTGTCCTGTTGCAAGTAAACAACAAGTCCTGTTGCATGTGAACACCCAGCAATTGCTATAATCTTTTTATTGTATTTTTAATCTATCTTTTGCTTATTACTTGCAATAAAAATACAATACAAACAGTTTATAGCATGTCTTGTAACCATTAAAAAAACAAAGTGATATAATCAATAATCTTTTTATTTAGAGTTTGCACTCCTTCAGCCTTGCCATTGGCAGACGCACTTGTCAGTAGGGGTGGGCGATATGGCCCTAAAATAATATCACGATATTTCAGGTTATTTTTGCGATAATAATATTTTTGGCGATATAACAAAATATTTTATTTATTTCGAGAAAACACTATTGCAAAAAAAAAATAATGTTCAGTTTTTATTTAGAATATAAGTTAACACTTCGTAAAAAAAAATGTAAGACGTATTACGCACACTTTTCTGTATTTTGTCTTTCCAGTAAAAATAATGTAACATAATGTAATGGCGGAGTCAGACAATTTCCATAGGGGTGGCCAGACTGAGACCATTGCTCGCACAGAAACTGATACCTTTGTCTATGTGGTCACTCACTCATTTACCTATACAGGCAGTGAGTGCCATGTAGAATTACATCACGAAGACCCACATACTACTAAACTTTTTTTCTCTTCATTTTCCCTGACAAGTAAAAAAAAACAAAATATAGCAACCTTAACATGATGAGGAAGAATTTTAAAGATATTCCTTAGCAATACTTTATAATTTGGCTGCCAACTTGTGTGTAATGATGACACTCAATTGAACCCCAGAACATGCTAGCGTGAATGCATGGAAAACTCATTTTAATTTTCTTTTAACAATATGATTTAGACTGACCAACACTATTAAGCCAAATCAGCATTGAAAATTTACTTTACTTTTAATGACCTTCTTCAATGCTGGAGCTTTTTAAAACGTAATATTTAACGCGCAGAGCCCGGTGGCGCCTTTACTCGTAGCACGCCACAATTACTACTAAATACAGTAGTAGTACTAAGTAGCAGTAGTACTAAGTACAGTAATAGTACTAAGCAGTAGTAGTACTACTTCTGCGTTGGTTGTTGACATTAATGTTAAGAGTTTTCCTGCACTGTTTGGTGGAGGTGCGCTGTTGAATTGCGTCCCTGTGTGAACCTGCGTGCAGAAATACTTCCGCAAAGCGGTGGTTGGGGTTTGGGTTGCCAAAGATTAATTTATGGTGGACTTGGAGTTTTTGGAACGAGCTCCTCCACCGCAGAGCCGCTTTCCGCCATACTCGTTGCTGTGCCCAAATGACCCACGTAACGAACGTACGCCATTTGCGTAGCTGTGTGACGTAATTACGTAAACAACGCAGAATATCGTTATAATTACGATATGGGCTTTTTTGTATCGTTTTAAAAATTATACCGGTATTATCGTTAACGATACGATATAGCACACCCCTACTTGTCAGTGCACCCTCAATGCCAGTCCCAAGCCCAGACAGAAATAAGAGAGTTGCGTCAGGAAGGGCATCTAGCGTAAAAACCTAAATCTGTTATGCAGACCAAATCCGCTCTGACGACTCTTAAATACAGGAGCAGACAAAAAAAAATTTATGTGCCAATTTATTGAATGTTTTTGGCTTCCTGCCAAGCTTTTACCCTGCTCTCATTTCACTTTTAGCCTTTGTAAATATTGTTTGCTGCTGTTCTGTTGGGTCCTGAGTGCAACTCTGCAGCCATCCATCTATGCCATCAAGTTTTGTGCTTCTCTAACGGAAAAAATGTACTTTATTCATTCAAGCTGAAGCCGAGGTGAAATTAGGTTTTAAAGCAGAAAAATGACATAAAATTCAAGGGCAGCACGGTGGCTAAGTGGGTAGCACTGTCGCCTCACAGCAAGAAGGTCCTGGGTTTGATCCCCAGGTGGGGCGGTCCGGGTCCTTTCTGTGTGGAGTTTGCATGTTCTCCCCGTGTCTGCATGGGTTTACTTCGGGTTCTCCGGTTTCCTCCCACAGTCCAAAGACATGCAAGTGAGATGAATTGGAGATACTAGATTGTCCTTGACTGTGTTTGATATAACCTTGTGAAGTGATGAATCTTGTGTAATGAGTAACTACAGTTTCCTGTCATAAATGTAACCAAAAGTGTAAAACATGACGTTAAAATCCTAATAAACAAACAAACAAACATAAAATTCAAAAGTAAGTTCACACCTGAGTGGCTATAAATAATGTGAAATCAGTGTTTTGCAGTGGTCTAGTCAAAATCTTGACCAAAATAGAGATGAAGTGAGGCGCAAAACATATCAGTCTGTTTGATTTATAAATTCTACAAATAAATCACTTTTCTACAAATAAATCACAGTGAATTATTAATATTTAAGATAACCTACAGTTGGGCGCCCAGGTGGCGCAGAGGGATATTCCGCTAGCACACCAACGCCGAGATTCTAAACTCCTCGGTTTGAAACTCGGCATTGCCTCCGGTCAGCTGGGCACCATCTAGCGCTATTGGCAGTGCCTGCAGCAGATACAAATTGGCCACCGTATCTGCAGGGTGGGGGCCGGACTATGTGT
The DNA here is from genome assembly GCF_030014385.1 of Trichomycterus rosablanca. Taxonomy (NCBI): domain Eukaryota; kingdom Metazoa; phylum Chordata; class Actinopteri; order Siluriformes; family Trichomycteridae; genus Trichomycterus; species Trichomycterus rosablanca. The sequence continues at coordinate 24,988,441 of NC_086003.1, read as the reverse complement.
GGATGGGTGGGTCTTCATATGCTGTGTAAGGGCCCTGATTGGCGTAAGAGATGCCTGTGCATGCAGGGGCGAGAAGAGGAGGGCTGTGCTCATGTCGGAAGAGGCGTGTACAGCGACGTGCTCTCCTCGGATGCAATCTGGTATCCCCCAGCAGCGGAAAACGAATTGAGTGTGCTAAATCGGGAGGAAAATGGGGAGAAAATGTATTTTTAAAAAAAAAATTTTAAAGATATACTTCAGCTGCAGTCATTGATGTAAAGTTTAGTGCAACCAGTTTAATTACCAGGGACACGTCCTTTTTCCATGAGTATGTACTGTATATTTGCGTCCTTGCCCATTCTTTTCTTTCCCAGTTTATCCATTCCTAAATTGCTATTGCAGTTCCAACAGCACCCTGACTGGAGGCATCACTGCCCATTACTGGAGAGATTGTATGTACTGTATGGGCCCTTTTTCAAAATCTCACTAAGTGCTTTTCGGGTCCTTGAGCAGCTGAAACTAACAAGACAAAATTTGTCAAGCTTCTCAACCCAATTGATTGTTGTACATAAACAGGGCAATAATGTTTGCTTCATGCTGGTGTTTGATGGGCTGCATGATGTTGCAGCAGGTAGTGTTGTTGCAAATCCTCAGGGACCTGGTTTATGTGTGAAATTTAGCAAGCTTTTCCAGTGTCTTCAGTTTATCAGATACTCTGGGTTCCTCACACCTATCAAAAGGTGTTCCAGTATTTAAAGGTGGTTACTTGGAGACTTTTTTGTTATTAACAGGAGAAGAAAAGGAAAGCTGGTGGTGGTGAGCAGGATGAGGATGATGAAGACGACGAGGAAGAAACGGTGGCATACTTGTCAGGTGCTGATGAAGATTTTGACCCCAGTACTCTGCCTGGTCCTGATAAAGTGTACAGATCAGAGGATGAAGATGAGGAAAGGTAAGTAGTCTATAACTGTATAGGGAGCACATGTCTTGAATTTTAATCTCACTTTGCTCTTTTTGAGTCGTCTGCTTTCAGTAAAACAGAAGCACTTTCTGATCATTACTATAGTAGCATTTTCTCTCTATTCTTATTTTCTCTTTTCTGCTGTGACTCTTGCTTTCTCTACTTTCATATTGACTGTCATCAACATTAAGCCATACAACTTCTTTATATAAGTGTTATTTCATTTTGTGCACTCCTGTTTTGAGAGAGTATGTTTTACCATTAAAGGTAGACCGGAAAAGTTACTCTCTGAACCAGAACGCCCCAGAATTTCCATTCGTCTCTATATAAACGAACCTTATTTTCAGAAAATGTAATATAACAAGAAGCTGTTATTTGTTGATTCTCTAAAACATTTATTTAGCAGCATAGCTATTGTGTGGTGTCAGAGCACTTTCAGTGCTGGTCCCATATATATTATATACAGTATGTATACCAGTGGCGGCTGCTGGTCTTTCAAAGAGGGGAAGCTCATTGTCGGCTTACATTATAAAATTTGTAAATTTATTTATACATAAATTCTGCCCTCCTTTCCTTTTCAAGAAAATGTCCTGAAATGGGTTGCAGTTTGTCTTTCAACTTCACTCGCAAAATCCGCGATGGGACTGAAGCTCCCAGTGATAGCTGTCAATCAAAACGGGATTCAGCCTTTCGACTGATCATCCAATCATCTTGCAGAAGCTCCGCGTCGAGACCCGCCCACAGCTCCATTCGCCTCCAGAGACGCTCAGCGTCTGGGGGCGGGACAAAACCGTGGCATTTATCCAATGACCGACGAGTTTCGAAGCAATGAAAAAAAAAAAAAACCATGCAGCCCCATAGAAGTGAAGAGACGCTCAGCTTCTGCGGGCAAATGCATTGACGCTCCGGGAATGTATGAGAAGTTCGAGTCAGTCGATTTGTGATAAGTAGCTGATTCTGAACGAACTCGTCTTCGAGATGAACGTGTTCTAACGCATTTGTAGTCAATGAAATGTTAACACAACTGTACAAATTTGACCATTTACTTTTTGACATTTTAGGGGAAGCTGAGCTTCTCTTGCAGTCTTAGAGAAATCGCCACTGATGTATACACACACCAATCAGCCATAACATTAAAACCACCTCCTTGTTTCTACACTCACTGTCCATTTTATCAGCTCCACTTACAATATAGAAGCACTTTGTAGTTCTACAATTACTGACTGTAGTCTGGTATGAGTGGATAAGACACAGCAGCGCTGCTGGAGTTTTTAAACACCTCACTGTTACTGCTGGACTGAGAATAGTCCACCAACCAAAAATATCCAGGCAACAGCGCCCCATGGGCAGCGTCCTGTGATCACTGATGAAGGTCTAGAAGATGACCGACTCAAACAGCAGCAATAGATGAGCGATCGTCTCTGACTTTACATCTACAAGGTGGACCAACTAGGTAGGAGTGTCTAATAGAGTGGACAGTGAGTGGACACGGTATTTTAAAAACTCCAGCAGCGCTGCTGTGTCTGATCCACTCATACCAGTTAATGCGATAAAAAGGAAAGAAAATAATCACCCTTTTACTCCCATCAGTGACCTTGTAGGACTGTGGAAGATTCCACCGTTAACAGAGATTATTTAGCTAAAACAAAGGAACTGGTTTAAACCAGCTGAACTGGGATTTGGAGGTCATGCCATTGACTCACTTTTTGTCACGTCCACCACTTTCCAGAAATAATCCATTGTAGCAGTATTCTTGTAATATTGGCATATGACTACTGGCAATCATGCTCTAAATATATCTACAGGTTCTAGGTATCACTAATAATTCTGTAAATTAACATTTTTCTCCCACAAATCAGACGTGATCTACAGTACAGCAGGCCTGAACAGTGATTTCTAATCTTATAACTTTGTGAAAATTAGAAATTGATTCTTGCAGCACTTAATTAGCACACAGGCTCTATTCGCCTCGCTAGTTTCTACAGTCTTATTAGGTTTGCAGCACACCAGCTCTGGTCTGATTCATTCCCACACCACAATGTATAATTATTTTTTTAGTGGTTCTTTCCTTGTTTATTGTAGACAGTGCACTGATGCCTTAGTAAAATAATGTGAATGTGTATGGGTGGAGCTTAAACTCCACTGCACATCCAGCAGGATCACTTTGTGCGTGAGCTCACATAACTGTAAGAAATAGAGCATTCAATTAGAACCCTGCAGTCTAACTGTTAAAACAGCTGTTGGTACAGTAGAAGGCGGTTTGGGACGGAGCCGTTACTTTGAGATGCACAGTGTTGAGACTTGACTATAAATAAATAAATGTAGTCTGTCATTTTATCAGTGTAGCTGTGTTTATTGGTAATATTATTTTAATGCACACAGGTTATATTTAAATGCATCATTCATGTTGTGTATCTCTGGTCCGAGGTTTGGTTCAGTTAGCTCCCAGATGCACTTCTTGGGTCTCATACTGCAGCGTTATGTACTGCACACGTAACACCACTTTAAACACGGCCCATCAATGGCATCTTTAAAATGCTAGCTAAAACGCTATTTCATTTTAAATTAATGACCTAATGAACCACCTCAGTACTAAACCAAGCAGTAAAAACATATAAATGAGGAGCTTATTGTTTAACCATCCAGATTCAGTAAGGCATCTAGTCATTTAGCAAAGTTAAGCTTAAATTAATCTGATCAAGCACAAAATTGACTTCACAGTTAAAAAGGGATTTATTATGAAGCTTAATATTCTATCTGTTATGAGACACGTCAGATATTCTGTCTCGGTATTCGACTGTAATTTGCTGAGCTTTACGTATCAGGCGTGATCTACAGTACAGCAGGTCAGAACAGTGAATTATAATCTTCTAATTATCTGAGAATGAGGAATTGATTCTCACAGCCGTTCATTAGCACACAGGCTCTACTCGCCTCGCTGGTTTCTACAGTCTTATTAGGTTTGCAGCACGCTGGCTCTGGTCTGATTCAGTCCCACACCACATTGTATAAATACTTCTTACCGGTTATTTCCTCATTTATTGTAGACAGTGTACAGCATTGATCCCTGTGCTGCCACTGGACTGTCCATTAAATGTGTAATCACTGCCAGATTTAAAGTGGAAGATGGAGGGAAAGGGGTAATATACGCTGTCCACAGAGTACTGTACAAAAGATTTACTCTGGTATTCAGAGTCTCTAATAGTTTTTCTCTTTTTTTGCCTTATGACTTTTCATCTTCGGTTATGCATGCCATTTTTTTCTTTTGTGTAATGCATGCTGATACTCAAACTTAGTTTTGCTTCAAATGCCTTTTCGAACTTTTTACTTATTTTGCATATTATATTTGTAAATATTGGTTAACAAAATAAACTAGGAGAGCCTGGTTTCTCTTGGACTTTAGACAAGACAGCACACAAAATAATAGTAATTTTTATCGTTAATTTACAGTGCATCTGGAAACTAAAGTATTCACAGCGCTTCACTTTTTCCACATTTTGTTATGTTACAGCCTTATTCCAAAATGGATTAAATTCATTTTTTTCCTCAAAATTTTACACACACACACACACACACACACAATACCTATAATGACAAAGTGAAAAAAGTTTATTTGAAATTTTTGCAAATTTTTTAAAAATAAAACACAAAAATATAACATACATAAGTATTCACAGCCTTTGCCATGACACTCAGATTTGAGCTGAGGTGCATCCTGTTTCCACTGATCATCCTTCAGATGTTTCAACAACTTGATTGGAGTCCACCTGTGGTAAATTCAGTTGATTGGACATGATTTGGAAAGGCACACACCTGTTTATATAATGGCCCATATTAACCAAGCCATGAAGTCCAAGGAATTGTCTGTAGACCTCCGAGACAGGATTGTATCGAGGCACAGATCTGGGGATGGGTACAGAAAAATTTCTGCAGCATTAAAGTTCCCAATGAGCACAATGGCCACCATCATTCATAAATGAAAGAAGTTTGGAACCACCAGGACTCTTCCTAGAACTGGCCGTCCGGCCAATCTGAGCGATCAGGGTAGAAGGGCCTTAGTCAGGGAGGTGACCAAGAACCTGATGGTCACACTGACGGAGAGTATGGAGCGAAGGCTGTGAATACTTATGTACATGTTATATTTTTGTGTTTTATTTTTAATAAATTTGCAAAAAATTTCAAACAAACTTTTTTTCATTTTGTCATTGTGGGGTATTGTGTGTGTGTGTAGAATATTAAGGGGGAAAATGAATTTAGTCCATTTTGGAATAAGGCTGTAACATAACAAAATGTGGAAAAAGTGAAGCGCTGTGAATACTTTGCGGATGCACTGTACACTGTGTCTCAGGGTGCTCGAGTGGCACAGTGGTCTATCGTGCTAGCTCCACTGCAGAGTGGTCAGACTGGCAAATATAAATATGAAAAAACAAGTGGCCATGTTTGAAGGGGGAAGGTCAACACTCTTCTCTGTCTCTTCCTGCTACTGCTGCAATATGTAATTCTCTGGGACTGGTCATTTTGCCTTAGCATGGCCTCTGTCTGAGAACCCAACACTGGCGGCGGGATAAGAAGCGACTGCAGATTGGGCACGTATTTGAGGGGGAGTGTGGTAATCCGGCTCTCCTTTATCAGATCCGGAGTTGTGCAGGCAGAAGCAGATTTACAATTGGGAAATGGAAATGCTTTACCCTGGGTAGGGGAATATAAAGAACAAAGCCCTTGTATGAGTAGTCGTTCAGTTCATTTTAAATAACTGAGGCTTTATTTGAACTGACAACATTAATCGAACAATGAAGTCTATGTCGGTTATCAGTTAACCAGTTAATCATTGGCACTCTCGCTTCTGCACTTGCACCCTCTGGTGTTGATCTGCGCTGGAGGCTGGCGCTATCTCTCTTACCTCTGACAGCAGTTCTAGATCTGATTAATGCCTGTCGGCTGGCACTTTACTACATGGCTACACTCGCCGAATGCAGGAGGGGCTTAAGTCGCTGTAAATCCGCAACATGCTCCCGTCCTCACTGCACGGTGGCTCTGTGATGTAAATGACCCGCTGTAGCGTTACGGTTGGGCTTGGAGCCAGGTGCCACTCCACAGCTTTGGCTTATTTGTGTGTGTTACCTGTCGCCCCTGCACGCTCCGCTGCCATCTCATATACAGTGTATCACAAAAGTAAGTACACCCCTCACATTTCTGCAAATATTTCATTATATCTTTTCATGGGACAACACTATAGACATGAAACTTGGATATAACTTAGAGTAGTCAGTGTACAACTTGTATAGCAGTGTAGATTTACTGTCTTCTGAAAATAACTCAACACACAGCCATTAATGTCTAAATGGCTGGCAACATAAGTGAGTACACCCCACAGTGAACATGTCCAAATTGTGCCCAAAGTGTCAATATTTTGTGTGACCACCATTATTATCCAGCACTGCCTTAACCCTCCTGGGCATGGAATTCACCAGAGCTGCACAGGTTGCTACTGGAATCCTCTTCCACTCCTTCATGATGACATCACGGAGCTGGTGGATGTTAGACACCTTGAACTCCTCCACCTTCCACTTGAGGATGCGCCACAGGTGCTCAATTGGGTTTAGTCCATCACCTTTACCTTCAGCTTCCTCAGCAAGGCAAGTTGTCATCTTGGAGGTTGTGTTTGGGGTCGTTATCCTGTTGGAAAACTGCCATGAGGCCCAGTTTTCGAAGGGAGGGGATCATGCTCTGTTTCAGAATGTCACAGTACATGTTGAAATTCATGTTTCCCTCAATGAACTGCAGCTCCCCAGTGCCAGCAACACTCATGCAGCCCAAGACCATGATGCTACCACCACCATGCTCGACTGTAGGCAAGATACAGTTGTCTTGGTACTTCTCACCAGGGCTCCGTCACACATGCTGGACACCATCTGAGCCAAACAAGTTTATCTTGGTCTCGTCAGACCACAGGGCATTCCAGTAATCCATGTTCTTGGACTGCTTGTCTTCAGCAAACTGTTTGCTGGCTTTCTTGTGCGTCAGCTTCCTTCTGGGATGACGACCATGCAGACCGAGTTGATGCAGTGTGCGGCGTATGGTCTGAGCACTGACAGGCTGACCTCCCACGTCTTCAACCTCTGCAGCAATGCTGGCAGCACTCATGTGTCTATTTTTTAAAGCCAACCTCTGGATATGACGCCGATCACGTGGACTCAACTTCTTTGGTCGACCCTGGCGAAGCCTGTTCCGAGTGGAACCTGTCCTGGAAAACCGCTGTATGACCTTGGCCACCATGCTGTAGCTCAGTTTCAGGGTGTTAGCAATCTTCTTATAGCCCAGGCCATCTTTGTGGAGAGCAACAATTCTATTTCTCACATCCTCAGAGAGTTCTTTGCCATGAGGTGCCATGTTGAATATCCAGTGGCCAGTATGAGAGAATTGTACCCAAAACACCAAATTTAACAGCCCTGCTCCCCATTTACACCTGGGACCTTGACACATGACACCAGGGAGGGACAACGACACATTTGGGCACAATTTGGACATGTTCACTGTGGGGTGTACTCACTTATGTTGCCAGCTATTTAGACATTAATGGCTGTGTGTTGAGTTATTTTCAGAAGACAGTAAATCTACACTGCTATACAAGCTGTACACTGACTACTCTAAGTTATATCCAAGTTTCATGTCTATAGTGTTGTCCCATGAAAAGATATAATGAAATATTTGCAGAAATGTGAGGGGTGTACTCACTTTTGTGATACACTGTACGCTACCTGTCACTGCCAGGACCCTGCTGGCACCGTTTCACATCTCCCCACCTTTGGAGCTCTGCTGCTTTATCCGCTCTGTCCACATGCATTAGTCACGTTGTAAAATAATATCGTTCCCAACTCTGGCTCATGCTTTATGGACGGCTCAGTCGATGCGTCTTGCTCTGATTAGAGTCTCGCCAGCGCATCCCGTCCACATTGATATTCATCTGCGTGTGCCAGTGCTGTTAGGAACTGGCCGGTGATTTATGGGAGAGAAGCCATAAACCATTTGTGGAAGCTAACTTAAAAGGCTAATGATGTGTGCTTGCTTCTAGTCTGACTGTTAAACAGAGTGAGTGACATTTGCATGCAAGTGTCACTGACACTGGGAATTATAAATGAACAGAAGGGCACTGTCTTGGTTTATGGGGCATTTTTTGATAAATCATTGTTTAAAGCAGTGGCTTTTACTCTTATCAACAATGAGCCACTGTGGTTGTGTAAGGACAAATGCTGTGTAAGGACCCTGATTAGCAGATAGAGAGGCACCTGTGCAGAATGCATGGGTGAAAAGGGGTTCCCCTAAGGGCTGTATGCGGGTCGAAGGAGGCATGAGTAGCAATATATCCTCCTCGACTGCAATCAGGGATCCCCCAGCAGTGGAAGACAAATTGACAAAGTTACAAAGTGTGTAAAATATGAAGTTAAAATCATAATAAATGCCGCTCAGGTGGCGCAGAGGTAAAAAGACACGCTGCAACCAGAGCTGGATTCTGAGTACCCCGTATCGAATCCAGCTCTGCCTCCAAAAAAACGGATGTGGGTCTCTCTCTGTCAGAATGCGATTACGACCTCTGCCGGCTGATTAGAGGCGCCTGAACAGGGATGAGGAAGAGTGCCCATAGGGTGTGTCTCTCCGCATGCAACGCTAGGTGGCGCCAAACTCATCGATGTGCAGGTGGCAAAGATGCATCCGGCTGCTGCTCATGTAGCTTCGATCTCCTCGGTCAGGGCGGGGTTCGGCATAGAAAGAGAGGAAGCACAATGCAAACTGAACAATTGGATGCACTAAAGGGGGAGAAAAAGGGAAAAAAAAAAAAATCATAATAAATAAATAATAAAAACAAACGAGCTGCTAGAACACAGGTGATACTGTCTGCAGCCAAGCGAAGTTTAAATCTGTGTTCTTGGCAGAGAACTTGATTTCCCATAAGCAGTGGTAGCTCAGCGGTTTAGATACTGGACTAATAATCGGAAGGTTGCTGGTTCAAGCCCCACATTTGCCAAGATTCCACTGTTGAGCCTTATCCCTCGATTGCTTAGACTGTATTCATCCCAGTTGCATGTTGCTTTGAATAAAAGCATCTGTTAAATGCTGTAACCGTCTTTCGGTTCATCTTAGATTGGCTCTCAGGCGCAGAGAACTCAGCAGTGCTTGTGCATAGAATTGATGTACTGCTTTCTGTTTGCATGATGCTTTTATGTTGCTCTTTGTTGATGCAGTGGTAGACTGTGTTAAATGACAACGGTTTTCCAAAGTATTCCTGAGCCTATGTAGCTATATTGATCACAGTAATATAAGCGCAACTGTTGTGAGACGACGAAGCAGCTTCTCATTCACCCAGAGGCAGAAGACACTTGTGTGAGCATTAAATACCTGCAAAACTGAGAGACAGAACAGTTAAGATGAGAGGCTTAAATAATTCGGCAGCAGGTCTAGTTCACCTCATTTAGGCGGATAATGTCCAGACGTGCTTATGCATGCTCGTTCCTCATCATCCAGGAGCTGGCGAGCTCTTTAAAGTTCTGGAGAGAATGCTTTTGAGAGCTCTCAGTGAAGACACAAATCTGAGATCAAGCTGTTCACGTCTCACTGCGCTGCTTCCTCCAGGTCTACCGAGAATAACGGATTTGTTATTAATATACGAACACTCAGAACAGACCTAGAGGGACCTTGTCAGAAGTGCTCTGCTTTTTTTTTGTATAAAAATATTGTTAACATATCACTGTGCTGAGTGCTGAATACTGATGTGGGCTTCTTTTAAAAGCTCAGCAGAACAGTAGCAGGTTCTCTTGTTGTTTGCAAACAAAGATGAGTAGTGAAGAGTAGTGGTGTAACCATGCACATTTCATGATGTACAGTAGTCGCCCCGTATTTAATAATATTAAATGAAAAATTACAGATATTGGCACACTGTTAACTTTGTTTGGAACAAAGTTTGGAACTTTGTAATACTGCAAATGAGGACAGACCTTTTTATGTATATGCACTTCAGCACACAATGGTTCTGTCTCTTTAACACCTGCAGTTAGTGGTGTTGGTACCTCCTTGTGGCTTTAAATAACACAATTGGAAATGTAAAAGTAACTGTATCTGTCAGTATGGCCCAATCTACTGCCAGAGTATAGCACTTTTTACAATTGACATTGTCTCAAAGCAACTTTACAGAATCCAGGACCAACAGACCAAAAACCCCTGTTGAGCGAGCCAAGGGTGACAGTGGCAAGGAAAACTCCCTTAAAATTACAGGGAGAAACCTTGAGAGGAACCAGACTCATCAGGGTCCTCCATCCTCCTTGGGTGGCCTGGAGAATAATTTGAATGAGTAGGATTTACACAAATCATACATACACACAATCAAATTGAACAAAAAGTTATAACAATCAAACAAATAATAATAATGTAAACAGTTGGAGTTCTTCATTATTCAGTCCAGTCTGTAAAATAAAGTCCCTAGTGAGTTCTGGACATTTTTTGGTGCAAACACGCCAGGTCTAGCAGGAGCTGCATTGTTGGCACAGCAGTCTCATCTTGCAGGCTTCAACTTCGAGTGGGTAAACTGGGTTTCTGCTCTGTAAGCTGATTCTTTGTAGCCATTAGCCAAGTAACTTTTTAATTTGCAAACTTAACTAAAATAGATGTCCACATACTTTTGTTTATGTACTGTAAAACGATGAATTTACTATATGCATACACAAAGAAAGTAGTGTTTATCAGCATCGCTTTGCTGCTTAGTTGATAGTTTAGTTTAGCTACTTTATGTGCAACAAAGCAAAACCTCAACCTCACTACTGGAAAAAAGGGTTAAACTAATTACTACACCTTCATATGGCATCTTATATTTTAAATAGTTTGTCCAACTAGTAACCACCTGTGGTGTGCTAATCTTCTAATAATATTCTATTAATATTAAGGACAGTAGTCTGTGGTTTGGAAAACAGCCATCATTTGTTTGTGTGACCACCTCATCTCATCTCTCTTTGTATAATATTGACTCTGGCACCCAGAAACATCTGTGGGAGTAAATTAGAAACCAGTCCTCAGCTGGATCTGATTGGACGTCTTTATTTTAAAGTGCCTTGTTAATTTTTATATTTCCTCTTGCAATACAGTAACGGTCCAGAGCTTGCCGGACGAAAGAGGGCACACAGCAGCAGTGAAGATGACTACGATGAAGAACACTGGGGGGCAGGGAGAAAGAAATCCAAGCAGCACAGCTCAGAAGCCAAACCTCTGGACACTGGACTCTCTCTGGTGGAGGATGAAGAGTTGGTGTTGCATCTGCTGGGCAACCGAAGCTAGAGAGTGTAATTCGTTCTTTTATTTAATGGACTGTAATTACACACGTTCTCCTCTTACATTTAAACGTTCTGTGATTTGCCTTTGAAATAAAACCTGATCATGTTCAACATTTTTAGAGCTGAGTGTATTTAATAGGAGCGCTGTAAGATCTTTTATATAAAAGGACAGTGGTAGCTCAATGGTTGAGGTACTGGAATACTAATCAGTTCAGTCCCTACTACTGCCAGGATACTACTGTTGGGCCCCTGAGCAAGGCCCTTAACCCTCAATTGCTTTCATGGTTTTTGGTCAAAATTGTAAGTCACTTTGGATAAAAGCATCTGGTAGCACTGTCGCCTCACAGTAAGAAGGTCCTGGGTTCAATTCCCAGGTGGGGCGGTCCGGGTCCTTTCAGTGTGGAGTTTGCATGTTCCCCCCGTGTCTGTGTGGGTTTCCTCTGGGAGCTCCGGTTTCCTCCCACAGTCCAAAGACGTGTAAGTGAGGTGAATTGGAGACACTAAATTGTCCATGACTGTGTTAAACTTGTGAACTGATAAATCTTGTGTAACCAGTAACTACCGTTCCTGACATGAATGTAACTAGTGTGTTAAACATGATAATAATATTATTCTAATAAATAATAATAATATTTTTCCCTTAAGTCAGAAAAGCTTGTACACTTTTAAAAGTGTATTTTTTATTTTTGTCTTACATTAGTTCGGTCCGGGTCCTTTCTGTGTGGAGTTTGCATGTTCTCCCCGTGTCTGCTTGGGTTTCCCCCGGGAGCTCCGGTTTCCTCCCACAGTCCAAAGACAAGTGCAAGTGAGGTGAATTGGAGATACTAAATTGTCCATGATTGTGCTCGATATAACCTTGTGAACTGATGAATCTTGTGTAATGAGTTATGAATGTAACCAAAGTGTAAAACATGACGTTAAAATCCTAATAAACAAACAAACACACTTTAGTTTCTATAAAGGTGCCCGTGAACAGCTGTTTAATGCACTAGTACACCACCCAATAGAACCACCAACCTGGCCGGGTGTCCAGCAAACACAATTGGCCGTGTATGAAGGAGGGAAGGTTGGGCGTGGTCTCTTCCTGCTGCTGCAGGGACGGGAAGAGGGGGGGGGACTTCAAATGGAGCGTGTGTGGTTCTCCATATGCATTATAGCTGTGTGTGGGAACTGAACACTAGCAGGTGATAACCAGCCGCAGATTGGGAATATGTTGAATGGGGTGGTTTCTTACTTCAGCAGATCAGGAACTGAGAATGCCTAGATTGGGAGATAAGGGGGAGTGGGATTCCAAAAATTAATAACTTACTACATACACTTTAAGAAAATTCTAGTAGAATTCTAAGTATCTCAAATCAGTTTGACCACAGGGATGGCTCAGACAGTTGTAGTGCATTATGGGTGCTAATCACTCACTGAAAGTGTTTCGAAAGGGCACTGAAAAGTTCAGTTCTGCACTTGGGTCATTTCTAAATAGCAGCGGACAGAGCGCATGATGAGAAACTAATCGTTAGAGCTAATGTGCAGATCTCTGACCCCCCGTCACAGAATGGAAAATAAAACGCTTCTTGAATGCAAATGGTAACTGGAGCTGAGGAGGATTCTGTGGTGAGAGGGAGTGAGTTTCTGTTGTGTTGTGTGGATTATTTGTACACAGTAATGTGCGTCTGTACACACTTATACTGATGTATGATTTGGAAATAAAAGATTTTGTTTTATGATTCTTTATAATGAATCATTTGGGCTGGTTTATCAAGTCGTGATCATGAGCTTGTAATGTTGTAACTGGTGGTCTGGTGCAGCAGACGGTGCAGTAGCCATCCTGCTTCAGGGTCAAACCATCATCTCTGTAAAGAGTTTGCTTTATTCTGTCTGTATCTATGTAGTTTATATTTTTGCTGGTAGGAGGTGTACTTTGATTTTAATTTTGCCTCCCAAAAAGTTCAGAAGGTTGATCAAGTCTGAATAGGAGTGTGGTGCCCTGTTCTAAATCGGGGTCCTGTCTATGGTGTGTTTTGGCTTTGCACCCAGCCTTTGAGTGGTGACCGTGGTCAAAATGACGCATTATTTAAAATGAATAATATAAATATTACAAAACTATTACATTTCTGATGTGTGTAGCTGTCTGTCAGGAGTTTGGCATGCCCTCTCAGTGTCCACATCAGTTTCCTTTGTGTACAGCAGTCCTGAGTGCTGAGTTATTGTTGCCCTCCCATGGATTGGTGCCCTGTCCAGGGTCTGTAGTCTTGCTTTGTCTTTATATATATATATACAGTATGTACTGTATATACTGTATTATGTATTTTCTCCCCCCTTTTTCTCCCTTTTAGTGCGTCCAATAGCCCAAATGCGTCATGCTTCCTCTCCACCAATGCCGATCCCCACCTACACTTTGACGAGTGCAATGCGGATCAGCTCTGTGTACGGAGAGACACACCCTGACAGCACCCTTTTCCCATCTCTGTGCAGGCGCCATCAGTCAGCCAGCAGAGGTCGTAATTGCATTTGTTATGAGAGAGTCCCTGTCTGTTTTTTTTAATATCCCATCCCTATCTGAACAACAGGCCAGTCATTGTTCATGTGGCCGCTCAGACCAGCCAGCAGACAGAGCTGAGACTCGATACAATGTACTCGAGATCCCAGCACTGGTTCCAGCGTGTGTTTTTTACCGCTGTGCCACCTGTGTGGCGCAAGATATAAATGTATCTTAGTTTGTGTTGCACACTGGTCTGCTATAAAGAAACAGTTTTCTTTATGCTGAGGTATTGTGAGAATTCTAGTCTTAGCAGTTTAGCTCAGGATTTAAAACCAGGCACCCTGGACTGATAACTTTGTGACATTCCATACTTTACACCCTGTGTGTGTATGGAAATAAGCCTTACTGGATCCCAGGCAGCACAAGCAGTGTCCATGAGTTTTTGTGTTTTTGATTGGCTAGACAAATTTTACCAGTCAAACAAATACACATAAATGAGTGCAGTTCACATGATGAGGGATTGTCATATCCCATATTACAGCTTGCATGGAAACTGACGTCAGCTCTAAATGCTACTTTTTACAAGCTACAGTTTACAAGCAGCTTCCCCCATGCCCAGACTTAAAACATCAATGTGTTCTTCCTGTAGTCATCACTAAAGTGCTCCATCTGACATTGTGTCCTAAGAAGATGCAGAAAGCTACCCTGCTGATTCAAATCTTAATAAAAGAACACATTTAGTACCACCTGCATCTGTAATTTACTTACTCGTATGTTTTATAATTTCATTTTGCACCTGTCTCATCTCAGTATTCCTCATTTAGCATTCATGAGGTTTGGTTTCTCGTTCACTTTGCTGTGATTATAGCAATACAGAGGAGAGAAAATCTGATTCAGATCTGAATGTTTTTCTCACAGCATAAAGGCCATCTACTAAAGAATATGGTTATCTGCATGCACAAGCTCATCTCAAGAGCAGAAATGAGCTGTGAGGAGAATTAAATCTCTTTTATGGTTTTGCACGTTAGAGACTTAATGTGTGTGTGCAAAACCGTGGCAGAGGGGTTCATTTCCCTTAAGTCAGATCACAACCTCTCTAGCGATGATCTAGGTAGGTGCCTTTAAGGTTGTGTGTTGGTCACTGCTGCTTTTTAAAACATCTTGGTGTTTTTACTTCATGCTGTTTAGAGTGAGTTGTTATCTCCATATGCATCTCCATAACATGATGCTACCACCTTCATATTTTACGGGATAGAAATACCACCAGACTTTGTTGAAACCAGAAAAGTTTTTTTTCTTCCATGTTTTCCATGAAAATGTTGAATCTAGAAATATCACTTTAAATGTCACCGCCGACCTTTACTGCCCAGTCAGAGTAACAGCTGGTGTCACCGTAACCTTTGTAACCAATTCCCCTCCTGCTTTATTGAATTGAGGTTAGAGAGGCTGCCTAACCTAGGCAGTCTGGCTGTAGTTATATTTTGGCTTATGATTATATTTTTGCATTAATCGGAGCTCTGCTGCTGCTCTTTTTATGAGAAGGCATCCTGCAAAGATCACTAGGGTTGGGCGAGGGTGAAAAAGAACCCAAAAGTAACAATGAGAAATCTGCAGAAATAGATAGGCTTGGCATAAATAGTGATAATGTGAAGAAAACCACTGCAGAGAGAGATATTGGGCACAAGGGTGGTGCAGCGATCAAATGCGCTAGCCCATCATCAGTAGGATAATGAGTTTGAATCTCAACTGTGCTATCTACCCGGCCAGGCATCATACAGACACAATTGACTGTCTGGGGGGGGGTATTTGTCTAGGTTCTTCATTTCTGCTGTGAATGGGACCTCCGCTGACAGCTTGAGGTGGCTGCAGTAGCATAGCGTGTCTCTTTGTATGCAGTAAGCCTCTCTGTGAGACTTCACCTTTGTCAGGTGTAATGAAGCTGCTGCCGACTGCCAGAGAGTCAGCGCTCTCCTCAGTCAGGGCACAGGTGATGCAGGCAGCAGAGGTTTTCAATCAGGGGAAATAGAAATCTCAGTTATGGACTGTTGTGAGAGGAGCATCATGGTTTGGTCTGTTTTAAATGATGGTGAGAAGTTTAATAGAGTGGCGTTACTGCTGCATAAAATATTTCATTACTTATTAAATACAAGAATTAATAAGATCAGAATGTTTATGAGTAATTAATGCAGAACTTCACAATCCTAACAGGTTCATTTTTTTTTTACTTTTTTATACTATTTGATCTGTTTATACACCAATCAGGCATAACATTATGACCACTTTCCGACTATTGTGTTGGTCCCCCTTTTGCTGCCAAAACAGCCCTGACCCATCAAGGCATGGACTCCACTAGACCCCTGAAGGTGTGCTGTGGTATCTGGCACCAAGATGTTAGCAGCAGATCCTTTAACTCCTGTAAGTTGCGAGATGGGGCCACCATGGATCGGACTTGTTTGTCCAGCACATTGCACAGATGCTGAATTGGATTGAGATCTGGGGAATTTGGAGGCCAAGTCAACACCTCAAACTCATTGTGCTTCTCAAACCATTCCTGAACCATTTTTGCTTTGTGGCAGGGCGCATTATCCTGCTAAAAGAGGCCCATTGTTGGCGCTTTCAATGGTGGACAGGGGTCAGAATGGGCACCCTGACTGGTCTGCGGCTATGCAGCCCCATACACAACAAACTGTGATGCTCTGTGTATTCTGACACCTTTCTATCAGAACCAGCATTAACTTCTTCAGCAGTTTGAGCTACAGTAGCTCGTCTGTTGGATCGGACCACGCGGGCCAGGCTTCGCTCCCCATGTGCATCAATGAGCCTTGGCCGACCATGACCCTGTCGCTGGTTTACCACTGTTCTTTTCTTGGACCACTTTTGATAGATACTGACCACTGCAGACTGGGAACTCCCCACAGGAGCTGCAGTTTTGGAGATGCTCTGACCCAGTCGTCTAGCCATCACAATTTGACCCTTGTCAAACTCACTCAAATCCTCACGCTCACCCATTTTTCCTGATTCTAACATCAACTTTGAGGATAGAATGTTCACTTCCTGACTAATATATCCCACCCACTAACAGGTGCAGTGATGAAAAGATGATCAGTGTTATTCACTTCACCTGTCAGTGCTGCTCATAATGTTATGCCTGGTTGGTGTATACCAAGCACAGCTGCAAGTCAGCGCTGTAACATGGCACATGGCTGGCAAACGTGTAATGAACTGTGTTTCCATGCGAGCAGGTCAGAATGACTTTTTGTATTTTAGATTTCGGGTTCATTAGGGATTCTGCATCCTGCCTGTGGAGACATTTTCCTCCACCACGAATAAACCATTTCAGCACAGAAGGGACATGGAAAAGTTCAGTTCAGCACCCAGAAATCTCGAAATAACAATGGGCACAGAGTATAATGGCAGGGCATTTGTCAGGGCTAATGCACAGATCTCGGGCTTTCGTCACAGATGGAAAATAAAACACTCTCTGCATGTAAATAGCAACCTCCTGAGAAGAGGATTTTGATTAAACAAAGGTGAGGGGGGGGGTTTGTCTCAGACATGCCTTTATTGCTTAGTGCAAAGCTGTTCTACACAGGATGGGATTGGTGCCTTGGCTTGGTATACCTCATTTATTGATGCGAGTAATTACAGAATATGGATCTGTGCCTGTGCCTCCTGGGCGAAGAGATGTGCTTGCTCGTCTGTCCGATGGGTGAACAGGGATTTACCGTACTTGGATCCTCTCATTGTCAAGGTGTAAGAGAGAGTAGCTTATAAGGCCTACTGCTTTATGAATGAGGGTTTGTTTCTACACTCATGGGTGCATTTTTAGTGATGCACCAGGACACAATGCATGTAAATGTAACACACAAAGGTTCAGTAGGTAGTGTAGGTGCAGCACTGCTTCCGGGTTCTAAGGGTCTGGGTTCAAATTTTGATTGTGGTCAGTTTCCTGTTAAATGTACAGTACATGTAAATAGAGCAATAACAATGGCTAAATTAAAAAAAGGTAATATTGGTGTCTGGAGCCTTCAGTCTTTAGTCTGTGATTGACAGGGCTCAATTGGCATGGGTCAGGTGGTGAAATATCTCTTCTCAACAAACATGCTCATTGTGATTAGCATTTTACCCGAACACAATCTAGCCCTAAACAATATGAGACAAGAACAGTCGTTTAATTTTCACACCAACTCTCATTTAACTAAACCTAACCATAGAAAATATAAATATGCTTCATGTTCATATAAAAATGTACATTTGGAAGAATTCGAATTCATTTTTATTTGTGAGGGATGAGCTGTGCATTACATGTACTAAAAGTAACTCACAGTAGTTGACCAAAACATAATAGACTTGCCTGCCAGCATCACCCAGGAAAAATACAGTTCGCAGTAATACAGTATGTATGTGCATGTATGTGCCCAATGTATGTGCACATGGGGTGCCGGGGTTTTGGGTCTTTTTTAAATAGCACCTCATCTAAATTTCATGTTACTTATTAAGCACGTCCATAAAAAAATAACACTTTTTTTTGGAAATTTACTTTACCAGGGATCCATGAAGAACCTTTTAAAGGTGTTTTTGTAGAAGGAACCATTATAAATTCTTTAAGGACCTTTGAGCCAAAGGAAAATCTTTAAGAAGGCTTGTATCAAAAGAAACAAAATGTGGTTCATGACACTGCTTTGAAAATCCTTTTTCTCACATTTTCTACATGTATTTTTGAGTGTACTTGAGACATATAAAAGCGTAGAATTTACTCTGATGTTTTTGAAGAACAGAATGTCACGGCTGGTAGAGTATTTGCTGCATAGCGAGCTGGGTCCTGAGTTATCCAGGATGTGTTCCTGCCTTGCCCAGTGTTTAGAGGTGGTGCTGGACCCACTGCAGCCTGGACCATGGTAAAGGGGTTTGTTAAAAAAAATAAAATAATGTAGGATAATTTCTTTATGCCTCTGGATTGCTACAGGACAGGTTTATTAATTGAACATACATGTTGGATGATATAAGATGCTTTGTACCTGTAGCTGTTATTATAACAGCCTGTTTAATCACCCTCCTGGATCGTCTGAGCTCTTCTGATTGATTTGTCTTCTAATGCGCTTCCAGTAAAAGCAGTATGGAAATGAGGTTACATCACCTGCAAAAACTACAGCCTTTTCTAAAGCATGAATCAACTGCTAAAATGTTTGAAACCTTACTTGATATGTGTACAAAGATAATTAAATCGGAAATATTCAACCCCCAAAGCAAAAAAGGATTTATAACACTAAGCTTTTCTGCAGAGCTCGATTTTGGTTTGAATTAAGTCTTTATTAGCTGATTGATACAGCAAATAAACAAAGAAAATTACTGATGTAGCATTTCAATATAGCAGGATATTTCAGTAATACTGGCATGTCATAATTATTATCCCTTACATAATACTGCTGATCCTAAAACCTTCTACTGGTCTGACCTAAAGTTGGGTCAAACATGATTAAACCACTGGGACTCTATAACAAGCCTTAATTTGCTTCAGCTGTGATGTGTTATTTACCACATAGCAATTTAAGTGCTGAGAGAATTGATTTATTTAATTGATTACCAATTGGTTAGATTAACAAATAAAAATTATAACTCTAAAGATAGGAAAGCACTGCTGCTATATTGAAAACTATATACAGTGTATCACAAAAGTGAGTACACCCCTCACATTTCTGCAAATATTTCATTATATCTTTTCATGGGACAACATTATAGACATGAAACTTGGATATAACTTAGAGTAGTCAGTGTACAGCTTGTATAGCAGTGTAGATTTACTGTCTTCTGAAAATAACTCAAAACACAGCCATTAATGTCTAAATAGCTGGCAACATAAGTGAGTACACCCCACAGTGAACATGTCCAAATTGTGCCCAAATGTGTCGTTGTCCCTCCCTGGTGTCATGTGTCAAGGTCCCAGGTGTAAATGGGGAGCAGGGCTGTTAAATTTGGTGTTTTGGGTACAATTCTCTCATACTGGCCACTGGATATTCAACATGGCACCTCATGGCAAAGAACTCTCTGAGGATGTGAGAAATAGAATTGTTGCTCTCCACAAAGATGGCCTGGGCTATAAGAAGATTGCTAACACCCTGAAACTGAGCTACAGCATGGTGGCCAAGGTCATACAGCGGTTTTCCAGGACAGGTTCCACTCGGAACAGGCTTCGCCAGGGTCGACCAAAGAAGTTGAGTCCACGTGTTCGGTGTCATATCCAGAGGTTGGCTTTAAAAAATAGACACATGAGTGCTGCCAGCATTGCTGCAGAGGTTGAAGACGTGGGAGGTCAGCCTGTCGGTGCTCAGACCATACGCCGCACACTGCATCAACTCGGTCTGCATGGTCGTCATCCCAGAAGGAAGCTGACGCACAAGAAAGCCCGCTAACAGTTTGCTGAAGACAAGCAGTCCAAGAACATGGATTACTGGAATGCCCTGTGGTCTGACGAGACCAAGATAAACTTGTTTGGCTCAGATGGTGTCCAGCATGTGTGGCGGCGCCCTGGTGAGAAGTACCAAGACAACTGTATCTTGCCTACAGTCAAGCATGGTGGTGGTAGCATCATGGTCTTGGGCTGCATGAGTGTGAGGGAAACATGAATTCCAACATGTACTGTGACATTCTGAAACAGAGCATGATCCCCTCCCTTCGAAAACTGGACCTCATGGCAGTTTTCCAACAGGATAACGACCCCAAACACAACCTCCAAGATGACAACTGCCCTGCTGAGGAAGCTGAAGGTAAAGGTGATGGACTAAACCCAATTGAGCACCTGTGGCGCATCCTCAAGTGGAAGGTGGAGGAGTTCAAGGTGTCTAACATCCACCAGCTCCGTGATGTCATCATGGAGGAGTGGAAGAGGATTCCAGTAGAAACCTGTGCAGCTCTGGTGAATTCCATGCCCAGGAGGGTTAAGGCAGTGCTAGATAATAATGGTGGTCACACAAAATATTGACACTTTGGGCACAATTTGGACATGTTCACTGTGGGGTGTACTCACTTATGTTGCCAGCTATTTAGACATTAATGGCTGTGTGTTGAGTTATTTTCAGAAGACAGTAAATCTACACTGCTATACAAGCTGTACACTGACTACTCTAACTTATATCCAAGTTTTATTTCTATAGTGTTGTCCCATGAAAAGATATAATAAAATATTTGCAGAAATGTGAGGGGTGTACTCACTTTTGTGATACACTGTATGTAAATGTGACTTAAAACGTAAAGCTTTAGAGCATGAAAGAATAGTTGAATTATGGATGTTAGCCCATAACCCCATGATATGGAGCTGCGTATATGCCAACAGTACAGGGTAATTAAACATCAACATGTAACAGAACATACTGAGTAATAATTTAATCTAATTGGCCAAAGAACTAAATCTGGATGCTTCAATAAGATAATCCTAAACATAAAGTCTAGAAAACTTGACTAGTTTCTTTAAAAAAAAACAAGGTTAATCTTACATGAATCTGCTGATTGAAATCTATGATTTTAAAATTGCAAAAACAATTTGCTTGAAAGCAATAAGGAGTAGATTTTTTGCAAGACCAAAGTTAAAATTACTGCTTCATTGTGAAACCGGTGGAAGCCTACAGGGATTTGTTTTGACAGTTTGAAAACATAAAAATCAGAAAATGAAGACCTTGCATTTTAGCTAATGATTTAAATCTGATGTGCTCACTTCTAAATTCTGTAGTGCCCTGGTCCATAACAAGAATCTAATATTCCTGGTTCAAACAGTTGGTCCTTCTTCATCTTTCTGCTGAGTGTTTTCAGCACTAGACAGCAGCAGCTCCTGTATACAATCGATTTGTAAATACAGGATTTAAAAAAAAAAAAAAAAATTCAATCTGCTTTTCTGTGTATTTAAGTGTGATCTGGCCATGAAATGTCAAACCAAAAATACATTTTACTTTTATTTTTACTTTCACAGGTTTTTGTGTTTTTTCTAAATGGATAATGTAAAATAAGTTTACTTATACATTACAGACACAAACCTATTTTCTACTAATGTGACTGGTTTGTTTTTTTTTTTTTTTTTTTTTTTTTTTTTTTTTTTTTTGCTGAATTTACCATATTGGGGAAAAGTATGAAATGTGTGCTGTAACACACAAGGTTTATTTTTAACACAAATGTTTGTTTGTTTGTTTATTAGGAATTTAATGTCATGTTTTACACTTTGGTTATACAGTCATGACAGGACAAGTAGTTACTCATTACACAAGATTCATCAGTTCACAAGTTTATAGTTTCACTCACAGTCATGGACAAATTTGTATCTCCAATTTACCTCACTTGCATGTCTTTGAACTGTGGGAGGAAACCGGAGCACACAGAGTAAACCCATGCAGACAAAGGGAGAACATGCAAACTCCACACAGAAAGGACCACCTGGGGATTGGACCCAGGACCTTCTTGCTGTGAGGCGACAGTGCTACGCCCTGATACAAATGTAACATGGAGCTTGTTTAATTGATTGGACCATTCAATGCAGCATGTTGGTTTTGGCTTAAATGTTTTCCAATACAAGAGATCAGAGCAGGACTTAATAGGTAATTGTAAGATCAATGTTAAATTAATTGTAAAACACAATAAATTTTGTGCTTAAGGTCCCTAATAGTGAAAACAAAGATTACTGAAATAATAGTCAATTTTAAAACCCCCAAAGACAGGAATGGCATCAGTTCAGTGCATAACTAATGCTGTTCTTACCTCACTGCAAGTAACAAAGTAGTACAAGAATCAGGTCTTTTTTATTATTATAGATTGTTGAAATTAAGGCATAGACAAAATTTTATTGTATTGTTTGATCAGTACAATCATCTTATTTGATTTAAAATTACAACCCATAAAGACATCAATAATAACTTATAATAACTGCTAAAATTATCCCCAGTGCCAAAACAACACACAATACAAATCAGTCACATTCACTAACCTATTGCACTGATTAGATTTGTTTGGATTAGGTTAAATCATTAAAATGATTGTCCAAGGTAATTTGGATAAATATTGTGGAATGTCTCAATATATGCTCAATAAGAACAATGGGCATTTAAATAGTACACATTTATTATATGGCATTTCGAGGGGTGAATCTTTTCTAGAGTGCTTAAGTGATCATTTATCAGTGGACACCCCGAGCTAGTGCTTAGTTTGACCTGTGATAGTGTGGAGACGTCGGGATGATGGAGGGTGACGTCAATGGTCCTGAATTCGTGCCTGAATTGTAAGATTTTCCATGCGCTCAATGTGTGGGTGTGTGGGGGATCTTGGAACCGGACAGGACTAAGCCCATCCAGATTTACCAGGTACCGACTAGAAGATTACTGGCATGGTGAAGAAGAATGTGAGCGCATAAATTTTTTTTTATTAGAATAGTAATTTATTCCTCAGTGTAATATTTTACGCTCCAGGTTATAGTGGTGCTTTGTGTGGTGTCGGTGGCTTTGCACAGCAGAAATCGGAACTTAGACTGGCATCTAAGGAGTGAACAGGACAATAGGACTTTATCTTGAGGAACACGGCTCTGTGATTGTATGGAGATGAGTCTGAGAAGCACTTGGCGCTGTTTGAATGGCACCTGCACAGAGAAAGTTGAGCCCTACCAGGCGCCTCTCTCCTCCACTTTTGCGCTCAGCCTGCTGGGCATCGTGCTCACCACCATCGTGGCTTTGTCCCTCACCACTCACCACTGCCAGAAAGGAAAAATCATGAAGCGAAAAATCCAAAGAGCTCAGGAGGAGTATGAGAGGGACCAGCGCAGTCTCGTCCCGCCCGCCGAAAAAGCGGATCCGAGATGCGGCGTCATTGCGCGTTCCGCCTCTGGACACACTGATCCTTCCCCGCTTCCCTTTCATCATACCACCGCTAAACACACCGATCCTCCGCCGTTTCCCGGCCACCATCCCGCCGCGGAACACACTGATACTTCTACGCTTCCCCGTCACCATCTTGATGCCGGGCATACCTGTCCTCCCCCGCCTCTCAGTCACTATCCTGCCGCTGGACAAACCGATACTCCCCCTTCTTCTCTTGGCCATCATCCCGCCACCGGATACACCAACACTTCACCGCTTCTTAATCCTCACCCTGCCACCGGACAAAATTCCACACCTTTCCCCGCACACATCAACGCTGTGGATCGGGGAGAACTTGAGGTTGTGGCTGTTTCATGATCAAAGTCTATGCTGCTCCTTTCCACATTACTGCTAACATCCCTGGATTAGATGTGACTATATCTACATTTTCTGTTCGATTATCTAAATAACACAATCAGAATTGGTGCAAACACCAACGTCTGAATATGTGAATGTCTGAATATTTTCCTTATTCGTGTAAACATTAAGTATCAAGAAGAAAAGCAGGTATAGAAAGAAGTACGGTCTGTGTTCTGATTATTTGGAGATCTGAAGGTAGAAGGGGCTTGTGTGTGTGAAAATATATTGCAGTCCATGTTACTGATGAACATTCATACAATTAATGATGTATATATGGTTGGGTCTACTTTTTTTTGCAAAATGTACATATTTCCCATGCTTACATTGGAACACGGGTATTACTAGACAAGCTGTGTGGGCAGGATCATTGGTGGTTGGTTGGTTGTTTACCACCTAAAATCTTTGGGTAAAATGTAAGAGTGTACCTTTGTATGTTTTTGGAGGTAGGAGTATCCATGGGGAAACCCAGACAGATAAAGGAAGATCATGGCGAACTCCCTCTGAGGCGAGAATGTTTTGTGGTGACCAGCTGAGCCACCCTAATGAACATAAAAGTTGAATATCTGGGAAAATGTGGATTATAAAGAAACTCATCAATCAATAAGTTTTTTTTTTTTTTTGCTGAATTTACCATATTGGGGAAAAGTATGAAATGTGTGCTGTAACACACAAGGTTTATTTTTAACACAAATGTTTGTTTGTTTGTTTATTAGGAATTTAATGTCATGTTTTACACTTTGGTTATACAGTCATGACAGGACAAGTAGTTACTCATTACACAAGATTCATCAGTTCACAAGTTTATAGTTTCACTCACAGTCATGGACAAATTTGTATCTCCAATTTACCTCACTTGCATGTCTTTGAACTGTGGGAGGAAACCGGAGCACACAGAGTAAACCCATGCAGACAAAGGGAGAACATGCAAACTCCACACAGAAAGGACCACCTGGGGATTGGACCCAGGACCTTCTTGCTGTGAGGCGACAGTGCTACGCCCTGATACAAATGTAACATGGAGCTTGTTTAATTGATTGGACCATTCAATGCAGCATGTTGGTTTTGGCTTAAATGTTTTCCAATACAAGAGATCAGAGCAGGACTTAATAGGTAATTGTAAGATCAATGTTAAATTAATTGTAAAACACAATAAATTTTGTGCTTAAGGTCCCTAATAGTGAAAACAAAGATTACTGAAATAATAGTCAATTTTAAAACCCCCAAAGACAGGAATGGCATCAGTTCAGTGCATAACTAATGCTGTTCTTACCTCACTGCAAGTAACAAAGTAGTACAAGAATCAGGTCTTTTTTATTATTATAGATTGTTGAAATTAAGGCATAGACAAAATTTTATTGTATTGTTTGATCAGTACAATCATCTTATTTGATTTAAAATTACAACCCATAAAGACATCAATAATAACTTATAATAACTGCTAAAATTATCCCCAGTGCCAAAACAACACACAATACAAATCAGTCACATTCACTAACCTATTGCACTGATTAGATTTGTTTGGATTAGGTTAAATCATTAAAATGATTGTCCAAGGTAATTTGGATAAATATTGTGGAATGTCTCAATATATGCTCAATAAGAACAATGGGCATTTAAATAGTACACATTTATTATATGGCATTTCGAGGGGTGAATCTTTTCTAGAGTGCTTAAGTGATCATTTATCAGTGGACACCCCGAGCTAGTGCTTAGTTTGACCTGTGATAGTGTGGAGACGTCGGGATGATGGAGGGTGACGTCAATGGTCCTGAATTCGTGCCTGAATTGTAAGATTTTCCATGCGCTCAATGTGTGGGTGTGTGGGGGATCTTGGAACCGGACAGGACTAAGCCCATCCAGATTTACCAGGTACCGACTAGAAGATTACTGGCATGGTGAAGAAGAATGTGAGCGCATAAATTTTTTTTTATTAGAATAGTAATTTATTCCTCAGTGTAATATTTTACGCTCCAGGTTATAGTGGTGCTTTGTGTGGTGTCGGTGGCTTTGCACAGCAGAAATCGGAACTTAGACTGGCATCTAAGGAGTGAACAGGACAATAGGACTTTATCTTGAGGAACACGGCTCTGTGATTGTATGGAGATGAGTCTGAGAAGCACTTGGCGCTGTTTGAATGGCACCTGCACAGAGAAAGTTGAGCCCTACCAGGCGCCTCTCTCCTCCACTTTTGCGCTCAGCCTGCTGGGCATCGTGCTCACCACCATCGTGGCTTTGTCCCTCACCACTCACCACTGCCAGAAAGGAAAAATCATGAAGCGAAAAATCCAAAGAGCTCAGGAGGAGTATGAGAGGGACCAGCGCAGTCTCGTCCCGCCCGCCGAAAAAGCGGATCCGAGATGCGGCGTCATTGCGCGTTCCGCCTCTGGACACACTGATCCTTCCCCGCTTCCCTTTCATCATACCACCGCTAAACACACCGATCCTCCGCCGTTTCCCGGCCACCATCCCGCCGCGGAACACACTGATACTTCTACGCTTCCCCGTCACCATCTTGATGCCGGGCATACCTGTCCTCCCCCGCCTCTCAGTCACTATCCTGCCGCTGGACAAACCGATACTCCCCCTTCTTCTCTTGGCCATCATCCCGCCACCGGATACACCAACACTTCACCGCTTCTTAATCCTCACCCTGCCACCGGACAAAATTCCACACCTTTCCCCGCACACATCAACGCTGTGGATCGGGGAGAACTTGAGGTTGTGGCTGTTTCATGATCAAAGTCTATGCTGCTCCTTTCCACATTACTGCTAACATCCCTGGATTAGATGTGACTATATCTACATTTTCTGTTCGATTATCTAAATAACACAATCAGAATTGGTGCAAACACCAACGTCTGAATATGTGAATGTCTGAATATTTTCCTTATTCGTGTAAACATTAAGTATCAAGAAGAAAAGCAGGTATAGAAAGAAGTACGGTCTGTGTTCTGATTATTTGGAGATCTGAAGGTAGAAGGGGCTTGTGTGTGTGAAAATATATTGCAGTCCATGTTACTGATGAACATTCATACAATTAATGATGTATATATGGTTGGGTCTACTTTTTTTTGCAAAATGTACATATTTCCCATGCTTACATTGGAACACGGGTATTACTAGACAAGCTGTGTGGGCAGGATCATTGGTGGTTGGTTGGTTGTTTACCACCTAAAATCTTTGGGTAAAATGTAAGAGTGTACCTTTGTATGTTTTTGGAGGTAGGAGTATCCATGGGGAAACCCAGACAGATAAAGGAAGATCATGGCGAACTCCCTCTGAGGCGAGAATGTTTTGTGGTGACCAGCTGAGCCACCCTAATGAACATAAAAGTTGAATATCTGGGAAAATGTGGATTATAAAGAAACTCATCAATCAATAAGTTGATATGTATATGCCAGTATAAAACAAAAGTACATATTCAGACTTTTATATTTATAATATAATCCCAAAATTTCTTGTTTGACCATCTATATACCACACATATGGATTGTGGGCGGACAGTAATGTAAAGAATCTGAACAGCAGGACAGCTGTGGATTACACTGACCATATTCTTAAACGCTGAGCTTGCATAGAAATGCTTAATATGGACATATGGAGCTTTTTTGGATTTGTATATATGCAAAACACATTAACTTATAATCACTAATCACTAATACCTTTATTCATTAGTGTTTTGTCATCTATGTATATGGACATATGAAACTACAAACCCAAAAAAGTTAGAACAGTATGGAAAAAATGTAAATCAAAGTATTAAATAAACTGTTTTAAATAATCAACTTTATTGTTTTTTGTATATACCTGCTCATTCTAAGTGTTATGACTGTTTACCACTTTTATCCTTTATTTTTCCTTTAAAGAATGTTATATAATTTGTTTTGGAGGGCACTTTATTATTGTTGAAAAGGCTTTAGCTGCTCAACAGACTGGGGTCTCTGTTGTAAACTGTGCTGCCCTGCAGGCACTAAAAATCATGCCCGCTAGATGGCGCCCAGTTGACCGGTAGCAATGTCGAGTTTCGAACCGAGGAGTTCAGAATCTCTGTGCTGGTAAACATTGGCTTTTTAACTTTGCAGTGGAAATCAGAATGGTCTTCTTCCCCTTTGGCCTAGAGAACATGCTGTCTATTAGGTGGACATGTCAACCGTGCCAGTGTGATTATATCCTTTATAGAAGCATCATAGGTTTTAATGCAGTGCCATTTGCGTGATAGAGGGCCAGGTTACCAGTTCTTATTACTTAAAAGCATCTCTGTAAAATTGTGCTACCTCTACCATATTTTGTAGGGACAATAGTGTTACCCCACCCCCCAACCTTGACAGTTAAAAATCCAATTTAGTTCATCAGAGCATGAGACTCTTTGCTAGGCACTTGAAGAATTTTGCATATAATGTATTGCAAATTCTTTTAGTAGGGTTTTCTTTCTTGCAGCTCTTCTATAACGGCTCTTTTAAATAAACACCATAGATATATTTAAGCCATTAATTAACCTAACTCATGTGTGTGTGAGTTTTCTTATAGTATTTCATTTTTCTTTTCGTTAACCAATAACATGCAGAAGGGAGAATTGGATAGTGAGTATGTAAGACTGCTGTGCCCGGTGATTGATTGGCACCCTGTCCAGGGCATATTTCTGCCTCAAACCAACCACAACCCCAAAAGAATCAATGAATGAACAACACCTTCTGTTGCAGCCACTGCCTTTGGCAACTTGGTGAGAGTGGCAGCTGGTGTCACAGCATTCTAATGAATGTTCTTTTTCTTTGATTTTACATGAATCACATTGTTTAATGAGGAAAACCACAGTTTCAGACGAGACAGTGTGTGCCAGAAACAGAAAGCAGTGTTCTGTAAACATGTATTAAACCTGTCAGCCTGTATTACATTTAAAAATGATTTCTTGTAAATATATGGTCATTCCAAAAGTTGGCATATACAGTGTATCACAAAAGTGAGTACACCCCTCACATTTCTGCAAATATTTCATTATATCTTTTCATGGGACAACATTATAGACATGAAACTTGGATATAACTTAGAGCATGGGTTTTCAACCTATTTAGGCATGCGCCCCCGTGTGCCGAGCACGACTTGCGCCCCCCCCCTTGGTGGAACAGCACTCGGTCGCGTGTACCAAGCGCTGCTTCCGCCACGCACCACTCCCCTGGATAAGGCACGGCTCGAGCACGGATGCCAAGCACGGCTTTCGCCACGCGCCCCTCCCCTTAGTGGACCACGGCTCAATCGCGGATGCCTGCCGCGTCCTCCGCCAGTCTCGTGTGCCACCGGTTCATAATAATAATCTCGTAGTGCCACGCCCCCCCCCGGACAGCCGCTCGCGCCCCCTCGGGCAAGTACTCGCGCCCCCCCACAGGTTGAAGACCCCTGACTTAGAGTAGTCAGTGTACAGCTTGTATAGCAGTGTAGATTTACTGTCTTCTGAAAATAACTCAACACACAGCCATTAATGTCTAAATAGCTGGCAACATAAGTGAGTACACACCACAGTGAACATGTCCAAATTGTGCCCAAATGTGTCGTTGTCCCTCCCTGGTGTCATGTGTCAAGGTCCCAGGTGTAAATGGGGAGTAGGGCTGTTAAATTTGGTGTTTTGGGTACAATTCTCTCATACTGGCCACTGGATATTCAACATGGCACCTCATGGCAAAGAACTCTCTGAGGATGTGAGAAATAGAATTGTTGCTCTCCACAAAGATGGCCTGGGCTATAAGAAGATTGCTAACACCCTGAAACTGAGCTACAGCATGGTGGCCAAGGTCATACAGCGGTTTTCCAGGACAGGTTCCACTCGGAACAGGCTTCGCCAGGGTCGACCAAAGAAGTTGAGTCCACGTATTCGGCATCATATCCAGAGGTTGGCTTTAAAAAATAGACACATGAGTGCTGCCAGCATTGCTGCAGAGGTTGAAGACGTGGGAGGTCAGTCTGTCAGTGCTCAGACCATACGCCGCACACTGCATCAACTCGGTCTGCATGGTCGTCATCCCAGAAGGAAGCTGACGCACAAGAAAGCCCGCAAACAGTTTGCTGAAGACAAGCAGTCCAAGAACATGGATTACTGGAATGCCCTGTGGTCTGACGAGACCAAGATAAACTTGTTTGGCTCAGATGGTGTCCAGCATGTGTGGCGACGCCCTGGTGAGAAGTACCAAGACAACTGTATCTTGCCTACAGTCAAGCATGGTGGTGGTAGCATCATGGTCTTGGGCTGCATGAGTGTTGCTGGCACTGGGGAGCTGCAGTTTGTTGAGGGAAACATGAATTCCAACATGTACTGTGACATTCTGTAACAGAGCATGATCCCCTCCCTTCGAAAACTGGGCCTCATGGCAGTTTTCCAACAGGATAACGACCCCAAACACAACCTCCAAGATGACAACTGCCTTGCTGAGGAAACTGAAGGTAAAGGTGATGGACTAAACCCAATTGAGCACCTGTGGCGCATCCTCAAGTGGAAGGTGGAGGAGTTCAAGGTGTCTAACATCCACCAGCTCCGTGATGTCATCATGGAGGAGTGGAAGAGGATTCCAGTAGCAACCTGTGCAGCTCTTGTGAATTCCATGCCCAGGAGGGTTAAGGCAGTGCTGGATAATAATGGTGGTCACACAAAATATTGACACTTTGGGCACAATTTGGACATGTTCACTGTGGGGTGTACTGACTTATGTTGCCAGCCATTTAGACATTAATGGCTGTGTGTTGAGTTATTTTCAAAGACAGTAAATCTATACTGCTATACAAAAGCTGTACACTGACTACTCTGAGTTATATCCAAGTTTTATTTCTATAGTGTTGTCCCATGAAAATATATAATAAAATATTTGCAGAAATGTGAGGGGTGTACTCACTTTTGTGATACACTGTACTGTATGTTTACCACTGTGTTATATCACCTTTCCTTTAACAACAGTTAATAATCGTTTGACAGACCCAGGTTTTTAAACTTAACACCAGTAATAATCTAAATGATCTTTTTCTAGCACTGAGAACAGTCTGAAAGTTTTGCTTGTCAAACCACAATACTGTTTCCAATGTGTATTAGTTTATTTTAGGTTAGCTGATCCTAGAGCAGTTAATGGCAAGACTTTTTGTTTTTGACATATGGCTTCTGCTGTGCACACAGAGCTTATTATAATGCACAGTGTTACAATAACAGTGTTGATTAAAACATTTACAAACCTATGTGGTGATATCCATGACAGAAGTATGTATTTCCATTTGAATGTCACTGGTGTTTAGCAGCACCCCCCTGCGACCCTAATTGGATAAGAGGTTAAGGAAGTGTGCGAGTGTTGTGTGTTGTTTAGCCTTGACCAATCCTCACTCATAAATAACTAGTAGTTTTTATCTACCCTCCGTCACCTGTTTGAATATGTTGCAGGAATCTCTATTATCGAACATATACATACAAAAACAACAATGTCATTTTTAGGTTGAATAATTTGTCTTCTTCTAGGTGTCAACTTGTTCTTTTAAAAAAGTCCTGCAAAAACAGCGGTTAGATGTGGACATTAATTATAGAAAGAAGTTGAACAGCAGGGCAGCTGTGGATTATAATGAACCTCTTCAACCATCAAGATGACTGACTGTGTCATGACAACCAGTCATTAGGCTTTGTGAATTTTTTCCCTTTGTTTATATTCTGCACACGTCCTAGTTCACTCCTGCACCGAGGTTGGACATTGATAGAGTGAATATAGAGAACTTAAACAGCATAGATGTTGAATTATACTACAGCTCATTTAGCAATGATTAATGCTTCTGAATGGCTAAGTTAAGATAATTTTACCTTATATGGACAAGAGTGTTTGGACACCCTTTTAATATTTAAATTCATGGTTTTCCACTACAACACTTGCTAACATGTAATAAATCAATCATTTTAAGAAAACGATATGCTTTGAACTTAAGGAAGGCCCTTTTCTGTTTCAGCATGACTTTGCCCCATGTGCTCAAAGCAGGCTCTATACAAACAATGCAATAAGCTCAGTTTAAAGAAACTCCAGTGACTTGCACAAAGCCCTGACCCCAGCCTCACTGAACAGCTCTGGAATGATTGCTTGTTAATTTGTCACACTGTTTCTTAAGCAAGTCAGCCTGCCAAATCAAACCTAATGTCAAAATTGCAGAGCAAGAAATCTTTAGTTGTGCACAGCACATTTGTTAGAGCTTGACCTGCCAGAACATTTCACAGGTAAATAGAGAGGAACAAAAAATTTAGTTTAGCTTCGACAGGAATTAAATAAACATTTACTGATTTATTTGACAGTTTTCAGAATCTTTAAGTTTATTTATTAACTGTGAGAAATAAAAAACATTGCTAAGTAAAAAACATTAAATAAACATTAATTAAATGCTAAATAAAAAACATTAATCTATGAAGAGCAGTGATACAACATGGTATCACAACAGTGGCCAGCAAGTTTGTCTTGTGCACAGGTTTATTAATGGAGGTTATAGGCTATAAGAAGTCTTACAAAGCACCTTTATGTGTCAGAGGCCACAAATGTCCCAAGGGAAGCAGGTTAAGAATCTCTGATTTGGAATATTATATTACTCTTCTCCTTTGAAATGTTTTATACAGAATAACAGTAAAGTTCAGAATCAGTCTGGCTAGTAGTCTTATTTGACAAAATCTGCCTTTCTATATATTTCTGAGAAGATTCACACTGCCAGAAGTGCTAAACTATTATTAGTCCTGATCCTACTTGACGTATTAGCAGCTTTCAATGCAGATAACCACAAAATGATCCTGCCTGTTTTTGTCAGGCCTCAAATCACTGGCTTAACTTGGTGCCGGGTCCTCCTACTTTTCCCCTGTCTTCTTTCTCACACTATTAATACTATTCATATACTGGCAGAACTTATTGTGATTCCCTTCTCACATCTTCATGTTGTCATCATGAATGTTTAAACATTGCATAAAACAGGATAGAAAAAATAAATAAGCTTAAAGTTTCTACAGGAACACTGTCATGACCTGAGAAAAATCAAGTCTGAAAAGAGTTACATAGAAACGCCACTGAAAAACGTCAGCCACTCAGAAACGTCACTGAAAGCCACTTAGAAAAAACTCTGCAGACGTCTCTGACCTCAGATCAACTCTGTGATTATAAACCACACAATAGAAAAAAAACCAGATAAAAATGGATTTATGGAAGATGAGCAAGGAGCACATCTCTGCTAAGCAAAAAATCTGAGCTTGTCTAATGTGATTTGCAAAAATCACTTGAAGGACCTATAAAACATTTCTAGTAAGGATTAAAGCTTTTCTGCTTGCTTCCCCCTACTTCACATTATCTGGAGTATTTGATTATATATAAGGTGTATGTGTAGACATAAAATGAGGTAGCATTTATAATGGTCACTCATTATTTGGTTAAAAAGGTGAACATAAAGGTTGAGACTTTGTGCTGGAAAGACGTCTGTGCCCGTGGCCTTGTTTGCACTGGCTTTCACTATCAAACTTTTGAAGACTTTCTCCAAAGGTGTCCTGTTTGATGAAATACTATATTTACTACTAAATATTATATTCTTATAAATAAGTGCAATATTTCTTTAATAATTGTTGACTATAAATGTTAATTCAAAAAAATATTATAAATTCAATTACACTATAATATTTTACTATACTACAATAAAAACAATTCTTTATTGCCACTTTATTAAAATTCAGACATGTCCCATATGAGTCTTTTTCATATATTCATGGTGTACCCTGAAGTTGTAAATGAGATACAGGAACAGGCCATACTTTCAGCTGTGCAGTTTCTGAGAAAAGCTTTTTAACACTTTCTCAAATCAGTGCTCCAGGGATTTGGCCAGAATTATAATCCGTTTTCGTATGAGACCAGAATGCAGTAAGAAATCCCCTGGTAGTCCAAATCTAAGGTGGTTTAAATCAGTAAAAAACTAAGCCTTTCAAAAAGTGGAAAATCTGGAATTGCCCCAAACTACTGACATTTGAGATGCTTTCAGATTACATAACTAGGTAAAATAGAGTTAACTGGACCTACTGGGATGTAATATTATCATTAGATTTTTTCTGTTACAGCATGTCACATACCATTCAGCTGCAGATACAGATATAATTTGTTCCTTTGGGGCAAAAAAAAAAATTCACTGCCAGATCTAAGCTGATTTATAGAAACAGAGATTTTCTTTGACAGAAATACTCTTGATTTTTCACTATGTATCATAAATCCCATCGCTGATATGTCAGGAGTCTGTCAATTAACCCCCGGACAGCTTGGGCAGTCTAATAAAGCACCTTTGTCTACCTATAAAACTTTTAGAAACACCTCAGTTGTATTGAGTGACTCACTCCTAACATGTCTGAGGCAGATCTGTGCCTCTAGGGGAGACGCTGGCCTGTCAGTCAGCCTAAACACGTGACTGGCAGCCAATCACCAGCAACCAAGATGAGCAGTGTGGTTTATTTAAACCAGGAGCAGGTGATGGGAAGCCTGACTGAGCACAAGGACTCCTTCAAATACCTGGACCCCAGCTCTGAGACTAAACATGGCTGACAAAAGCGTGCGTATCAGTGGGGGGGCAGTCAGATATGGGGCCACCTATGGTGGCAACCGTTTGTTCTCTGCAGGCAGAAGTGGCGGTGGTTCCAGCATGGCTATGTCCCGCTCCTTTGGCCTTGGTGGAGGTCTGGCGAGGGGAGGAGGAGTTAGCATTGGCATGGGTGGTCTCGGTTTGGGGCTAGGAATGGGTGGAGGTCTAGGTCTGGGTGCAGGCCTGGGTGGAGGTCTGGGCCTGGGTGGAGGACTGGGCCTGGGTGGAGGACTGGGCGGTGGTCTGGGTTTGGGTATGGGTTCTGTAGGTGCCAAAGCTGCAGGTTTTAGAGCAGGTGTGGCTCCTCTGAGAGCTCGCCTTGGTGGCCGTGCCTTCAAGATCGGAGGTTACGGGTTCAACCCATCCTTCCTAAGCACCACCACTACAACGACTACAGGTGTCACTCCAGTCCCTAGTATTGATCCATCACTGCCATCGCTGGATACAGTGCAGGTCACACGCTTGAAGGAAAAAGAAGAGCTTCAAGTACTCAATAACAAGTTTGCCATGTTTATTGATAAGGTAAGTTAATTAAAAATATTTAGTTGGGTATATTTAGTGAATATATTGTATGATTGTTGTTTAATGATTATCTAAGAAAGTCAAAATGTGCATCATATTATGGATGTAAGGGTTTGTCATACATGACTAGGGTTTTTAGGACAGTAAAAAGTCATAGATACAAGTTTTTTTTCTTTATCATGCTAATATCAGTTACTGATTTTTAATGAAGGAGCTTTAATCCTTATGCTCTATGCTATTTATCTGATCCAGGCTCGATCGCTAGAGCAGCACAATGCCATCATGAAGGCCAAAATTGCCATGTTCACCAACCCTGACCAGGGTGGTCCCATCAGCCCCTCCATTCTGCTCACTTCAGCCATTGGAAACTACAAATCCCAGATTGACGGCCTCACCGCCAACAAAGAGGCCATCATTGCTGAGATTGAACATTTTAAAGGCATTATTGATGATGTGCAGACCAGGTAATATTTGTTTATTTTATTTACAAAATGGTATTCACAGAATGGTAAATGCAGAGAGCCAATAATGGACCGGTAAATAGTTATAAAACTATAATGATATGTGACAAAAAAGAACAAAATGTTATAATAAAGTGTTAGGGTTTTAAAACAGATTTAGTTTGAGTGGTACAGATTCTACCAGTTTATGGAATAGCGCAAAATGAGTTTGTAACATGGCTGGAAACCACAACAAAAAAAGGGGACAATCACAAATAAAAAGGTGGCCAAATTAAAGGAAACAAAAGTAACATTTGAAAGACACAAAAACATCCACAGCATGCAACAAACAATGTGGACAGAACAGGGGGAGCGCAGAACTGAGAACTGGCTGCTCCGGCCTTCTTTCAACAAACCAACTCTCAGGAAAAATTAAGATAGGAAACCTGAGAACCTTTAATTTTGACCATGCACAGGCGCAACCTCTACCCCACCAGCTGGCACTCCCTGTAAATAAAGTGGATTAAAAGGTGGTGTCTGCTCAGGAAATGGAAGCCACACCGCCTTTGAGGCAATCCGTGACTCTAAGTTCCCAAAAATCAAAAGAATGCTGGCATTATACACCAGCTCATGACCTTTAGAGACAAGCTGTGTGCTATCACAGTGTCCTAACAACTGAGCTGGCAAACTGATATGTAGAAGAACTTCCACCTGGAGCGCACGAACGCTCACGAGGCACAGGTGATTGTCAATTAAGACAAAACACGAGGGTCAGCTGCCAAACTACTTCAACTGGTGCCATAATCTGCAGTTTAGAAGATTTTCTTCTAATTGGGGTTTGATCAGTGGTGGTATCGAGAATTTATGTTTGTTTAACTGGGTTGAGATCTGGAGGCTGTAATTTATTAATTAACCTCATACATGGTCTTTTATGCCCTGTTCATGCCCTGTTCATGCCCTGACCACTCCCATTTGGATTGAAATGCTCCATCATATTGATAAGGTGATTAATTTTAGGTTAATTTGCAGTAACCCATTCTTCTTAAGGGATAGGTGGGCTCAAACTATGCCAGTAAAACACCCCCACATCATCAGCATATATGTTTGCCACTTTATTATTCATGTTGTGTATTTTGGGGGTGCAAACTTTTGCACTTTTGTTATTTATAAATGTATTAGAAGTGTACAAAGTTCCATATCAGATCAGAAAAGCACTTGTCTTGTTTTTGATTGTTACAAAGATACGAAGAGGAGGTGTCTCATACCAAGACTCTAGAACTGGAATGGACCACATTGAAAGAGGTATAATGTCTGTGCAAAAAAATACTACAATAAGACAGTATGAATGCACCAATCTGACAATAATTGAGAAACACTAAAAGCCCATTTTGTATAATACTGTTTATTATCCACTCACAACAGGAGGTGGACAATCTTTACCTCACCATTTTTGAGCTGCAAAGCAAGATCGCTGGCCTGGAAGATCACCTTGCTCTGTCCAAGCAGGTGTATGACTCTGTGAGTACACATGTGTTTTTATTTTAAACTAACTGTTCTATAACTAACACAGTTTATATTACACATATACATTAATGGAAATGAGTTGTATGGTTTGTGTTTTTCAGAAAGTAAACGAAGTGAGGAACGTTGTGACTGGCGCTGTGAAATCAGCAGTCTCTATTTTGGTGGATAATGCGGCTCAGGCACACGATCTGACCACGGCTCTGGCTGAAGTTAAGGGTCACTATGAAACTCTGGCACAGCGCAGCAAACAGGACGCTCTACTATCCGTACAGGACAGTGTACGAAACTTTCATTCTAATTCTCAATGATCTCACTGCAGATACACATCAGTTTACCAATCTAGATTAGCATTAGCATGTTAGTGTTTGTAGGCCTTTTACATGGTAGGTTTATTAGTTGTATCAATATCGCCACCTAGTGGTGTTTTAATCCATAATGCAATTATTATATACTTTACATTAAGGCCAAAATTACAATGTTTAAAATTAAAAATTTAATTATTGGCCTAATATTGAAATCTGGATTATTTTATGGTTTTGTTTCCACTAGTTTAAATTAAATTAAACATATAATATTATGTCATATTGTATTCCTGACAAATGTTTACATTTAAAGCTATGCACTTTTTTGACTTGGACACTGTTATATCACTTATCTTGGTGTTTTCCTTGCAGATCTCCACAATGTCCGTATCGACCCAGCCTGGTATTCAGACGCTCAGTGCTGCCAAAGAGGAGCTGCGACTTTACAGACTACAGATTGACTCTGTTCAGCGAGAGATTGACCGGCTAAAATCACTGGTGTGTACCAGTACACATAATGTGCATGTTGAACCTTATTCCAAAACAATAAACATTATGTTGGATTGTATTCCTACTTTGTAGTTACAACAGCCTACGCTTAAAAAAAAAAAAAAAAAAAAAAAAAAAAAAACTGACTTATGGTACATGATGCTTCTATTTAGCCTCAAGAGCTTTAGCAAGGTTAGGTGCTGATGTGGGGGAATAAGGTCTGCTCACAGTTAGTCCTTTAACTCAATTCATTAATTTCATTCCGAAACTGTTGGATGGTGTTAGATTATCACTAATGCCTTTCCTTAAGGATCTTGTTTTGTGTACGGAGGATCTGAGGTGCTAAAACTGAATAGGGCCTTCCCCAAACTATTGTCACAAAGTTGGCAGTAAACAGTTTTTTAGTTCTCAATGTTTTTGTATGGTGTCGTTCATTTACATTTTCAGCATTTAGCAGACGCTTCTATCCAAAGCGACTTACAGTACTCAGACAGTATATTGTCTAAGCAATTAAGGGTTAAGGGCCTTGTTTAAGGGCCCAACATGGCAACTTGACAGTGGTGGGGCTTGAACCAGCGACCTTTTGATTACTAGTCCAGTACCTTAACCACTAGGCTACAACAGCCCTCTACACTGAAACTAAGCTTTCTTTATATCCCTCAAAAACAAGGATTCATCTAATACACTGACAGATGGTGAAACATGATCTATTCAGAAAACACATTTGACTGCTCCAGAGTCCAATGATGGTGTGCTTAACACCCTTTTAAACAAAGCTTGGTACTGTACTGGGCGTGTTGATCTTAGGCAATCAGTTTTTGTATTGCTGATGCTTTTTAGAACTTGGTAGTGAGTTGTTGTAACCAAAGACAAAAAAATAATGTTTGTCTATGGAGAGTCTATGGCTTGTTGCTGAAATAATCCACCAGATAGTGTGAACATAATTTTGTATATACTGTATACATGTACTTTTGTATACATATACTTTTGTATGCATGTGCTGTGTTGTGTTGGTGTGTCACAAGTTGATTTGTTATCTATATGTTTTCCTCTTGCAGAACATCCAGCTGGAGTCTCAGGTGGACGAAGCTGAATCTCACTCCAGCACCCACACAGACACCTACCAGGAACAAGTGTTGGCTCTTAAGTCGCAGCTTGATGACATCAGAAAGGTTATTGACCTCTAAAACAAAATACATTACGTCCATCAAGTTTGGGTTTTGGTTTTATTAAGGTGTGTCCATGTTTTCACAATTCTCTGATCTCTGTTGTAGCAAATTACACATTATGGACAAGAGTACCAGGAACTTTTGGCCAGCAAAATGTCTCTGGATGTTGAAATCACAGCCTATAAGAAACTCCTGGATAGTGAGGAGAGCAGGTAAAATAATTAGAAAATAAATGTGGAATTAACTAATCCAAAATAAAGATCTTATATACTATGTTCTCTTTTAAATAGTCTGCACTGAAGATACACCCTACTATACTAAATAGTACAAGTGGTGGACAAAATAACAGAAACACCACATGAAAAGAAGCTTAAATTAAAGTGACTAAATCACAATCACAGAGAGAGCTGCAGAAGAGTTCTATTAGGTTGGTTGGTGATTAACACAATTGCATGTATTAGTTATTAGTGAAGTTTGGTGGTAAGCAATTTATTTTGTGAGATTTCAAAACAACAAAATGTAACTAAAGGGGTAAAATAGTGGGTGCCTGAATTAGAAATGTCTAATGAAATGATGTATCTGTATGTAAACTTTTGACTTTAACTAATTATAAGCACTAATTATAAACATGGCACGAAGTGAGGCCCACAAAGACATGGTTTGATGAGTTTGGTATAGGGGGACTTCAGTGGCCTGCACAGAGCCCCACAGAACTTGTTTGGAATGTCAGTTGTATGTCAACATCAGACCCTTATCTCACAGATTCTTTGGACTTCATGGGCACAAATTCTCAAAGACACATTTCAAAATTGTGTGAAAGCCTTGTTATAAGAGTGGAAGCTGTAACATTCACAAAGAATCTATATTAATTCTATATTAATGCCTATTTAATTACATTTTTAATTCGGCTCATGGTCAGGGGTCCACATACCTATGGCTATATAGCTTACATAAAGGCAAACACTCAAAACATGTATGAATAATGTTAATTGAAATACACTCTGGACATGGCGTCAATGCATCACACACAAACACACACTCATTTACTCAGTCACTTACACCTTGGGGTAATTTTCATATATGCTGGTAAATCAGTCTGCACATTTTACAGTTACAGTTTGTGTCATTTGGTGTTTTTTTGTGTAAATTAGTGCTTCATTTTATCTAACTACAGCAGAATTTCTTACTGGCAGCGTGTTCATACAGCAAATGTTTTTTGTTGCAGGATCAAGTCTGGAGGAGGAATCACTGTGCACATGTCTAAGACGACAGTAGGAGGTGGAGCAGGTGGTGCTCTGGCTCTGTCTGGAGGAGGAGGAGGAGGAGGACTGGGAGGAGGTGCTGGTCTGGGTCTCGGAGGTGGATTTGGCTATGGAGCAGCCATGGGTGGTGGTCTGGGTGGTGGTCTGGGAGGTGGTGTTGGAGGTGGTCTCGGAGGTGGTTATGGAGTGAGTGTTGGAGGAGGCCTGGGCAGTGGTCTTGGAATGGGATTAGGAGGAGGAGGAGGGCTAGGAGCCAGCGGGAGCAGCTATATGTCCTCCAGCATGAGCAGCAGTGGACGTAAGTATTTGTCCTCTAACACAACATGAAATTACACCTTGATTATATTTATTAAGAAATGGATTTAATGTAGTTATATAACAAACAAACATGCTTCTGTTTACATTGATATATTCTTCATTTTAACACTCTTTGTATTTGGCTGTCAACAGTCAAAATTTGCCTACTTTGAATTGC
Source organism: Trichomycterus rosablanca (assembly GCF_030014385.1). NCBI lineage: Eukaryota > Metazoa > Chordata > Actinopteri > Siluriformes > Trichomycteridae > Trichomycterus > Trichomycterus rosablanca. The sequence goes on along the minus strand of NC_086003.1, from coordinate 24,947,686 downwards.
ATAAGACTGCAAAAATAACAAGATCTTGGAAAAATATATTTGAAAATAAATTAATGAATTGTATACAATTTACAAGCACTATTAGGTGTTATATCTGATGTGTTCATGAATTATTTATCACCTACACCTACCATACAGATAAACTTTGTGGGTGTACAATAACTGCAGCCCCATTGTTGCTCACTTTGTCACCCCACTGAGCAGATGACGTTTGTTCTGGAATGAGTTTGTCATATGCAGAGGTGTTGTTGGAATATTTAACAGAATAGAAAGACTATTTAAACATTTATTTAAGCTTCACCTGCGACCGAAATAGTTTACATTTTGTGGTTGCACCATTTTTTTTTAATGGATAGGTCTGAAATTACACTGCTTCACCAGCAGACTAGTCCAGCTCAATCAAGTGCATCTAATAGAACAGTATAGACTTGCATGCAGAATTCTGTTTTGAAGTATCTCTTTCACAGCAGATGACAGATTATGTAATTGTGGAAAACCAAATTATCTAACAATATATATTTTAAAAAATAAATGATGTTTACTAAATAATATTACTTATCTTATTGTTCTGTTTTCTTTTCTTTCCTCAGTCTCATCCACTGTCTACTAAAGAACTTCAGCTCTCCCTCAATGATCCACAGATTAAAGCAAACTAAGCACAGATATTTCAGTAAATGTTTGCACAACTGTTGCCTCCTACTGCAGAAAACCCTTAAAAGTCTTTGTTATACCTGATGTTTACTCTGTTTTTAAACCAGCACCGCACATGGTTTCAGATTCCAAGCTGTCAGTAATACTGAGATCTATAAAACAAAACCCAGTGTAAAATTCAGAGTCTGCTAACAGTTTTGTGTTAAAAGCCAATAAAGCAGAACTGATTTAATAATGCATTGTGTATGACCATGTTTTATTTATTATTTATTTTATTTAACCTTTATTTAACCAGGCAAGTCATTAAGAACTGCTTCTTATTTACAATGGCGGCCTGGCAAAAGGCAAAGCCTCTTGAGGAACAATCATACAAACAAATTTACATAAGACATTGAAAACAAACAACAATGATCACAATACAATAACACATAGTCGAATCATCCAGCAATAATATAAAAGAAGAATCAATTTGTCATACAGCTGCATGTATCTCTTAAGATATGTTATATCTCTTATGATATATTAATTTACAGTAGTGTTCAAAAAAATAGCAGTGATTTTAAAAAAGTGAATAAAGCACAAATTCATTATAATAACTTTTAATTCCATAAATGCAAATGGACTGAAAATACTACACTTTCAATTCTAAATCAAAACATTAACAACATTTAGCCAGTTTGTGTTCATCCTTTACAGAAAATTAAGAAAAATGAATATTAGGCTGTTCAAAAAAATAGCAGTGCCAGCATTTTTTTTTTTAACTCAAAAAATGTATCTATAAACTGAAAATGTTTGAGGTTTCACTTTACTTTAAATTACTGAACTAATATTTAGTGGCATAACAATTGTTTCCAGGTATTCCAGTCCAGGATGATTAGACGACATTCCACAGTTCTTCTACAATTTTGGGTTTTGCCTAAAACAAAACGTGTTTCAGACGTCAGCCCACAAGTTCTCTATGGGATTGAAGTCAGGGGATTGGGCTGGCCACTCTATTACCTCAATCTTGTTTGTCTGTAATCAAGATGTTTTGGGTCATTGTCATGTTGAAACACCCATTTTAAGGACATTTCTTCTTCAACATAGGGCAACATGATCTCCTCAAGTATTCTGATATATTTAAACTGATCCATGATCCCTCGTATGCGATAAATAGGCGTAACACCATGGTATGAGAAACATCCCCATATCATCATTTAGTACCACCATGCTTTATTGTCTTCACAGTGAACTTTGGCTTGAATTCAGTGCTCGAGGGTCGTCTGACATACTGTCTACTGCCACTAGACCAAAAAATAACAAATTTGCTTTCATCAGTCCACAAAATGTTGAGCCATTTCTTTTTGGAACAGTCAATGTGTTCCTTGGCAAATTTTAACCCATTCATGACACGTCTTTATCTTAACAATGGGACTTTGCAAGGAGTTCTTGCTGGTAAATTGGTTTCACTTAATCATCTTCTGTACTCACTAGTAACTTCACATGTTCCTTGATCTTTCTGGAGATGATCATTGGCTGAGTATTTGCCATTTTGGCTATTCTTCGACCCTTTCGAACAGTAGTTCCACGCTTCCTTAGCGTCTTTCAGGTTTTGGTTGTCACTTCAAGGCATTTGAGATCATTTTAGCTAAGCAGCCTATAATTTGCTGCACTTCTCTGTATTTTTTTTCCCTCTACTATCAATGTTTTAATCAAAGTACGCTGTTCATCAGATCAATGTCTGGAACAACTCATTTCACCGAGTATTTCAGAAGGAAATGCGCTATGACCAACCTGTGCAACATTTGCCACCCTCCTACCTTAAATAAGGGCCAAAATTGACACCCGTTCTTCTGTAGAATGAATGACTTCACCAATTGAACTCCTCACTGCTATTATTTTGAACAACCTCCTTTTAATCAATGCTTCGATTACTCAGAATGAGCGGCATGCATGTCCTAATTGTTGGGTTTGTTTTGTTTTCACTACTCTACTACACTTTCAAGTAAATTTTTTGCTATGTAGAAATATCACTTCTACTTAAAACAGAGATTTATCAGGTTAATGGTGCTGTACTGCTATTTTTTTAAACACCACTGTATATGTTCTGAGAATAAAGAAATACTGAACTACTCATTTTAACCCTTCACATAATGTTATTATTTTCAATGCCCAAACCAATATTAAAATGACATAGAAACATTTGCACACTAATTAAAATACCAGGATGTATAACTATATATAAATGTGCAGTTTAGAACCACCCTCATGTATATCCTATCATTTAATAATTGTAATTTTGTACATAATATTGTCGGCTCACAAATATATACATTTTACATACTGTACTACTGATCTCTAGGTTTACCCAATACTAACAGATGTAAAAATAAATAAATAAAAGCTGGAAGAGGGCTCAATGTTAAAAGTGTCCACATACCTTTGGCCATATCCTGTACATGTACAAAAGTCATTTCTATCTAAGTTGATCTGATTGCAGTTTTCTAGTGTCTCGCTGATGTGTTAAAGTTTTAAATTCCTTCCCTTGTTGTGATTCTTATCTGTTATCTGTAATCTCTCAAACACATCAAACTAACAGCATTTAGTCGACAATAGTTCTAGTACTAAATTATTCTAGGTCTCAAACCACAGACTCTGCTAATTACTTTGACAGAAGCCTTGTTATACTACAGCTAAACAACATTTAAGCTAAATCTACTTTAATCTGTTTCATCAGCGGAAAAACAAACACAGTCACTCCACCTACAGATTCTCCTACTCACCAGCACTGTGGTAGTAACCAACATGTAGATTTTCCACCTCCAAAAATAATAAAAATAAATAATACATTCTTTTTAAACAAAAGAAGAATATTAAAGACACTGTAACATAAACTATAGAGAGAAGGAAAAGGTTTGAATTTAGTGAACTTCAGCTGATGTTTGACTGACTAACTGGAACTAAAACGTGACATTATCAGCAGTGACATGATAATGTCTATACTATAGACCGACCCTAGTCATGTAAAATATGTTAAAAGCAATTGTGTTTAATAATGGATTAGCTCTACAACAATTGCTTTAATGCTCAAATTTTAGCTGACACTAGTGTTCTTGTAAAGTGGGCCTGGTAAAGTAGAACCTTAACCTAAATATTTAACATTTAAAATATTTTTATTAACAGACTTTTAACAAACGAATATTTGCCACATTAGTCTTTTAGCCAGAATGTCTGTAACTGGATTTTTTACCTGAATTTCTAAATAACTTGATTTTACAACCCGAAATAGTGTAACTTTGACTATTACAAACAGATTAAAAAAATCACTAAATGCTTATAACCTGTTTTTCTTTGCAGCCTGAATCTTTTAGAACCTGAATTTCCATTAACTGAATAGTAAATCTGTAAAAATGAAAGCTTTTATAAAAAAAAAACCCTAAATTAATAACTGATTATACTGTAAGAGTAAAATAAAATCTTTACTTAAAAGCTGGTTTTACTGCAGGGGAAATAATTACTATTATAATTATAAAATAATAATAATTATAATTAGTAATTACCTGATTATTAAAAACCACTAAGAAAGAGGTATACACAGCCTTTAAACAAGCTGCTATACTAAAGCCACAGACTAAACTCACAGACGTATCAAAATGTCTTACTTTTTATTTTATATATTATTTTTATCATATACCAGAAACATTAATATTCCACTTTATAATGAAAGGATATGTTCTAATGTTCTCTGTGTAAATGAATAGTGAATACATCTCAACTGTGAAATGAAAACGTTCAACACTAACGAATCATCAGAAAGAAGTTTACATGAGATTAGATTTTAATTAAAAATGAAGAACTTAACATGATGTGAACTTTATCATATTTGCCACTGCTACCAAACACGGCATGTTTTGATAGAAATTAAAATGAATTTTTAAAATGAGAGCAATAGTTCTAAAATAAATAAATAAAACTTTTGAAAGTTTGCAGGTTTAATATAATGTTAGAAACTGCACTTGTTTAAAAATGTACACAAGTAATGAGTTAAGTTTAACTAAACAGCACAAGCTTTTGGTAAATTTACATTTCAGTGTAATTTACTTCTTGACACAATGACCCACATTGCATAGCATTAACTGGTAGCAGGTTTGAGTTGCTCTGATGCTGTTCATCACCTCAATTAATAAAAAAAGAGAATATATATTATATATATATATATATATATACAGTGGTGTTCAAAAAAATAGCAGTCCAACACCATTAACCTGATAAATCACTGTTTTCAGTAGAAATGCTATTTCTACATAGCAAAAAATTCACTTGAAAGTGTAGTAGAGTAATGAAAACAAAACAAACCCAACTATTAGGACATGCATCCCACTCATTCTGAGTAATCGAAGCATTGATTAAAAGGGGGTTGTTCAAAATAATAGCAGTGAGGAGTTCAATTGGTTAAGTCATTAATTCTACAGAAGAACGGGGTCAATTTTGGCCCTTATTTAAGGTAGGAGGGGGGCAAATGTTGCACAGGTTGGTCATAGCACATTTCCTTCTGAAATACTGGGTAAAATGGGTTGTTCCAGACATTGTTCTGATGAACAGCATACTTTGATTAAAAAGTTGATTGTAGAGGGAAAAAACATACAGAGAAGTGCAGCAAATTATTGGCTGCTCAGCTAAAATGATCTCAAATGTCTTGAAGTGACAACCAAAACCTGAAAGACGCAGAAGGAAGCGTGGAACTACTGTTCAAAAGGATTGAAGAATAGCCAGAATGGCAAATACTCAGCCAATGATCACCTCCAGAAAGAAGTTACCAGTGAGTACAGAAGATGATTAAGTGAAACCAATTTACCAGCAAGAACTCCTTGCAAAGTCCCGTTGTTAAGAAAAAGACGTGTCCTGAATGGGTTCAGATTTGCCAAGGAACACATTGACTGGTCCAAAGAAATGGCTCAACATTTTGTGAACTGATGAAAGCAAAATTGTTCTTTTTGGGTCTAGTGGCCATAGACAGTATGTCAGACGACCCCCGAGCACTGAATTCAAGCCAAAGTTCACTGTGAAGGTAGTAAAGCACGGTGGTACAAAATGATGATATGGGGATGTTTTTCACACCATGGTGTTACGTCTATTTACCACATACGAGGGATCATGGATCAGTTTAAATATATCAGAATACTTGAGCAGATCATGTTGCCCTATGTCGAAGAAGAAATGTCCTTAAAATGGGTGTTTCAACATGACAATGACCCAAAACATCTTGGTTACAGACAAACAAGACTGAGGTAATAGAGTGGCCAGCCCAATCCCCTGACTTCAATCCCATAGAGAATTTGTTTTCTGACAACTGAAACACATTTTTTTGAGGCAAAACCCAAAATTGCAGAAGAACTGTGGAATGTCGTCTAATCATCCTGGACTGGAATACCTGTGCAGAGGTGCCAGAAGTTGGTCAACTCCATGCAACACAGATCTCGGAAACAATTGTTATGCCACTAAATATTAATTCAGTAATTTAAAGTAAAGTGAAACCTCAAACATTTTCAGTCTATACATAAATTTTTTTAATTTTTAAAGAAAAATGCTGGCACTGCTATTTTTTTGAACAGCCTAATATTCATTTTTCTTAATTTTCTGTAAAGGATGAACACAAACTGGCTAAATGTTGTTAATGTTTTGATTTAGAATTGAAAGTGTAGTATTTTCAGCGCATTTGCATTTATGGAAATAAAAGTTATTATAATTATGTTGTTTTTTCTTAGATTTTGGGGTAGATATGAAGGTGTAAAGTATATTCCAGGGTATACCCCCTATACACCCCTGTTGCACTGCCTATATAAGCTGGGTTGTTTCTGACACCCAAAAGTAATAGATGCTGTACAATATATTTTTAAAATGATAGAACATTCCTGGCTTTAATCACACAATCCACAGTAATTCATGTACATAATTATTTCAAAACAGCTTTTTATATTTTGTCAAAAAGTGACCCAGTAAACATGAATTCATCCTTCGATACTTATACACAGTATAATAACATAATGTCATAAAAATTCTAAGAAGAAAGCAAGACCAGCTGTGTGGAGCCTACAGAGGCTTTGTGGTGGTCTCTAGCTAGTGTCCGGCACACCAAAGCACGGATGTGGTTTAGTTCAGTTTGAAACAGGAAACAGCAATGCTCACCGTGTTCTCAATTATCAGACCTGTAGCTGAAACTGGAAGCATCTCAGCAGAATGGAAGCACTCTGACACGTTACATTAAGGTAACAACATTTAAAATTCCTTACATTCTTTTCATTGTAAGTTGAACGTATAACCAGTACAGTCATTTCAGACTGAACTGCACCACTGTGTTTCAGAGGTGGCAGAGGTGACATAAATACATAGCAAATTCTCAGTCCAAAAATAGTGACAAGAGTTAAAGTGCAAGTAATGTAGAAAGTTAAATTCTTCTTCTCTCTATTCATTATTATTAGCATTTTACCTTCAAGTTTCTAAAGGAACACAATGCCAAAATTTAAGAGTTAGGTATTTTTTATCTTTAGATGGATATTAGATGGAGATTAGATAGATAGATCCAACTTTTTTGTCATTGCTCAGTACAGGTACATGGCAACGAAATGCAGTTAGCATCTACCAGAAGTGCAAATAGTAGCATTGTGCAAGAGAATATCAGTAAACATATATCTATGATTAATATAAATATAAAGTTATACTTATAGATATTTACATAGTACTATATACATAATAGCAATAATAACAATAAGCATATGAATAGAAATGGGTATGTATTATAATAATAACAGTAATAATAATAAAAGATTATTTAGGTATACATTATAATAATAACAGTAATAATAATAAAAGATTAGTTAGGTATATATTATAGTAATAACAGTAATAATAATAATAAAAGATTAGTTAGGGATATATTATAGTAATAATAGTAATAATAATAACAGATGTGTAAAAATAACTATACAACTGTAACTATAACTATATTGTGGGAAAAAAAGGATGGTGAAAAAAAATTATAACTATACATATATATGTATGACAGTTGTGTAAAGTGCAGGTGCAAATGATAAGCACAGTACAAAGTTTACCTTTTACTGTTTTCTCTTTTCTTTGAAATAAAACATTAGCAAAAGTGATGTAAGGGCTTTTCATTTATATTTCTTGATTAAAGCTGATCTGATAGGAACTGGCATAACTATAAAGACCAAATGTATTGAGTAAATTTATTTTTAGAAACTTAAAAGAAGTAAAAAAGGATTCAATTATTTGTAATGTCCAAAAATACTTTCATACCTCCCACAACTAACGTTACATTGACAGTCACTGCATAATAAGTACAATATTGCATATTTGTCATAATAAATAAACAATAGTAGACAGTAAACAATGTAAACTTGAGTAAAAAAATATTAATTTATTTATATTTACTTAATTTAACAGACACTGACTATCAGTCTTGTAAATCGGTGTAAATTTGCTGGTGTTAATTCTGTGGTTAATTTCTAATATGTGTCTTATAAGCTGTGAAGTCAGTATTATAGCTGTGAACATGTCTGTGTTTAGAATCATAATTGTATGGCTGCTAACTCGGTTTTAATTTAATCTTTTTTTATAGTTTATAATTTTAGTTAATAGACAGATTAACTTACATTCTCCACAAAAATTTACTAGTAGAGAGTGGAATCCATCCTTACTGATACTGTCGTCCAGATCCTGACACAGCAAAGCAACCCCAAACCATCACACCTACACATAGACAGAATGACACCCCTGATGTATAAAAAGTATGTTTTTGAACAGTTTGTTTAAGGAACTTTGGCTTCTCTTGAGTATTGGTTTCCTCTTTTTGAACCCTCTTATAAATATAAACTGCCTAGCCAAAAAAGTTTAATTAATATATATAAAACTACTACTACTACTACTAACAATATATAAAATATTATTATGTTGAAATGAGTATTAATAACACTAACTGATGCAGTGAGCACCCTCTCATTTCTTAAACATATCATGGCGGAAAACATTTCCCCTGGTCATGCACAAGATGTTACTGTGCTTCATATGCATCAAATTACTGACCTGCATTGAGCAAAAGAAAACTACAGAGAAAAAGCTGAAATAAAACTGGATTAAGAACTGTTTAACACTTTATTAATTATTTAAGGCCACAGGAGTAGTGGTAAACCATCACGTTTACAGAAACATAAAAAAATAGCAGTAAAACAGTGACAGTAAGAGCATTTCCACACACACAATGTGACAAGAATACTTTTTAGTGAAAACCACTTCTTAGTGAGGCTATTTAGAACAAAAAGGCTTCAATTTGCTGGGAAGCATAAGGAGTGCATCAGGGTGTGAAGGGAAGAGAATAAAGCAATGTACCCATAATCCATAGTGCCCACCATATGTATATAGGTTGCTTCAATTGGTCAGGTCAAGGCTCAGCATCTTGATGTTGGCATAAAATGAATCAGCTGACTACCTGAATGTACTGAATAAAAAGAGGATCCCATTAATGGATTTTTTATTTCCTGAGGGCATGTACAGATTCCAGGAGTTTCATCGGGCTCAGATTTTGAAAGAGTGATTTAGAGAGCATGAGAAATCATTTTCACACACGAATTAGCCACCACCAGACCTTAACCTCATTAAAAGTCTTCGGTATGTACTGGAGAAGACTTTTAAGAGTGGTTTGACTCTCTCGTCTTGGCCAAAAAATGACAAGGATGTCAAGGATGTTTAAGATGATCTTCCACATCAAGTTCCATGATCAACTGCAGCTCCTGTGGGGTGTTTCTGGTCTGCAGTGGTCAGTGTCTATCAAAAGTGGACCAAAGAAGGAACAGTGGTAAATTGGCGACAAGGCCATGGGTGGCCAAGGCTCATTCATGCACAGTGCATCACAGTTTGTTGCATATGGGGCAGCAAAACGGGGACCAACACAATATTAAGAAGGTGGGCATAAACTTATGCCTGATCAGCGTATATATACTGATTACCTTCTCTCTTTTAAATTACATTTCAAAACAAGTACGTAAATACCACCCATATTTATACACTGAAATAAATAACAAAGACAAAAGTGGTTAATTATGTGGTAAAACATTTTTTTGTAGATGACAATTTTTTTCAAAATGAATTTTTCTAGACCTACAGACTTTATAAATTGACATGTTTTTTGATATAGGAAATATTACAATCATATGTGGAATCACAATATTTACTTCAATATTTATCTTTTTAAATCATGTTTTAAACCAAATTTCACATCAAACCAAACCACTTAACCATCAAGGTAAAAATAAATAAAGACCATACCTTGGAAAACAAATGTACCTGTAAGGTAACTTTTTATAGATAAAAACCATGGTTCATTTAAATGTGTGAACAGTAGAAATAAAACAAATTCTAAGTGGCATTAATTAGTAGATTCCTGATTATGTAGATTATATTATGCAGATTTTAAATAGTAGTAGTAGTTTGTAATTTGTACTTTTGTTTCTTCCCACCTTCTAAAACATGCTAGTAAGTAAAGTAATACAGCATTTACTTAAGATGAATAAATAAATAAAAGGGATTTTATTTATTTTTTAAACATTTTATTCTTCTAGCTATGGTTGGTGGAATGAGCCAGCAGGAAGCTGTCCTTGCTTTTCTGTCTCTGACCATTGTTGGGTTCATCTGTGCTATCTGTCTGCGCTGTAAAAAGAACTCGAGTAAGTGTTACTAATTTTATTACACACTAAATAAAAGAGAACATGAAAACTTAATATCAGCTAGATTTTAAATGTACAAATTCTCTCTTTTGCAGTGATTGTACAGGAGAATAACCAGCTTTATCAAGAGCACGTGTTGTAAGTATTTTACTACATAAGTCAGACTCATGGAGAGACAAAATGCAGTGATTAAAATTTCAACATGTTCAGTCGACAAGACAACATTTTAGATTTAACATTTTATTTAAATTTTTTTTTATAATAACATCAACTGTCATACCAACTGTCATACCTGTGCTTTACTTCATGATGACCTTAAAGACTTAAATTCCTCACTAAATTAAGAGGGTGATTACTTTTTCACAAGGATGTTTTATGTAATGAAAAATTTAATTACAATGTTTTACACAATATGTTGTATTTTAGTGAAGTTTTCTTTGCCTAATATCATGTTTAATATATTTAAATCCTTTAGTGTAACATAATAACAGAGGGGTGCATGTACCTTTTCACAGCACAGTTAGTAAAACTGCTGTTAAGTCAGTAGATAATGTGATTACAATTTACAGTGTCATTTGTTAACGGAGAAACGAGATTACAGTAACGTTACTGTGTACTGTAACACCCAACACTGATTAAAACAAGCCCTTCTTACAGCTAAAATATGGTTTCGTTTGAAAACCTTGGACTATCAATGCATATGAAATAAATTATAAATTAACAAATTATGTTTTTTGCTTGTTTAGTCAACGAGCAGGAAGCAGGTTTGCTGTGACTCGCTCAAAAACAGGTACAAGGGTTATTTTGCAAGTTTTTACAGTTTCACACTTTATGATTTTAAAGTAAAAACATTTGTAAAGATGCAAACAAAAACAAGTCTTATCTGATGAATTACATTTAGAATAAAATATTATTTTCTAACTTCGTTTTACTTTTTGCTAAACCATTTTAAAAGCTCTGATCATCAACTCACCCTTGGCCATGAGCCCAGTGACTTTTCACTAATTTTGCTTCTTCACTTATTGTGTCAGAAGGTATTTTATTTTTAAAGCCACATCAGACTGGTAGGCAGATAAAAAAATCCTACTGTTAAAGCAATATCTCAGTGTTTAATCATATATACAGAGTTAATGGTATTTTATTAAACACACTGATCTGGTTTGTGTTTGGATATGGATACTATGAATATAAATGAAAACTTTTTTTATTTACAGTAACAAGAACTAATGAGATGAGATCCAGGTAACGTATACCTTTGCCTTTTATACTATTATCACTACTACCTTGATAAAACTACTACTCATAAAATTACTACTAATGTGCATCTCTAACTGTTCTCTTACTACTACTGCTGCTATAATTACATAAATGGTACCACTTCTAAGGTCCCTACAAATATTAATACTGCTACTACTGCTGCTGCTACTTCTTCTATTATTACCTTTACTACTACTAATACTACTACTAATAATGATAATACTAACACTACTACTAACTACTAGTACCATTATTACATTTAGCATAATACTATTGCTATTATGGTTACTATTATTTCACATACTAAAACTACTGTTCTTTAACCACTAATACTACCCTGCTCATTTCACCAACTACAACTATCAAACTATTACTACCTTTATTTGTCATGTGTACACATGTACAGTACAATGAAATGCTTTTTTCTGCATATCCCAGCCATTGTACAGCAACCTTAAAGCCAAGAGTGTTAAAGGCCTTGATCAAAGGTTCACAGTGTTTACTACTACTAACTATTCTAACTATTACTAAAAGTACTATTTTGCTATTGCTATAGCTAGTATTACTTTAAATACTATTTTTTTTATTGTTACTAACTCTTTAACAATTAATACTACCACTTTTACACCACTAGTACCATTACTACCTTAGTCCCATTACGCCTACCGTAAAAACATCTGTAGCTACCTTTTCTAATGCTACTAATCCTACCACCATCACTTTTCATACAAAAATTATAAAACTATTGATATTACTAATAATAACAATACTACTACTGTTACTAGTACTATTATCACTACTGTTGCTACTACTGATGTATTTAAAAGAAAAGGAGAATTTAAGCAGATGGAAAAACTTTCCATTATTTCAACATTAAAGCGTTGCTGATGCATTACGATATAATTCAAGGTCAAAGGGGCAGTTGTATTTAACAACTAAATAACAGCTGAAGCCAGTAATGCACACGATCAGTACATTAGAAAGAAAAATGTCAAACTGTAAACTTTCTATTCATGTATGCAGCTTTAACAAAATAACAATCAGTTTCTTTTAGATTTGTTTGCAGAAAACAAAAAATGCTCTTAAAATACCAATTGAAAATTTCAAGTTGTTACATCGCATGTTGTTGACAGAATTCCTCTGATTATTAGATATTTTCCTTTACAAACTGAATTCAGCTACATATTTAATTATTTTGGACAATTTAACCTGAATATTTAAGGAAAATTTTATTTTACAGGAATTTTGCAAACACAACTAACCCCCAGCTTCAGAGTAAGTAGCTAAAATTAAAGAAACATGTTTTATAGTAACAGAAACTGAAAGCTGTGATCATTTTTACATTCTCCTTAACAGCACAAACTGATTTGCAAACCAGTTACCAGAACATTCCAAAAAGTAGGTTCATGTTTTATTTATCAGCTTTTTTATAAGAGACATGTGTTATAGGAAACTGTACCTCACTATCCCCTTTTTTTTACACTGTTCAAGGCACTCTGGAACCAATGTATATGTAAGTTATCTTTCTTCCTACGTGTTATTATAAAAACGCTGGGGAAAAGTTTAAATCGTGGAATTGTTTGGTCAGATCTGGTTACAGATCTAATACACTGACTAGTTTCTATTTTACAAAAAAATCACATTTGTAGTTGGAGCTCAGGTGGTTGCCAGCCTACCACCCCTGAGACCCAGGTTTGAATATCAGCAATACTAAGATGTGGGTGGCTGAAGCCCTGCAATGGATTGGCGCCCTGTCCATTGTTTCCTACTGAAACCAGGGTGAAACGGACGATAAAAATAAAATGAAATTTGTACTTCGATCGGCTAATTTGCAGTTGATTGAACAAGATGCTTTGTGTCTGAAGTTTGCGTTTGTAGTTACTTGTTTGTACATTTCTATCTCTGACTTTCTTTTAGAGACCCACGTTCATCGCCTCCGTACAGCAACACTGTTTTGGACAATGGTACGTACAAACATCAGATGAACACTGCTTTCTGTTCACTTTATTTGCTCTGTTGATATGTGGTCCACTGTTCTGCATGCTGTGTTTTTTGGTTGTATTCAAATGAGGTGGGGAAAGGAAACATTCAGCTAGACTGTCAAGTAAAATGTCACACAAAACCACAACAGCTTACAACTAGTTAAAGATAAGCAGTGGTGCACTGCTGTGACTGCAGCTGAACACCAACACCGTCTCATTTCTACATCTCTGTTAATATATACATGAATTGCCCTTTTTTTAAACTTGTTTGAAAACAGAACTTTTTACGCATGGTAAACCATGTAAAGCCATTGACTTTGCATATGTCACACAACATCTACAGTTTATTAAACAAAGCGTGATACTGGAAGACGTCATGAACTAAAAACAATCTTTCTGGAAAAGCTTTAGAACTTTATCAAACCACAGTAAAAACCCTTTATAACCAAATGGAACAGTGATAAATATACCCCGAAATCATGTGTTTGTCACAAGCTAAAATAGCTAAGGTACAATTGGGTTATGATCCAAAATACAAAGGCAAGTTTATATTTAAATTACAAATAAAATGGAGTAGTTTTTCCCCCGCGGCAATGCAAAAGGGGTGATTACTTTTTCACATAGGTGACATGGTGGTTGAATGTCCTTTGACATTTATTTAAATGTGTTAGTAATGTACAGACAGACAGATAATCTGATATCAGTCAATGTTACACGAGAGAACATGCAATCTGAAAGAGTGAAAATACTTTTACCCCCACCAGCGTCTATTTAACGTGGCATATTTACTTTTTGTCTTTCATACGTGTAGGTGAATATGAAAATGTTTTTCCAACAGAAGTCATCAACCATGACTCCGGTAAGTACAGTGAAAATCTAAAACAGGGTTGTTTGCTTTTTAATATGTGTTTGTAGAAATTCATTATACACTGGCAGCTTAGTGGTTAATATACTGGGCTATAATCAGAAGGTCAGAAGGTTACTGGTTCAAAGCCCAACAGCACCAGGTGGCCACTCTTGGGCACCTTCAGTTGCTTGTTGTGTACTTGGCTAGAACTCTGACTTGATTTGAATAAAGCTGTCTGCTAAATAGAATACATTTATTTGTCATATAGACATATACACTGATCAGCCATTACATTAAAACCACTTACTTGTTTCTACACTCACTGTCAATTTTATCCACTTACCATATAGAAACACTTTGTAGTTCTACAATTACTGACTTTAGTTCATCTGTTTCTCTACATACTGTTTTAGCCTGTTTCCACCCTGTTCTTTAATGAATGTAACCAAAGTGTAAAACATGATGTTAAAAACCCTAATAAATAAACAGACATCTGATTTGACAGTCAGTTATTGATTACATGCAGATGTTGATACAACTACTAGGCTACTTATATATAACAAATATAGATAGCTCAGTGGTTAAGGTACTGGACCAGTAAACAGAAGGTTGCTGGTTCAAGCCCCGCCACCACCAAGTTGCCACTGTTGGGTCCCTGAGCAAGGCCCTTAACCCTCAGTTGCTCATTGTGTAAGTCGCTTATATATTTATATATACTGTATATAGTTAAACATTCCGGACCTTTGCTTCAAGAAATTTTCTCTAACTGGACCTCTTTAAATTTTAGTTGAATACCCCTGTTCTAGACCTTCATCAGTGGTCACAGGATGCTGCCCACAGGACGCTGTTGGCTGGATATATTTTTGGTTGGTGGACTATTCTCAGTCCAGCAGTGACAGTGAGGCGTTTAAAAACTCCATCGCTGCTGTGTCTGATCCACTCATACCAGCACAACACACACTAACACACCACCACCATGTCAGTGTCACTGCAGTGCTGAGAATGATTCAGCATCTAAAAAAATACCTACTCTGTAGTGGTCATGTGAGAGTCTTGACCATTGAAGAACAGCTTGAAAGGGGGCTAACAAAGCATGCAGAGAAACAGATGGACTACAGTCAGTAATTGTAGAACTACAAAGTGCTTCTATATGGTAAAATGGACAGTAAGTGCAGAAACAAGGAGGTGGTTTTAATGTTATGGCTGATCAGTGTACAGTACAATGCTTGTTTGGAAGCTGGGGTTAGCGCAGGGTCAGCCGTTGAACGGTGCCCCTGAAGCTGTCAAGCTTAAGGGCCATGCTCAAGGGCCCAAGGTGGCTGCATGGCTGGAAAAGCCAATCACTTGTGTTTGGTCTTTTTTTTAGTTGCATGAAACAAACATTTAATCGAGCAAGCTCCAAAGACAAAGATTGGGAAGAGAATAGGTTGTAATAGACTTTTAAAGTAACAAGGTCATAAGAGGCAACCAACCTTACAAGCCAGTCAATTCTGCCAAATTCCGGCCCTGTTAGAGCTCAACTGTAAGTGCAGTAATTTTGAAGATGAAACATTTAGGAGCATAACAGCTCAGCAGTAACACCCTGAAGTTTCCTGAACATGACTACAGAAAGCAGAATTCACTGATGTGCTGTAAAATGCTCTGAACAATGCTAGAACTTCGCTTAGTGTTTCCTAAATCTGGTCCTGGATCACCTTCTATAACACCCAGTTATAAAACCCAGCAATACCAAAAGGACACTCCTACTAATATACACCCCCACTAAGACCATGAGAAATAAGAGCTGCCAGTTCACTTTCTGCATGTTGGGAGGCTGCTGTGTGACACCAACTCTACTAGGGGTTCCAGTAAAGGGAAGTCTTAATGTGTCATTAGTAACATTCTAGAGAAGCTGGTGCTTTAACCTTTGCGGTAACAGTCTGGGGATTCCTGTCTTAAAATGACAGCATGAAGTCATTGTTGTGCTATGTGTGAAACAATACATATAACAACTCTTTCAACTATGATTAATACTTTTTAGGCTGTACTATAAGAAAAATAAACTATAGGTAAGTGGACACCCTCCAAATGCAGTTGTTGCAGCCACTCTTGCTGGGAGGAGTATAAGATTAATGAATGAATAATATGGTTCCATTTTTCCAAATGTTTGGAGAAGGCCTCTACTGTTCCAGCAAAGTCCTGACCTCAACTCCACTAAACATGCTGGGTGAAAAATTGAAAGTTCCCACCCAGGTCTTCTCATTCAACATCAGTGCCTGACCTTACACATGCTTCTTTGACTAAGTGGGCACAAATTACTACAGACACACTCCAAAATATTGTAAACAGCTTTCTCAGAAGAGCAGAGGTTAGTGTAGCCACAAAGAGAAAAGGGGAACAAGCCAATAAAATGCATATGGTTTTAAAATGGAACGCTGAACAAGCTTGTGGTCAGATGTTTACATACTCTTGCCATATACTGTAGTGTACTTATGTATAAATATATACTGTATATGTAAAGGTTGTGGACACTTAATCAAGCTCCTTAAATGCACAAATGGTCTTGCTGACTAATCACACTTTACTGTTGAGCTCCAAGTGTGAACCCTGGTTTCTGTTGCTAAAATGAAACAGCACTGTTACTATCTGCTGCTAGAGATTTACTGTATATTAAGACGTTGACTTCACCTGTTTAAACACAGCATGAGAGAGTGAAAGATCACTCAACCTAAAATATACAATTATATTCCATTGTAGCATTGTAGCTGTGAAAACAGCATTACTTGATTTACTCCTAACCAGTTTGTGGTTCTGTCCCAAATATACATACTATAATATGCATACTATTTTACTCAAAAGTATTCCAAAGCACTTGTAGTGGATTGAAACTGGACGCTTTCTAATAGACCACAAAATATTATTTTTCCCCCAAAGTTCAGCAGTTTGTATAATAAACTATAATTAATTTGCTGCCATCTGATGGGTGACCTGTTTAATAGCCCTGGCTCGCTACATTTAAATTTTCAGCATTTAGCAGACGCTTTTATCCAAAGCGATGAACAGTACTGTGACAGTATACAGTCTGAGCAATTTAGGGTTAAGGGTCTTGCCCAAGGGCCCAACAGTGGACACCTGGTGCTGGTAGGGCCTGAACCAGCAACCTTTGGATTACTAGTCCAGTACCTTAACCGCTAGGTTACAACTGCCCTACTCCTACATTTGTGCAGCACAGAGCTCTTTTCAGATGAAAGGATTCTGTTGTAGCATGAAAGGGGGATCCATTTGATACTGTTTTGGTGTTTTAAATACAGTGTTTGAGTTTTCACATCATTTGAACAGTGTGTGTGTTTTTGTGTGCATGTAATACAAAAAAATGCAAGAACAAACTTGACTTGTTTAAAATGCAATACAATGTTTTTTTTTCTGCCTTTGTGCTAACAGACAGTTATGATTATGAAAACACAGAATTCCTTCAGAAGCAGGCTGATGAAGGTAAGAAACAAAACTAGAATCTCTTGGTTTGTGTATTAATGATATTTCTGCTATTGATGAAAGATAAAACAATAATACTTTGGTCTTTATTGTTCTAACAGATGAACCAGACTATGTGAATGCTGAAAATGAGATCAAATAAATCAAATAAAGAAAAACATTTATCATTCTATGTATTTAGTTCTATTAAATTACTGTAACTTGTTTGTTTTTGTTTTATTGTTTAATAGTTGTATAATAAATAAGAGTTGCATAATTTAATGGCTGATTGTTTAATATTTGCATCAGCATCCTAGCTTAATTTCATTTTGATGATTTCACTTCTTTGTAGCTGTAGTAGTTTTTTTAATAGATATATGAAGTAGAACTACACTTTATAGGTTACTGGATTTTGCCATTCTAATGACTAGCTCACTACATTTACATTTTCACTACCAAAAACACCAGATTTCAAGTGTCAGTAATGCAACCGGCCTGGAAGGTAAAGACACAATTGGCCGTGTCTGGGGGAGGGAAGGATGGGAGGGGATTGAACACTTGGCTGCTGCAACAGTGAATTGTTGTTTGGTTGAAGCACTGACATGAATGGTAAAGGAATACAGAGCGCATTGTGTGATTAAAAAAGATGTGCTGTGGCTGGTGTAAAAAAAATGTCAGCAGCAGTGTAGGAGGGGGCGTGTCCTAGTCTGCGGCTCTTTTAGGCCAGTGTGGGTGTGGCGTTAAGAATTCTTTACAATAAAACGCAAGACATTTAGAAGGTCTGACATGTAAAAGATAAGGATTATGGTGCCGTGCAGGGCTTTTGGGGGCATCCCTATGAAGTGAAAATTATATTATGGTTCTATAGTGCAGCCTGTGCTACAGAATGTAACGACAGATTAAAGTAAACGTTTAACTGATATATTATAAAACATCAGTCTACCTGTATCTCATAATACACCTGAGCCAGGTAACAAAAGCAATAACTACTGTTGGATCAGGTGTGCACAAGCAGTAACTCAGATTGTTGACTTGCTAGAAACCCCCAAGGAATAAAACAAGAACCTCTGGTTCACAGATAAACAAACATTTATCATCAACATGCAGTTAATTCTTTTTTTATTTACAGCCACTTTTTGAAACACACCTACACTGTATGACACTGTATGTACATTCCCTGATCATTCAAATAGTAAAATAAGTACTGAAAGCACTGTTGTTGCTCTGAACACTGTGAAACCTCTTCTTTCCACTTCAATGCAAATCGAACCCCCATAAGACCTTCTCTTACCATACAGGCTCATGCTTAGCACTGCAAATGCACTAATATAGTATTTTTGTTGTATTGGTATTAGTGTAGTGAGGAGCAGCAGCAGATCTGGTCATTTTAAATACTTACTGTCTGATACTAGAGCTGTTTGCTTTTTTTTTTTTTGCTTTCCCAGCAAATGTGTGTTAATTCTCTAATAGGATTTTATCAGTCTATGGTTTTTGAACAGGATGTAAATGTAAAAGTTATAATATACATAAAGTAGATTGTTGACTTGTTTACATTATTTTATAAACCTTGTTTTAGTAAAAGCAGTTTATTAGGACAAGGCGGTGTTTTTTGCTGGTCAATGATTAAATCAACCCTTTGATATTATCATTAACATGGAGTCTGCAGCATGCTAACCTTTTTAATAGCTCAGTCACAGGAAATCTAAATTTAAGTCTTCCATGACATTCTTGTAAGCAACAAGTGTACGTAAACATTTAAGCTCACTTGAGGCTTTGACTAACTTCCACCACAGCAACTCTGCTTTAATAATTTAGTGCAATTATTAAAAAAAAAAAAAAAAGAGGGGAAGCATTTTACAGAGCGACTATTGACAAGTAACAAATTATATTTATTGAAGTATTTACAGGTAAACGTATTGATAAACACTTAACCAACATTACATTTTAAGCACAGTAAGACTAAGAAGACCTTAATGATGTAGAATGTAAAACACTGGGATTTAGCTGGCATCAGGTGCAGCAGTCTTACTGCAGAGTCGTCCTAACAATCCAGCCAGTTGGAGAAGAGAGTTTACTCCTTCTGCTATCTTCATATGTGTGTAACCGATCTCCTGAGAGAAAAAAAAAAATCACAAATCCCTTCATAATAAGAGCAGTATTACTAAGCACACACACACACACACACACACACACACACACACACACACACACACACACACACAGAGAGAGAGCAGATTAAATGCCAATGTATTACTGTTGTGAAAAAAACAAAGATGTTAAATCACTTGTTTAAATATTGCTACATGTTCAATACGGCTGTAATCTTTAAACCCTTGGTTCCCAACCTGGATAAACTCCCTAATCACAGGGAGTGTGCAGGGCCCCTCTGCTCTGAGGTGCAAGGTGAGTTTGTCATGTAAATAAAATAAAAATCACACTCACTAGATAAAAAAAATCTGTATATAAAATTATATGAAAAAGATATTTTCACTCAAATAGAGTAGGGCACACCTACCAGTTTCTTCAGATAATTGATGTTTTGCCAATGAATATCTGCAATAAATCACTTACATATTCTTTTTGTCTGTGTCTGGGGAGAAAATTCTTAGATGGGGGGAGGTTGGGAACCACTGCTTTAAACTGCATAAAATTATCATTTTCAAATGCAGTTAAATTGGAATATTTAACCACAAACCCAGTATTTAAATATAAACAAATAAGATTTTGTGGCTTGTGCCCATCAAATATTTACCTAATTAAAAATAAATAAAAACAAATGCGAAATTATTTTTCTTACCTTGATGTACTCCAGTTTCAGGTACTCTGGCATTTGGAAGGTTTTACACACTCTGAAGATGTTTCCAATTATATCTTCTGGAGAGTAACCCAGTGACCACAGCTGGGAGATAATCTATTTAATAAGCACATATAAAGACAGATGAGGATGTTGTATAACAGAGTTCAGACACTGAATATTACTTTAGGTGTATTATTAATATTTAATAAATTTATCAGAAACATTAGATTTCTGTACCTTGTAGGCCTCATCGATGTTGGCGCTGACACAGTGTTCAAGCATGTTTTTAACCAGGAGAGGGTGTGGCTCATCACACACCTAAACAGAGAAAAAACCTTTCATATCGAGCAATCTCTGGCACTACCAGCCTCTGAATACTTCCAGCACATTGAAATTAGTGAGGTAGCCATACAGCCAAAACCATCAGCACCGGATTCCCAACTAATATTAGTTCTGCAGTTTCATCTTAGCTGATTGCTCACTGCAAAGGCGATTTTAAACATTTATTAAGACAAATTAGTTTCCATCTATAGTTTCTATCGCTGATGACTAATACTATCTCCTTGTCACTTTTTCACTGATCTGTTACAAGCTCTCTTGTTTGACACTCATTTGAGATCCTCTACACTACACCTGTGGTTGTAAGCTTTCTCCACAATAATTTTGCACTGTTCACTGTCAGATAAACATTCTTTGCAAGAAGTACACAGGGCATGTGCTGTACACATTTACATACATTTTATACTCCAGCTATAACAGATTGCTCTAATTAAAAGCTTGAAGAAGGTAGGACCCACCTTAAACACATTTTCACTGTTGATAAAACCAAATCCAGAATGTGTAGACTGTAAGTTGTTTAGTGCCTGCAGAAAAAAAAACCCCCATCAACACTAAGTCAAGTCAATTTTATTTGTATAGCGCTTTTTACAATGGACATGCTCTCAAAGCCACTTTACAGACTCCAAGACTCCATTATAACACTACACAAGCAATACTATTCAGCTTAAAGAAAGGAACAGCTAAATAAGACATGTCTGAGAGGGGCTATGTTCTAATTTGCTTTCTCATTTCACACCAAAGCTGCAATACTAATGTAGTTTGTGCCACCTTTTATCTTCTTTGTGCCACCTTTGTCATAAACTGTTCTTGATAATATTACTCAGATCTGCTGATGTACACATCAGTTAGTGTTTAGTTTTTAACACCATGTCTGCCCTTGGGCAGTAAAGGTTGTGGTATGTCCAAAATGTGAAAAGTCGCCATTCTGTTATGTTTATGTATGATGTCTATGTATGTCCATTATGTGTTGCTTTAGTTTTGTTATTAAAAGGAATTTTAGGAGTGTGTCTGCTTTTGTGTGTTCCTTTATTTTCTTTGCTGTTAAGGTCTTTTGCCTCTTATGGATATAAATGATACATTCTAGAATTAAATGTTTTATTAAGTGTGGCATTTTGTTTGCCTTTTAGCTAAAAACTAAAGCAAAAAACTTTACCTTTAACTTTAAAAAATAACGCTTACCCACCAAAAATTACAGAATGTTCACAAGACTCACCTGTCTCATATCTCCTTGGGCTGTAAAGATAATAGCCTCCAGCCCATCGTTGGTGGTGTGCAGGTTCTCTTTCTCCACCACCTCCATCAGCCGCATCATGATCTGTTCATCCCTGAGTTTACTGTAGCGCAGCACTGCACAGCGAGACTGAATGGGCTCTACAAAAAAAGACCACAGTTAGCTCCAAGAAGAAACAATGCAGAAAGGTAAAGTGATCTGAATTCACACCTGCAAGGTTATAAATATTAAACAAACCCACTTGTGTTAGACACGAGTAAAAACCAGTGGTGCTATATTCAACACCAAAACTACACAGGTACTCACCAATAATCTTGTCTGAAGCATTGCAGGCTAAAGCAAATCGTGTAGTCTTGGAGTAGATCTCCATTGTTCTCCTTAAAGCCTGCTGAGCTCCATCTGTCATGCTTGTTTACACAAACATGTTCATGTTAATACTTCATACACAGTAATGGTAAAAAAAACGCCAAAAAAACTATAAATATAACTGTAAAATGTAACAGAATTTTACCTGTCTGCTTCATCCAGAATAATGATTTTGTGACGTCCTTTAGGAAGAGTAACTTTTTGCTGGGCAAACATCTTAATCTTGTTTCTGACAACATCAATACCTCTAGAAATAAACAGCAAAAAAAGACAGAATAACATTGCAGGTTGGCCTCAACTGCAGGTCCCTCAAGCTGTTATACCAGCTCCACATCAACTGCAAACTGTGGGGCAAGTTACAAGTACCTCAGTTCATTTAACAAGCCTGGTCTAAATCCTACGTTTAATGTAATGTCCTGGTACCAGATACCTCCTTTAAATGTCTTGTGGAGTTCATGTCTCAGCGAGTCAGTGCTGTTTTGACAGAATATTATGCAAAAGGGCCTAATGCTTCCACTGATTTGAAATGTTTACAGAATCGAACCAAGGTCAAACAGTCAGGAATACAAAAACTGTGCATTTACCGATCATTCGAGGCATTCAGTTCAAGAACAGCATCTTTCATTGCTGGGCCGAGAAGAGCCCTGGCCAAACATAAAATGCTTGTTGTTTTTCCAGTACCAGGAGGGCCCTGTAAACACAACAATCCCTGATTATAATAATGGTACTTCAAAAAATGACTTTGATGGAGTGATAAGTTACTGACTACTTACAGCAATGATGATGTTGGGTACATTTCCCTCTCTGGCAAACACCTATTTAAAAGGAAACAAGCAAAGTTTTATTTATTAGGATTTTAACGTTATGTTTTACACACATTCATGACAGGACAGGTAATTACAGTCAAACACAGAAATGGACAATTTCGAATCTTCAATTACATGCCTTTGGACTGTGGGAGGAAACCGGAGCCCCGGAAGGAAACCAATGCGGACACGGGGAGAACATGCAAACTCAACACAGAAAGGACCCGGAGCGCCCCACCTGGGGATCGAACCCAGGACCTTCTTGCTGTGAGGTGACAGTGCTACCCACCGAGCTGCCCCAAGAAGCATGGTAAATAAGCATCAGTTCAGATAAGTTTACAGCTAAATCTGACTCACCTCCAGTCTGCTGACAGTTTCTTCATTTCCAACTATTTCATTTAGCTTCAGAGGTCTGTATTTTTCTACCCTAAAAAGAGCACATAATTCTCACATTAACATTATTTAAAAATAAATACATGTAAAACTTCCTCTTCCAGGAAATCTGCTTGCCAAAAATACAACATGTAAACTAAAAAAGACAGCAGTTAGCACTTTTTAAGAGAGTATCAGTCTGACATTTCAAGACAACATAATCAGGGGATTCGAACGATCTACACTCAGTAACATCACTATCAACACTAATTCATACAAAGTTACTAAAGACAGCGTCCTACTCTTGCATACTACCGTACTACATAGTGTGTGAACGCAGTACAGCTCCGGTGCTTTAGTTTCTACTCTTGCATACTACCGTAGTACATAGTATGTGAACGCAGTACAGCGCCGGTGCTTTAGTTTCTACTCTTGCATACTACCGTACTACATAGTATGTGAACGCAGTACAGCGCCGGTGCTTTAGTTTCTACTCTTGCATACTACCGTACTACATAGTGTGTGAACGCAGTACAGCGCCGGTGCTTTAGTTTCTACTCTTGCATACTACCGTACTACATAGTGTGTGAACGCAGTACAGCGCCGGTGCTTTAGTTTCTACTCTTGCATACTACCGTACTACATAGTGTGTGAACGCAGTACAGCGCCGGTGCTTTAGTTTCTACTCTTGCATACTACCGTACTACATAGTGTGTGAACGCAGTACAGCTCAGGTGCTTTAGTTTCTACTCTTGCATACTACCGTAGTACATAGTATGTGAACGCAGTACAGCGCCGGTGCTTTAGTTTCTACTCTTGCATACTACCGTACTACATAGTGTGTGAACGCAGTACAGCGCCGGTGCTTTAGTTTCTACTCTTGCATACTACCGTACTACATAGTGTGCGAACGCAGTACAGCGCCGGTGCTTTAGTTTCTACTCTTGCATACTACCGTACTACATAGTATGTGAACGCAGTACAGCGCCGGTGCTTTAGTTTCTACTCTTGCATACTACCGTACTACATAGTGTGTGAACGCAGTACAGCGCCGGTGCTTTAGTTTCTACTCTTGCATACTACCGTACTACATAGTCTGTGAACGCAGTACAGCGCCGGTGCTTTAGTTTCTACTCTTGCATACTATCGTACTACATAGTATGTGAACGCAGTACAGCGCCGGTGCTTTAGTTTCTACTCTTGCATACTACCGTACTACATAGTGTGCGAACGCAGTACAGCTCAGGTGCTTTAGTTTCTACTCTTGCATACTACCGTACTACATAGTATGTGAACGCAGTACAGCGCCGGTGCTTTAGTTTCTACTCTTGCATACTACCGTACTACATAGTGTGCGAACGCAGTACAGCCCCGGTGCTTTAGTTTCTACTCTTGCATACTACCGTACTACATAGTGTGCGAACGCAGTACAGCGCCGGTGCTTTAGTTTCTACTCTTGCATACTACCGTACTACATAGTATGTGAACGCAGTACAGCGCCGGTGCTTTAGTTTCTACTCTTGCATACTACCGTACTACATAGTATGTGAACGCAGTACAGCGCCGGTGCTTTAGTTTCTACTCTTGCATACTACCGTACTACATAGTGTGTGAACGCAGTACAGCGCCGGTGCTTTAGTTTCTACTCTTGCATACTACCGTACTACATAGTATGTGAACGCAGTACAGCGCCGGTGCTTTAGTTTCTACTCTTGCATACTACCGTACTACATAGTGTGCGAACGCAGTACAGCTCAGGTGCTTTAGTTTCTACTCTTGCATACTACCGTACTACATAGTATGTGAACGCAGTACAGCGCCGGTGCTTTAGTTTCTACTCTTGCATACTACCGTACTACATAGTATGTGAACGCAGTACAGCGCCGGTGCTTTAGTTTCTACTCTTGCATACTACCGTACTACATAGTATGTGAACGCAGTACAGCGCCGGTGCTTTAGTTTCTACTCTTGCATACTACCGTACTACATAGTGTGTGAACGCAGTACAGCGCCGGTGCTTTAGTTTCTACTCTTGCATACTACCGTACTACATAGTGTGCGAACGCAGTACAGCCCCGGTGCTTTAGTTTCTACTCTTGCATACTACCGTACTACATAGTATGTGAACGCAGTACAGCGCCGGTGCTTTAGTTTCTACTCTTGCATACTACCGTACTACATAGTATGTGAACGCAGTACAGCGCCGGTGCTTTAGTTTCTACTCTTGCATACTACCGTACTACATAGTGTGTGAACGCAGTACAGCGCCGGTGCTTTAGTTTCTACTCTTGCATACTACCGTACTACATAGTGTGTGAACGCAGTACAGCCCCGGTGCTTTAGTTTCTACTCTTGCATACTACCGTACTACATAGTGTGCGAACGCAGTACAGCTCAGGTGCTTTAGTTTCTACTCTTGCATACTACCGTACTACATAGTGTGTGAACGCAGTACAGCGCCGGTGCTTTAGTTTCTACTCTTGCATACTACCGTACTACATAGTATGTGAACGCAGTACAGCGCCGGTGCTTTAGTTTCTACTCTTGCATACTACCGTACTACATAGTGTGCGAACGCAGTACAGCTCAGGTGCTTTAGTTTCTACTCTTGCATACTACCGTACTACATAGTATGTGAACGCAGTACAGCGCCGGTGCTTTAGTTTCTACTCTTGCATACTACCGTACTACATAGTATGTGAACGCAGTACAGCGCCGGTGCTTTAGTTTCTACTCTTGCATACTACCGTACTACATAGTATGTGAACGCAGTACAGCGCCGGTGCTTTAGTTTCTACTCTTGCATACTACCGTACTACATAGTATGTGAACGCAGTACAGCGCCGGTGCTTTAGTTTCTACTCTTGCATACTACCGTACTACATAGTATGTGAACGCAGTACAGCGCCGGTGCTTTAGTTTCTACTCTTGCATACTACCGTACTACATAGTGTGTGAACGCAGTACAGCGCCGGTGCTTTAGTTTCTACTCTTGCATACTACCGTACTACATAGTGTGCGAACGCAGTACAGCCCCGGTGCTTTAGTTTCTACTCTTGCATACTACCGTACTACATAGTGTGCGAACGCAGTACAGCGCCGGTGCTTTAGTTTCTACTCTTGCATACTACCGTACTACATAGTATGTGAACGCAGTACAGCGCCGGTGCTTTAGTTTCTACTCTTGCATACTACCGTACTACATAGTATGTGAACGCAGTACAGCGCCGGTGCTTTAGTTTCTACTCTTGCATACTACCGTACTACATAGTGTGTGAACGCAGTACAGCGCCGGTGCTTTAGTTTCTACTCTTGCATACTACCGTACTACATAGTGTGTGAACGCAGTACAGCCCCGGTGCTTTAGTTTCTACTCTTGCATACTACCGTACTACATAGTGTGCGAACGCAGTACAGCTCAGGTGCTTTAGTTTCTACTCTTGCATACTACCGTACTACATAGTGTGTGAACGCAGTACAGCGCCGGTGCTTTAGTTTCTACTCTTGCATACTACCGTACTACATAGTATGTGAACGCAGTACAGCGCCGGTGCTTTAGTTTCTACTCTTGCATACTACCGTACTACATAGTGTGCGAACGCAGTACAGCTCAGGTGCTTTAGTTTCTACTCTTGCATACTACCGTACTACATAGTATGTGAACGCAGTACAGCGCCGGTGCTTTAGTTTCTACTCTTGCATACTACCGTACTACATAGTATGTGAACGCAGTACAGCGCCGGTGCTTTAGTTTCTACTCTTGCATACTACCGTACTACATAGTGTGCGAACGCAGTACAGCTCAGGTGCTTTAGTTTCTACTCTTGCATACTACCGTACTACATAGTATGTGAACGCAGTACAGCGCCGGTGCTTTAGTTTCTACTCTTGCATACTACCGTACTACATAGTATGTGAACGCAGTACAGCGCCGGTGCTTTAGTTTCTACTCTTGCATACTACCGTACTACATAGTATGTGAACGCAGTACAGCGCCGGTGCTTTAGTTTCTACTCTTGCATACTACCGTACTACATAGTGTGTGAACGCAGTACAGCCCCGGTGCTTTAGTTTCTACTCTTGCATACTACCGTACTACATAGTGTGTGAACGCAGTACAGCCCCGGTGCTTTAGTTTCTACTCTTGCATACTACCGTACTACATAGTATGTGAACGCAGTACTCTTAGTACTGTAGTACACGTATGGAGAAGCTTTCGGTAGCTCCATCCTAACGTTAGCAGCGTTTAATTTCGATGTGAACGAGAGCTAACCTTACCATGGCAGTTCGTAAGTGCTTGTTAATGCTTTCGCAGCCACGTCTTCCTTTTTATTCTGCGCTTCATCCTGAGTTTGTTCATCAGCTTCTTTCATCTCGACGTCCATGTTTCCCGCTGTATCGGATCTTCCCGCGCTCCAGCCGGAAGCAACGACTCGGTCACGTGACCCTTCGTTACACATTAAAAGTTGTTTTTATTTTATTTATGCTAGTCCTGGATTTTAGCTATACAAATAAAAAAAAATTAAATTGCATTAAATTAAATTGTATTAACTTTAAACAAAGTTGAACGAAGCGTTAATATGTACACCTATCTGATACGTACATTCATTATTTTATAAGCTACACATGTTGTACATATTAACTTGTGGGTAAACAATTACTGACTGTAGCCCGACTGTTGCTCTGTACATTTTGTCACTACTCTGCACCCCATTTATGATTTTAAAGGGACTGACATAAACTAGATGATCTTTGACATTTTGTTCCTGCAAATGTGTGTTATCCACTTCTAACCTTTAACCTGTGCACAGGCTAACAGATGGGCTACAGTCAGTAAGGATATACTCACAAATATAATCTGTATGGTGGTGTGCCTTAAAAATGTATCAATGAATGTGTGTATCAGATAAGTGTACCTAAAAGTGCTTGTTGAGTGTTAAAATAATTTTTGTTTTTTATTCATGAGGATTTTAGTTACTCATTACACAAGATTCATCAGTTTACATTTTCTGCATTTAGCAGACGCTTTTATCCAAAGCGACTTACAGTATACTGCACAGTCTAAGCAACTGAGGGTTAAGAGCCTTGCTCAAGAGCCCAACAGTGGCAACCTGGCAGCGGTGAGGTTTGAACCAGCGACCTTCTGCTTACTAGTCCAGTACCTTAACCGCTAGGCTACAACTGCCCCTTCACAAGTTTAACGTCAAACAGAGTCATGGACTATTTTATGTCTCCAATTAACCTCACTTGCACATCTTTGGACTGTGGGAGGAAACCTGAGCACCCAAAAGAAAACCCACGCAGACACGGGGAGAACATGCAATCTCCACACAGGAAGGACCCGGATCGCCCCACCTGGAAATTGAATCCAGTACCTTCTTGCTGTGAGGTGACAGTGCCACCCACTGAGCCACCATGCCACTCTAAATAATTTAATTTTAAAAGGTTGCATAATGCCACTCAGAATGCCTCAAAACCATATAGAACAAAAAGGCTAGTAAAAAAAATGGACCAACTGCATGACTGTGTTCATCAGTCACTGAATTAACTCCAATATAAAAACCAGACATTCTTTTACTGATCAGTCATGTACCACTAAGGTCTATTGTTACATTTGTTCATAGTTCTAATGTTTTTGTTTTTTTTGTCTCATTGTCTGCTAGGCTAAACACATTTTGGAAAGAGCCAGTCTGGTAGCAGTTTGCACAAGTCTGTATTTATCACCTATGTAGGTGATATTTAATCAGTGAGTTAAAAATAAAGTGTACATGACACACAATGTTTATCAGACCTTGATACCCCAGCTTTCCTTGCATTTTAAAATGAACAGGTGTAAAATTTCCACATCTTTTAAAGGGACATCAACCAAGCAGTCATTTTAGGCCTCAATTCTCTAGTCTGTTAGAGACTAAACTACACTACATACAGCCAGCCACAGTGAGGTTGAGGTTCATTGACAATATTTACAGTAGAATTGGGAGGTTGAATTAATTAGGCTGTAGACATTGATGAGGATTGATCCTGAGTCACTAAAACTGTGTAGTACAAACACTGCCTCTTTACCACTGCACCTTAATTATTGTGTTTCTGCTGTGTTCTGGTAAAGTCTGCAGTGGGTCCAAAGCCTATCCAGTTCCACCTCCTGTGTCACTTTAAAATCTTAAGGAAACTTAAGATGCCTAAGCAAGCAAGCAAATGAGCAAGCCAGCCAGGCAGCCAGAACACATGCAAACAAGCCAGCAAGCAAGATGATGGAAATCATAAAAATTTTGGACCAATGATTACCAAAGACTTCTAAAATCTATAAAGTTGCACTTTATTCCTTTTCGTCACATATTTGCATGTGGTAGATACTTAAGAAACTGGCAAGTTAATATATTTGGTTTGTGTGATTAATGCTGAGAACTGTGTTGAAATTCCTGTAAGTAACCTTCATTCCATCTGTTGGTTCTCGTTGATATTCACACAGCTCTTGCATATAAGGCTGGAAATCCAAACACCTACAGCCTGACCAGACTGAAACCATGAAGGTTGTGTTCGCTTTCCTTCTTTGTGCTCTTTGTTTTCTGGGCCTGGATGCTCAGTGTCCAGAGCCAAGTACCCTAAAAGACGCTGAGGGCCAGAAGCTCTGTGCCCGTCTGTTTGAGGACAGCAACTACTACTACGAGCAAAGCTGTGGTGGAGAGTACATCGATGTCTATCCCAATGAGGATGTCCCTATCATTCCCTGGCGCTGGAACAACCGTGTGTCATCTCTGGTGGTGAACAAGTTCTGCAGCCTGACTGTGTGGTCTCGCATCAAGAAGAATGGCAGTAAGAGAAAGTTTTCTTCTGGCATTGTGTACCGCCTGAAAGATGTGCAGCAGGGCCTGTTCGGAAACTGGGACAACGACATCTCTGCCTACTACTGCGTCTGCTAGAGGGTGCTGACACGAGCCAAGGAGGAGAGACTGAAACAAAAACCTACTGTAGAAATTAAGCTTACTCTGCAATACATCATTTGAAAATGTGCTGGTTATTGTTTGATTTAGTTCAATACCATGAATAAATCTGCACTAATTACGGCAAATAAAATGTGTTTGTATGTTCATACTTAATTTTAAAAAATCAGTCTATTTGCTGGTATCAGAAGAAGAAAACCCTGTTTAAAAGTTAGTTGTAATACTAAATTTATACAGACATGAAGGGATGATTTTAAGTCACCTCATATTTCATCATGGTATTAAACATTGCTATGATAATTTGATTCATAAAAACAGTCTAAATAATTTATGTATAATTTATTGTCATTTAAACCTTTACATTTAGTTTTACCTCCAGCCGTTACACTGCATTATACAGGGTGAGTTACCCTACAGTGAACACCTGTGGTTTAGGGGTAAACCTTGAGCTCAGGCACCTCGCTGTAGCACTCTTGCTGTGTGTAGACCAATAACTTCATAAAAAGGTAGCTAATGAGGCAGCTGACATTAAAATCCGGAGGTGAAATTCAGCTCCCTGTTGAGAAACAGAACCAGCGCCACCTAACATAACAGCTGATAATGTTTGAGATTGTGAGAGAAAGGAAAATAAAGAAAAATAAAGAGAGATATCTGAGCTTTTCTTATTTCCTGGCAGTTTGGTTGATACTCTGAGGTGCTCAAATGGCTTTTAAATGGCTTATATACAGGTCCTTCTCAAAAAATTAGCATATTGTGATAAAGTTCATTATTTTCCATAATGTAATGATAAAAATTAAACTGTCATATATTTTAGATTCATTGCACACCAACTGAAATATTTCAGGTCTTTTATTGTTTTAATACTGATGATTTTGGCATACAGCTCATGAAAACCCAAAATTCCTATCTCAAAAAATTAGCATATTTCATCCGACCAATAAAAGAAAAGTGTTTTTAATACAAAAAAAAGTCAACCTTCAAATAATTATGTTCAGTTATGCACTCAATACTTGGTCGGGAATCCTTTTGCAGAAATGACTGCTTCAATGCGGCGTGGCATGGAGGCAATCAGCCTGTGGCACTGCTGAGGTGTTATGGAGGCCCAGGATGCTTCGATAGCGGCCTTAAGCTCATCCAGAGTGTTGGGTCTTGTGTCTCTCAACTTTCTCTTCACAATATCCCACAGATTCTCTATGGGGTTCAGGTCAGGAGAGTTGGCAGGCCAATTGAGCACAGTAATACCATGGTCAGTAAACCATTCACCAGTGGTTTTGGCACTGTGAGCAGGTGCCAGGTCGTGCTGAAAAATGAAATCTTCATCTCCATAAAGCTTTTCAGCAGATGGAAGCATGAAGTGCTCCAAAATCTCCTGATAGCTAGCTGCATTGACCCTGCCCTTGATAAAACACAGTGGACCAACACCAGCAGCTGACATGGCACCCCAGACCATCACTGACTGTGGGTACTTGACACTGGACTTCAGGCATTTTGGCATTTCCTTCTCCCCAGTCTTCCTCCAGACTCTGGCACCTTGATTTCCGAAAACAGTACTTTGGACCACTGAGCAACAGTCCAGTGCTGCTTCTCTGTAGCCCAGGTCAGGCGCTTCTGCCGCTGTTTCTGGTTCAAAAGTGGCTTGACCTGGGGAATGCGGCACCTGTAGCCCATTTCCTGCACACGCCTGTGCACGGTGGCTCTGGATGTTTCTACTCCAGACTCAGTCCACTGCTTCCGCAGGTCCCCCAAGGTCTGGAATCGGCCCTTCTCCACAATCTTCCTCAGGGTCCGGTCACCTCTTCTCGTTGTGCAGCGTTTTCTGCCACACTTTTTCCTTCCCAGACTTCCCACTGAGGTGCCTTGATACAGCACTCTGGGAACAGCCTATTCGTTCAGAAATTTCTTTCTGTGTCTTACCCTCTTGCTTGAGGGTGTCAATGATGGCCTTCTGGACAGCAGTCAGGTCGGCAGTCTTACCCATGATTGCAGTTTTGAGTAATGAACCAGGCTGGGAGTTTTTAAAAGCCTCAGGAATCTTTTGCATGTGTTTAGAGTTAATTCGTTGATTCAGATGATTAGGTTAATAGCTCGTTTAGAGAACCTTTTCATGATATGCTAATTTTTTGAGATAGGAATTTTGGGTTTTCATGAGCTGTATGCCAAAATCATCAGTATTAAAACAATAAAAGACCTGAAATATTTCAGTTGGTGTGCAATGAATCTAAAATATATGAAAGTTTAATTTTTATCATTACATTATGGAAAATAATGAACTTTATCACAATATGCTAATTTTTTTAGAAGGACCTGTATATCAAAATACAGACAAAACAAAACAAAAGTAAGCTAGCCTAAATTATTTATTTGTGAATGCAATTCAGCATGTTTTACACACACAGATTTTTAGTAAACCAGAGTCTGAGTGAGTAGTACAAAACTACAAATATTAAAGGCATGTTGAGAAGTAGAACCATGTTTTATGTGTCGTGTTGCAGATCTAAATGTATGAAAGGTGGAAAAGAAAAAAAACAGTTCAAATCTTTGACTTGCAGACTTTCACTCAGGATTTTCACTCTTCTTTAGAAACAGTGGGGATACACTTCCATTCAGTTATACGACCATAATTGAAGCATTGAAGGCATGACTCTTATTGTCCAATATTTCTTTGTGGATCTCACCATGTACACAGGAGTTATGACATGCTAAAACAAAAAACGTCATGGTATGTAGTGGTATTAAGATTGCTTCTCTTTGTAAGAGAGAGGTCCAGTATAAATCATCAAACTAGCCTAGACTATTATTACTACACTAAAATTTAAATTTTACATTAGCACTGTAGTTTTCTGTAGTGTTCTCCTCTTCACGTCACGAGACTAACAGATAGTGAAGCGTGATTTATCACCTAAAGAGAAAACATTTCCACTAATTGAAAGACTAATGAGGTGATTTACCCCACCTAATTTCTCCAGTGATATTAGGTTTGGTAGCAACTGTTCATTATATATATTATACATTCTTTCACAACCGTTTTGGGAGGTTCTGTGGCTTCTCAGCTGAGCTGTTGTTGATACTAGACACTTTCACAATTATAGCACCTACATATGACTGGGACAGATCTATAGGGAGGATTTATGATGAACTGACATATGATGGACAGTGGCACGACTGAAGTCTTTGAGGTTTTTAGTATGACAGTGTTTATGATGATTATTTGATTGTTTCTTGTTAATAAATTTTTTTCTGTTAAAAAGATATAGGGTATAAATAGAGTATAAATATAGTATAATTATTCCTGCCTCCCCCAGACCACAAATAGATTTAGAATCCAAAGAGGTGTGTAAATTAAAAACACCACACAGCTTTTTTTCTTCACCTAGGATAGGCTCAATAGAAGGTCACACACCACATGAGCTCTGGGACTTATCTATTCAGTCCAATATGTGAGGGGAATAAACGCTAATTATAAGAGGAGGCAACCTTTCCCGTGGCTCCTATCCACTCAACTCCTCAGTGACACTTCATTTACTCCTGCAACACTCCTAATGTGTGCTTCGTATTAGCCAAAACTTCAACAGCCAGCATCCTGGACACTGACCCTCATCTGTGGTAAGTGTTTTATTTAGAAACTTTACTTGAATAATGTGGGATGTAGAATTGAGGGTGTAAATGCATTTAATTAATTAAATGTATTATTATTTAAGCAGAATATTCATGCAGCTTGTAATAACTGCAAATATGCAGAAAGCAAATATGCTTTTAACTATTTTATTCAAGAGTTTCTTTATGAGTTGGTACTTTTGTGTCACCCTGTTGCAGCAAAATCTGTAGAGTAATCAGGGTGTGTTTATCAAGTAAAATTAATTTTACGATTAAATTAAAATTATTTAAAAATTATTTTTAACTGATACCTTAAACATGTTATCCCAGTATATATTATGATTATGGCCTTGTTTTAAAATCCCAAAAATGTTAAAAGGGCTACTTTGAATTGGTATGAACAAGTAAGTGATTTAGTGAACAAATTTGCTTATTTACCAGAAATACATTTCAAATAAATTTGATGTCTATTAAACAAGCAATTTCCCAATGTTTGCCTAAAATTATATAATAAATTCTAGCAATGCTAAAAAACTCTAATTTATGATTTATGATTTAAAAATGAATACATGTATAAAACACGTCCAATATGTAAATACATATATATCTATTTATTTGCTCCTAAAATGTCTCTATAAAATACTGATACAATCTATTTTCTTGAAGGAAATTAAATAGCAGAGATTAAATTCCATTAAAAATAAAATCTAATACCAAAAAGACAATCTAATGAGAAAATCTCAGTCATACTAATGTCTTATTAATTAAATAAAAATAAAAGGCTACAGAAGGTAAGTGCAACAGGGACGTTGAGTAACTTATTGCCGTCTCTTGAGAATACCTGTACTCATGCTCTCTACTCCCACTGAGACTCATGATGTGTATGACCAGCTGAGACCCAATAAGCTTAGGAAAACAATTACAGTTGCTCTCTCTTACACCAGCCTCTGCACACACGCACACACACACACAATAAAAAATGAAAAACAGTTAGGAAGCATCATGTGAAGTATTAAGTATTCAGTAAGTATTAGTATTGAGAGCTGTTTTATGCCATATTAATATTAGAAAATGGTGTGTAACGCAAAAGCTTCAAAGGAAGTTGGGGAATTGGGGAAAATTAAAAATGGATAAATTAACTTGAAGAGGTTATTGCATCTGTATTAATTAGCACCTAAGGGCAATTTAAAGCAGCCAATCAAACTTCACCATGTTTTTTGGAGCTGGAAGAAAACCACAGGACCCAAATCAGACACACTGAGAACATGCCAAATTGCTCACAAACACTGATCAGAGGCAAGGATCAAATGCACAACCATGCTTCACCATAAAAAACATCTAGCGTATGTGTTTTAAATACATGATTGAAATTGCTTGAATAGTAAAAACGGTATGTAATTTAATTCCATAATCTTAATCTGTATGTATAATCTGTGTCAGCTGCTTGAACCCATCCCTGACTAATTCCAGCTGTAGGAAAACAGAATGTCTAACAACATGGCCAAGATTGCAGATGCTCGAAAGACAGTGGAACAGTTAAAACTGGAAGTAAACATTGACAGGATGATGGTAAGATACTGTATGCACACTTCAATCATTAATGTAACAAACACAGCAAACCTTTTTAAATACACCATGAGCTTGTTGGACACCTCATTACAAAATATTACGCATAAAACAATTGGATATTAAAAGCAGATCCACGAAAGGCTCAGTTTTTGCAAGAAAATATGGTCATGGCTCACCGTTTTGTACAAACCTCTGTTAAACTCTGCTTACTCCTATTAAAAATGTGAGGTACCTCATAACAAGGAGAATCATGGCAACCATGGAGTGTTGAGCAGCTGAAGTCTAGTATTATGCAAGAATGGGCAAAAATGTTAACAAGTAGTAGTATTCTCAGTTCACAAATGATAAAAAGGAGTAAATAATAGTTAAGGAAACCTCACACAGTAAGGAAACATGCTTTAGTCCCATTTCTTTCTGAGTGTATTTCAGGCATCAAATCCTATGTGTTTATATCTACAAAAAAACATTGGACATTTTTTCTTTGCACTTTACAGTTAAAGGCCCTGCTATACGAGAATGTGTAGTCTGAACCTTTATGCTATATCCCTGTTATTCCTAAGTATAAATGCATGTCTGTGTACCCATGGCTACTCGCTTTGAGGGGACTGAGGCGGTCGTCGTGGCCCAGATGATAAAAATTGGATTATACTACATTTACTGCATTGAATGATGATCAGAGTTCTTCTCTTTCCACAGGTCTCTAAAGCCGCTGCTGAGCTAATGTCATACTGTGAATCTCATGCTAAAGAGGATCCGCTGGTCTCCGCTTTACCCAACTCTGAAAATCCCTTCCGGGAAAAGAAGATCTTCTGTACAGTTTTGTAGCTGCATTTTTAGGTGCTTTACCTCCATATCACATCAGGCAGATTGTTTTAATATTTATAAAGGTCATATCATTTATATAGGTTCTTTTCAACGTTTTTTTTAAAAAGATAAAATCATCAAAATGAAGCATTTTTTTTTTTTTGAATTTGCAAATATGTTGTATATAATGTGTTTTTCTCCACAACTCTCCTAAAGAACAGTGGATAAAGGATGAGATTAGATGATGTGTTTGTCTGATTTTAATAAAGTAACAACACAATATTTATTATTGTTATAAAATCATCATTATCCTTACACTAGGTGTCCTGAACATTATACACATTGTTTTAAAACATAATAGAGCCCGGTAAAATTTTGAATGTTAAATCATTGGAGCTAATGTGTTATGTGTATTTATTTATTTAATGGCCTCTATAAGGGATCCGAAACTGATGTTAGTGGTCATGGTGTGGGCACAGTGTGATTGTACTTGCACTGTCGGAAGACTTTACTTCACTAGAATTCACTTTCCAGATGAATTTTCTCCACATGCTCCTGTTTTCCTCCACCTACCAAGAATAAGCAGTAAGTGGATTAACTGCTATAAATTGCTCCTACACTCTCCTATTCATATTTGCCTGTTGATAGGGTGGTACCCTGAAGTGAACATATATTGTACCTTTAATATGTATGATTGTATGAGAAAAATATGATTTTATGTGCCCCCTCGAGTGAAAAACTTACTAAAGGTAGAAAGAATGTACCTCAATACCACCGTAATGGCATTTCTAAAAGTGTTGGTGTGAGTGAAGAATTTGCCCTGCAGTAAAATAGTTGGGTTCCTGCCTCATGTCCAGTATTTTCAGGTGGTCTTTTAACATTGGAGAAAACATATTGGTGCATTTTTATTTCGGAACCATTTTTATTCTAAATAAGAGTACATAATTCTTGAGATTTCCTTTATTAACTGAGCAATAACATTAAGAAGTTACCTTGACTGGAATGACAATTCTTCTGGAATTAACCAAACCTAGTTTTTTTTGTATGACTAGCAGATGGCGCTGCTTGATTCAGAATGCAATGCTGGTAATTACACATGATGTTCTGACGCTTGTGTGTAGCCACACAATAGTAAAAATGTGATCTACAAAACTCAGAAGGCATTTTGGAACTTGGTAGTTAAAGTCATAAACAGCTGTGGTGCCTGAAGCTTCATGGCTGAGCTGCTCTGAGCTGCTTGGTTCAAGACATTTATGTTTCACAATAACAGCACCTATAATTTGTTGAAGCTTTGAGCCACACATCTGTTAGCAAAAAGTGTACAAATGAAATAATAAAAGAGCAAAATCCAGTAGTTAGAAGTACTATTTACTTATGTGTAGTGTGTAAACCAGGCTTGCTGTGCGTACTCTTTTTCAGTATTTACATGGACGGTAAAGACATGATCTGTACTGTGAGATGACAGCAGTCACTAAAGCTCATTACCATATTAATCTTACCTTTTGGGCATGCTAATGTACTCCACCACTGACTGTATTAAGATGCCATTTTCAGGGTAAAAAAGTTCCTTCCTCTTTTCAGTTTGGCATGACGTGTGTGGTAACCTCTGTGTAGATTACACATTAACCTGAAGTATGCCAGCCTCGCCCATCCAAGAGCCATGCAATGAAAAAATGCAGTATATGAAAAAGAGCACATCATAAGATACATCTGATAAAAGTACCTCCAATCACTAATTATGTGCAGTATTTATCATCCGAATGAGATGAATAGTAAAATATTCCTTTAAGCTATTCCTTACATAAATGACTTAAACAAATATTTGTAGATGGAATGAAGGGGAAAAAGAAATTTAAATGTTTACTGACTCCCTGTTAAAACAGTCTAGTTATAAAAAGGTGGAGCAGTGAACCAAGGTAATGAAAGACTGGTTTTAAATGATTAAAATGCACTCACTCACAGAAAATATTCCAACCCAGATACTGTCTTTTCACCACACATCACTTTTTTCCTCCATATATGTTACTGTGAAGGTGTAAAAACATACATTTATTCACATTTACCAAGAAACATTATCCTAATTTACTGCCTTTTAATGTTCTTACAATATACAGATTAACAGTAAGTTTGCATACACTAAAGGACATGTACAGTATATCATGAAATCATTTTTATGTGACTGAATAATTGTAACACATACTTATTTGTCCAAAAATGTGATTATTCATTACTCAGTTATGGGCTTTTTAGAAATATCATCTAATGTCACCTAATATTTTGTTAGTGATTATAATTGACTAAATTAATTTCTGGTGTTTTTTCTGTGCCCACCTAAATACAAGTTTGATCACACCCCTTAAAAGTGCATGGAACAGTGGTCTCTTTGCCAAGGTCAAGAGGAATAGCCAAACTGTCATCTTCTGCTTGGAGGATTTTATGGATTATGGATGTTTAAAGCTTCGATATGTAACTTTTGGAGACAGAAACATACAGTGATATCATACTTAAAAGAGTAATTGCTTGTGTAAGCTTAATGCAAATGAGTACATGTGGTATAGTTTGTACCAATAACCAAATTTGGGAACTTTTAATAGTGACTTTTAATACATTTATTAAATTTGAAATGCTGAATATATTTTATAATTTTGCCCATAACTGGCAACTGGATAACTGTTGATAAATGTTTAAAATTCTTTCACTATTGCATTGAAATTGCAACAAAGTGATTACTAATAGCTCACCACACCTTAGGTTTATAGCTACTATACCTATATATAACATATATTTATCACAAATATTTTCATAATAACAATACAAGACAACTATAAGTGTAAACAATACAATTGACCAAATATGACCAAATTCAACACTGATTATCTGTTTTGCAGTTGCAGATTACAAACTTTGAAAGAATTGTTCGTGTGAAAGAATTTTGAAAATGGATCAACATTTGCCAAAAAGTACAGAGGTCCCTGTACAGTGTATATAAGTACAAAAACTTGTCCCAATTGTGATACACTAGCTCTGACTATTCAGCTGCATGTAATATTATTATATAAATTTAGCTTAATAAAGTTGTAGGCCATCCACCATATTGGTAGCTACAATACAAAACCATACCTACTCCAATCTAGAACTACAGGTATTTGTGTTGTCACTAACGTGCTGTTTATGTTTCTAGTAGCACAAGGGTAAGAAGGAGAAAATAAATCACTGAAGGTCAGTCTGAGGTGGCTTATACCATGTGTTAATTGTAAACAATAGCACTAGCAACAACCAGGCCATTTTTGGTTTGCCACACTGCTTGTTTGTTGTGGTGTTTAATTTTCTGTAGCTTTGTTTAAGTCTAAAGATTTTTCATGATATCCCCTCTCATATTCTGTTGCACTTGGGTTTTTAAAATGGAGCTTGTATTGTCTCACCACACTGACAGATGTTTGACCAATAAACGGTCTGTACAGTTTAATGTTTCGAAGAAAGGCTGTAAAACATAGAATTTATTGTTTCATGAGTTGCCATAACATGACATTAGCCCTGGGGTTCAACCCTTGCATTCAGTGTAGTTGTTGCAGGTACTCTGGTTTCTTCCCATCTCACAAAAACATGCAGAATGTTCCAGTTAAATGTGAATGTGAGAGTATGGTGCCCCGTAATGGAATGGTGCCAGACCCACCGCAACCCTGACCAGGATAATAGGCTTAGTGAAAACGATTGAATGAATGAGACTGTCATGAAGACAGCACAGTGGCGCAGCTGGAAATATAAATGCTGCACAGCAACATGGGTTCTGGTAACCTGGGTTCAAGCCTCACCTCGAGGTGTCATGGTGGCTCAGTGAGTAGCACTGTCGCCTTACAGCAAGAAGGTCCTGGGTTCGATCCCCAGGTCAGGTGGTCCGGGTTAATTCTGTGGAGTTTGCATGTTCTCTCTGTGTCTCTTTGGGTTTCCTCTGGGTGCCTCCCACAGTCCAAAGTGAGGTGACTACCGTTTCTGTCATGAATGTAACCAAAGTGTGTAAAACGTGACTTTAAAATCCTAATAAATAAATCCTCACCTCCGGTAACAGGTTAGAGGAGTGTGGTATGTTAAACCCCACTGGGTTTCCTGTGCTGTCCGCCTTTCTACCGCCTCCCAAAAACATGCTTTGAATATTTAGTGTCGTCCTGGATAACCAGCTGACCTCTCCGTGTAGCCAACATGACAACAAGAACCTGCCGGTTCCTCCTCTACAACATCAGGAAAATTCGGCCATTTCTCTCAATGGAAGCTACCCAGATTCCGGTCCAGTCACTTGTAAGCTTACGGCTGGACTACTGCAACTCCCTGCTGGCAGGTGCTCCCATGTCCACTATTAAACCCCTGCAACTCATCCAAAATGCAGCTGCTCGCCTGGTTTTTAACCAACCTAAACACTGCCACATCACCCCACTGCTGCGTTCTCTCCACTGGCTTCCTGTAGCTGCCACATTCAGTTTAAAACTCTGATGCTCGCCTACAAAGCCAAAAATGGACCAGCCCCAAGCTACCTTCGTGGTCTAATCAAACCCCGCTCTGTACCACGCAACCTCCGAGCCTCTAGTCTCGCTCGACTTGATCCTCCACCCAGGACTAGAGGAAGACAAGCATCAAGGCTCTTCTCTGTACTGGCACCCAAGTGGTGGAATGAACTTCCTCTGTCTGTCCGAACATCTGAGTCTCTCGCTGTCTTCAAAAAACTATTAAAAACCTTCATCACCTTTTTACTAAGCACTTAAGCTGACATGTACTTACTTACTAACTTGTCTTTCATTTCTTTAAAAAAAAAAACTTTGGTTCTAACAGGTTTTAGCAGATTTGTGTTCTTGGACTGTTGTTTACTTAAACTAGTGATGAAATGTTTGCTATGGAAGCTCTTCTGTAAGTAGCTCTGGATAAGAGCGTCTGCTAAATGCCGAAAATGTAAATGTAAATTTAGTAGGTGTGAGTGGGTGTTAATCAGCGATTAATTGGTGATTTTGGTGGCGCCGCGGCCACTGCGACGCTAACCAGGATAAAGCGGTTAGTGGAGATGATTGCATAAGTACGTAATTTCATCTTTTATCGTTTACTTGTGTATTATGTATGATGGGAACAAAAGAAGCAGGGATGGTTTGTAATTTGGGGCGTTGTCACTGAACAGGTGGACCCACATGCTTTCGAGGTGTTTCCGTCACAACGGGCGCGCGCGCGCGCACCTGAACAAGAACGAGCTTCACCGGTTCCAGCAACGAGTCTCTGCGGACCTGAGCGCAAGTACTGATTAAATGAGTATGTTTTTATTTATTGATTAATTATGTGTGTATATAATTATTTATACACTGAAAACACGCTTTATTATTCTAATATATATGACTGAATTAAACCGTTTTGGGATTTTTAGGATTATTGTTGGATTATTTAATTTTAATATAGGTATTTGTATTAATTAAACAGGAGCAAGTCAACACCCTGTGATCAGAAACGAAATGAATGAATTTATGTTAATCTGTTCCTAAAATATTTTCTGTTAACTGTTTACTGTAAAATACCTTGTAGCCTAAAATAGTT
The DNA here is from genome assembly GCF_030014385.1 of Trichomycterus rosablanca. Lineage (NCBI taxonomy): Eukaryota > Metazoa > Chordata > Actinopteri > Siluriformes > Trichomycteridae > Trichomycterus > Trichomycterus rosablanca. Next base: position 24,905,399 of record NC_086003.1, on the reverse strand, counting down.
TGTTCTGTAAAAATCACACAGATGTTTTATTGATTGTATTTTATTTACACTATTTAGTCCTCTAAAAAGCAAGAAAGACTAAAAGAAAGAAAGAAAGAAAGAAAGAAAGAAAGAAAGAAAGAAAGAAAGAAAATACAGTAAACCCTCAGGTGCTAAATTGAGTATTAAGCACACCAATACCTATGCATTAATTTAACTAATCAGGCAGCACAGTGGTGCAGTGGGTAAAGCTGCCACCTCACAGCAAGAAGGGTCTGGGTTTGATTTCCCTGCCATGTGACCAGGGTCCTTTGGTGTGGAATTTGCCTATTCTCTCTGTGTTCATGTGGGTTTCCTCCAGGTGTTCTGATTTCCTCCCCCAAGTCTAAAGACATGCAGACATGTCAGGCCAACTGGAGCTGCTAAAATTGCCCTGGGTGTGTGTGTGCCCTGTGATGGACTAGTGTTTCCTGCCTTTCACCCAATAATTCAGACCCACCTCGACCCTGACCAGGAAAAAGCAGTGGTAAAACAGACAATGAACGAATTTTCACTAACTGCTTCAGCCTGCTCAGTGTAGCACAGTGAGACAGACAATCGCAGGACAACAGAAATGTACACCTTCGCTTACTAATCTGCGTTCAGGGGCAAGTTAGAAAAGCCGCTCCACCTGCTGCATGTTTTTGATAGGTAAGAGGAAACCAGACTACCCAGAGGAAACCCATATGAACACAAGAAGATACTCCTCACAGACAGTGATCGGGTCTGAAAGGTCCATTTTGCTGAGTGGCATGTCACCATGTAGCCATGTGTACTCATGTAATCCTGTGGACGTGGCATTAATTCTAAACCTATGGAATACGGACAGTGGTTCATATTTGTGGCGAGTTTAGACCAGTATTGAGGCAATGTGACCTTTTCTAAGAAAATTTGTTTGTAATATATGTTATTCTGAACGTTTTCAGCTAATATGTTTTTTAACTGTAAAATTCTCCCTAAAAAGGCACGGTGCTAACTAATTCTTTGATAATGTAATTAATAATTTAATAATAAATGTCACTGTGGAATAATTTTATCCAACACTACCACACAGATTACACTGACCTCAGATACGCGCTTCTCATTTTACATCTCACCACAGTCTCTATTGGGTTTCAGTTTTGGACTTTGACCAGGCCACTCCTTTTTCCTTTCAGCGTTTCAGCTTTGATTTCCCCTTTTCCAAATATAAAACAACAGATTAAACCTTTTGACTTAGCCTTTAGAGAGCACATGCAAATATTTACAGTCAGTTGTAAAATACCTAAGGGCATACAAAGTAATTGATCATTTCCAAAGGGTTTTTTGCATTTTGTTCCCCAAAATTCATAATTATAGCCATTTCCCCCTATCCCAGCTTTTCAATGAGTGCAAGGCACACAATAACACCCAGGGCGGACACACATACACACACCCATTGACCTATAGGGCAATTCAGTGTCTCCAATTAACCTGACTGCACGTTTTTGGACTGTGGGAGGAAACCGGAGCTCCCAGAGGAAACCCACGCAGACACGAGGAGAACATGCAAACTCCACACAGAAAGGAACCTGGAACGCCCCGCCTGGGGATCGAACCCAGGACCTTCTTGCTGTAAGGCGACAGTGGCTTGGTGCTACCCACTGAGCCACTGTGCCACACCTACAAACATATAAACAAAAATATGTAATTATAGGCATAAACAAAAAATTGTAACCCAAATTTTTCCCCAAGGAAAAAGGTATTTACAAAACACTAAGCAATAAAATAAGCCACCGTTGCCAATTAGTTTCAAGGCTACTGTATAAAATAAGTAGCTTTTTTTTTATCACCGTGGTTTCTTGTAATTTCTTGTAAATAATAACAAATTGTCTTTTAATTCCCTAAAGTTACAAAGGTTGCTTTGATGGACTATTTTAAAACCATTTACTAAGTTTTACTGGGATTTTATTTGAGGAGATTGGATAGAATGTGCAAACACATTTACTTTCATTTTTACAAACCAGTCGTGAATTATTCTGGCTTTATGTTTGAAGCTGTTGTCTTGTCAAAACGTTCTCACAATGCCCCACCTTCCCGTCCCGGCTGGACTTGATCGTCTCTGCCTCTATCTGGCTCTCTTTGTAGAAGGTTGTTTGGCTTAATATATAAATAAAATAATGATGGATGGATGAATTGTTTGATGGCAGGTTAGGTAAATGGGTAGAAAAGCCAAAATATAAGTTCAAAATATGGTTTCCTAGCCAATAAGAATAAATAATTTACTTATATATCCTGAAGACATCATTCATCATTCTCATAAATGATGTCTAATATCTCAGAACCATTTGCAGAAAGGAAAACCTTATCCTGATACTCCCACCTGCATACTTAACTGTGGGCATGGTGTTCATTCAACTCTTTTCACTTATTGCAGATTTTGTCACAAGTTGAAGAACATGTGAAATATTGTATGGTGTCTCCGCCCACAGATGATTTGAGGTACTCAAATGTTTTACTTGTGGGTTGTTTAACCATTTTACTGACAGGATGATTAATGTGTTTGCTGAGGCCCTTTCTATTCAAGAACTAAAAGCTCCTTTACCTTCATGTTGATTGATATTCATGGTGTAAAATTTTCTCAACCAATGAAAACAAACTTTATAATAATGAAACCATTTGTTATTATGAATATTAGAATTTTGCAATTTGCACAATTATCTAGACATAATGTTTTATGTAACCTGTACATATACAACTTATGTAGTTCAGAAATACTATAATTATATTTGTTATGCTTTCAAATATAATGCACTCAAACTGTTTATGTAATTTACCCTAATTTATGATACAACATTGGTCCTAAAAGTCTCATTATGGAGTAAAAACAAGTATGAAAATTATAACAAGTATGACAATTAAAAAAAAAAAAGAATAGGGCAAAAACTCTGCTACAAGCAAAGGTCCAATTGTGTTCCTTAATTTCTAAGTGTATTCCAAGGCGGTAAAAACATATAAAGAGCTAAACATGGTTGCATAACAGTACAAAACGTGGCAGAATTAAACAAGTAATAGTTAAATAATGAGGTTTATTTTTGTATTTTAGATCCTGTTTTAATTCACTATTCACTTTCAGTTTTATGCAGTGATTATTTAAAGCCAGTTCCAAAAAGATGGCCAACTTTAAAGGACACGCTCTGCCTGGTACTTTCTTCCTGTTGTTTGGTTTGTGGTGGTCAGTGAAATACCCTCTGCAACACATCTGGAATAAAAGACAACATGGCAGGAGGCAAAGCCTGCGTGTGTATTTCAACAGAATGGACTTCATTGAAGGGTGTCTGAAGATCTTTTTTGCTTTTGTGGGTAAGACCTCATGCGTATTCATGTCCTGTTGTGTCAGAGTTTCATGGTATCAGTTTTATATACAACATTCTTTGTTTCAGGCATTATGGCTGAACAGTTTGTGCCCGATGGACCTCATGCTCACCTGTACAATGGGGAGTGGGTGAAGCTGATGAACTGGCAACACAGCACCATGTACCTCTTCTTTGGCATTTCTGGCATTGCAGATGTTCTCACAATGTCCCACCTTCCCGTCCCGGCTGGACTTGACCGTCTCTGCCTCTCTCTGGCTCTCTTTGTAGAAGGTAGTTTGCCTTAATATATAAATGGATGGATGGATTGTTTGATGGCAGGTTAGATAGAAGGACAGTATGGATAGATGAAAAAAAAACCCACAATGTTTAATTGCTTCATTGGACAGATGGATGTATTGATTAAACAGATAAATGTTTGGCTGATTGGATTGATAGATTTATGGCTGAATAAATCAATGGTCAAATGGATTGATAAAAGAATGAACAACTGTTTAAGGAAATGCTTTGTGTTGGCCGCTCAGGTGGCGCAGCGGTAAAGTACGCTAGCGCACCAGAGTTGGGTTTCTAGATACATCGTATCGAAACTCAGCTCTGCCTTTCCGACTGGGTTGGGCGGCAGTATGAACAACGTTTGGCTGTTGTTCAGGGTTAGGGGTAGAGTCGGAGCATAGGTCCTCATAACTGGTGCGACTGCGACTGACTGGCGGTGCCTGCACAGAGCTGAGGAATAACATTGAGGGAAGTGTGACCCTCCGTGCGCAGTGTCTCTCGGTATATGAACTCGGCTCGTGCAGGTACTGTGCTCTGTGCTGACTGCGTGCCGGAGGGGGCGCAAGTCAGTTGAGTGGTGTCCTCAGTCAGCGGCAAAGGGTCGAATCAGTATAGAGGACACAATCAGGGTAATTGGACATGACTAGAATAGGGATAAAAATTGGGGGAAAAAAGTGGGAAAAAATAGATAAGAAAAAAAAAAAAGGAAATGCTTTGTTGAATAGATGGATGGATGGTTAGGCAAATAGATAGCTACTATAGATGAACATTTGGTTGTAAGATTGGATGGTTGAAAAATGGTTGAATGAATTATTTGGGTTAGTGGTTGGTTAAACGTATGGTTGCATGGACAGATGAGCATATGGAAAGATGATGTTTACATGATCTCTTCCAGGGTTCCTGTTCTATTTCCATTTACACAATCGGCCATCATTGGACCAGCACATTCACTCATTGCTGCTGGTGGCTGTGTTTGGGGGTGCGGCCAGCACCATGCTAGAGGCGTTCATGCGAGACATCTCTCTGCTCGAGGTGTTCAGAAGCAGCCTGGCCATTCTGCAGGGCACCTGGTTCTATCAGGTAAGCCAGTGTCCAAATCAGCTAAATATTTCTGGATCTAAATAATGAGACTGCTCTTAATAAAGTTGCTAGTAAAGATTAATACGAACAGTATTAATACTAACAGTCATTTTTTATGGCAGATTGGTTTTGTATTGTTTCCTTTGAATGGAAAACAATGGGACCAGGAGAACCATGGCAACATCATGTTTATCACCATGTGCTATTGTTGGCATTATGCAGTAGCTTTACTGATTGTAGGAGTAAACTACAGTGTGGTGTGGTGGTAAGTGGATATTTATTAGTTTTGGTCAAACCATTATGTGAAGTGTAAAAAGGATTTAAGTATGTATACAATACTTACCAGGGCACATCCTAATATAACCAAGTTACATGTGAACTCAAGTCAAATTCAAGTCAAAGTCAGACTTGGTCAGCTAATGACAACAGGGGTGCAAGTACGCTAACCCAGTACTGCTAAGATCTGGTTCGAATTTCAAAAACTGTGCCACGTCAGATCCGCTGTGGCGACCCCTAAATTTGAGAGCAGCCGAAAGAAAAAAACATGACAACCCACCACATAATGATAGACAGACATACAGGTGGTCATAAGTATGACTACATAGACCAGCATATCAAAGAATGTATCAATAAACAAATAGACAGTCTGCTAACAGACATGCAGATCAGCAGGTTACTAGACATATTAAAAGGACAGACAGATGACCAAGCAGACAATATAATAGACAGACATGTTGATATTTAGACTGACTGGTTGACAGCCATGCAGATGAACAGCTAGACAGAGAGACTAACCAAAAGACTGTTGGAATAGTAAAACAGACAATTAAATAATTAAATAACTAGGTAAGACAATTTAGCCTAAATGATTTAGTCATGGAGCTAAATAGATAGCCAGATTGATAAATGATTCAGTAGACAGACAGACAGACAGAGAAGCAAATATATATTTTAAACAGACTGACTGATTGATATATGGATCAGTAGTAATATAGACAGACAGATTAAGAGCCAAACAGCTGGCATGCAAAATGTGCAGATGAACAGGTGGCTAAATAGACAACGCTTACAGCCAGACAGATAGATTTACAGTTTAATACAGATACATAGGTGAATTGAAGACTGTAATTGGGCAGGTTTAAAATCATGTGTAAGTACTAGTAAGAGTTTGCATTCACCGGATTAATGTTTCATGGTTTCATGGCAGATTGGCTGATAAAATTGAACTTAAACTCTGCTTTGTGGACCCAGGGCGGCCTGCAAATCCAGGGCATGTAAATGATTAACTTTTATAGAAATACATACTTATCTTATCCTACAGGTTAAACAACAGATATAAACGAAGGCAGCTGACAGACTCTGAAATCAGCCTCAGGAAAACCGCTCACTCAGACTCCGGCTATCAGAAAGCTTTGCTCCAGGAATCAGACGACGAATAGACAGATTCCTGGTAACTAGCTTATGAAGGTTTCTGTTGATATAAATAAAGACACAGTGGACACCTAGTGTATACAGTATGTATCAAATAACTTGTCTTATTTCTAACTCCTGTATGTTCTTACATTTCTGCAGGAAAGCATTGTAAATTCTCAATGAATCTGTAAATAAAGCATGTTACTACCTTTAACATGCTAATTCAAGTTTTTCTTGTCAACCCATACAATAGAAGCAAATCCCGCTGCGAACCAGACAGACCTGCTTTTCTAATTATAATGCATCTGTGCATGCAAGGTGCACATCTTTATTGCATTCTGTATAATGGAATTTAAGGGTCACTTCAGCAGAATGGCTTGTTAGACATGTGCAAGCTTTAAAATATAAACAAATATGATTTGACATAATAGGAGCATGTTGTTACAAAGATCAACCAGAAAAAAAAACCCTACTGCACTATGTCTGAAATGCAACCAGAGAAAGTAAAATATACAAATAGGGGGCTGAATATTTTGTTCTAGGTGTTGTATATGCAAACCATCCTACTAAACTTAAATGTGGATACACTGTTAGAAAAGACTTTACAGACAACAAAAATATTACTGTAATATTGTAGGCTAAACAGACACCGTACAACACAATCATACACCACACATGCTGTTTCTCATTTTCAAGACCTACCACTTTTGCCAGACACAAATAACTCATTAATACTTTTATATATTAATTTGGGGTGCTGAGCCCACGCAATGGACCCCCTGTTCAGGGTATTTCTGGGGTGTGTGTATATATGTGTATATATATATATATATATATATATATATATATATATATATATATACAGTATATATATACAGTATATATATATATATATATATATATATATATATATATATATATACAGTATATATATATATATATATGGGGTATCCAATATAATCACACAGCAGTGCTGCTGGAGTTTTTAAATACTGTGTCCACTCACTGTTCACTCTACTAGACACTCCTACCCAGTTGGTCCACCATGTAGATGTAAAGTCAGAGACGATCACTCATCTGTTGCTGCTGTTTGAGTTGGTCATCTTCTAGACCTTCATCAGTGGTCTCAGGACGCTGCCTACGGGGCGCTGTTGGCTGGATATTTTTGGTTGGTGGACTATTCTCAGTCCAGCAGTGATGGTGAGGTGTTTAAAAACTCCAGCAGCGCTGCTGTGTCTGATCCACTCATACCAGCACAACACACACTAACACACCACCACCATGTCAGTGTCACTGCAGTGCTGAGAATGACCCACCACCTAAATAATACCTGCTCTGTAGTGGTCCTGGGAGAGTCCTGACCATTGAAGAACAGCATGAAAGGGGGTAACAAAGCATGCAGAGAAACAGATGGACTACAGTCAGAACTACAAAGTGCTCCTACATAGTAAGTGGAGCTGATAAAATGGACAGTGAGTGTAGAAACAAGGAGGTGGTTTTAATGTTATGGTTAATCTGTGTATATATAAATAATAACATAAGTGAATGAAAATAGAATTAAAACCATTTCAATAAAAAGTGCAGACTGTGTCTGTATAGCTGGAATGTGACCATATTTGGTAAACGTATGCAGTAATAGCAATGCAGAAAGTGTAACACAATTAAGTTATTTATTTCATATTAACATGACTTTAACCTACAAGCAAAAATAAGAATTTACAGAAATACAAGATTTTGGAAAAAATGGATGAGACGACACAAAGCTTTTACATACAACAAAACAAACAAACTAGGAACATTCGAAATAGAAAACTGACCTTGCTCTGACAAGTCCATGTTAACCTCAAGTGTAACTGTAGGTACACTTACCATTTTGCTGAGTTGAAATTTTCCTAGACAGTCTTGTTAAATGTCGAAAACACATCGTACATAAATACCAGGAGCTCTGAAAGCCAAACACTGGCTTTTAACACAACTGCTCTGGTTCTATGATTCATTATCAACTTCTAGCTGAAATCTCTGAATCTCAATGTATAAAAGTCTAACAGCTGGATTTAAACCAAAGGAAGCATCACTGTGGCTCAGGGTTTGTTTTGGTGGACAGGGCTGAGGGGGCAGAGGGGGCACTGGACACCACCACTGTGGACACTGCGGATTTAGGCGAGCTGGATACTGAGTGCGACTGCAGTTGCTGGGCTGGAACAGTCTGGATGCGCACCTGTCAGAGAAAAAGAAAGGAAATAACAACTGAATTTTACTATAATGAAGTAGAAATGTCACTGAATTGCCCTATAGGTGAATGGGTGTGTATGTGTGTGTGTATATGTGTCTGCCCTGCGATGGACTGGCGAAAAGCTAGGATAGGCTCCAGCACCCCCCCCGTGACCCTAACTGGATAGGCAGTTAAGAAAGTGAGTGAGTGAGAGTGAAGTAGAAATGTACAATGGATACACCAGAGCCGTAGATAGAGAGAGTTGCGACACTCCTTGATCTCGCCGCCACGCGGTCACGTGGTTCATGTAACCCTCCGATAGTTCCAAACAAACCCGGCGCTGTCATGTTCTCATATGGGACAGGCAGCAGTAAATGAAATATTAAACGGCAAATAATAAACATTTGTACAATTTCTGGGTATTTTCAACTGCGTTTACATTTACTGCATCTGCTTTAATGTCAATTTGGTATATAAAGTGGAAGCTTGATGTTTATAATGACTTGTTAATAGGTCGTTCTTGTTAACACACAGTACATTATATTAGCATACATTACATAATGCGATATCATTAAGTAGTAGAGACAATATACAGTACAGAGATTAAAGTTTTTTTATGTTTTGTTTTTTACATAAACTAATCTCCCTTCACTTTCCTGAGGATTCATAATAATAATCATTTTGGCTAAACACTCATGTCACTAAACCATGTGGCTGGATTCATAAGGTTTACCTGCACTGAAGGAACAGATTGATAAACACACTACCGTACCTTTAAGGTACATGAAAAAGCATTCATTCATCTCTTATTTCATGAGTGATTAATAATTGATTCCTACATGTAATACATTAATGAATTCATTATGAATATGCACTAGTTCATTTTGTCTAATGTAAGTGGTGGACAAGGTACACAAACCATGCAGTTGAGTTAAAGTAGAGATATCCAAGGTAACATATTACTCCAGTAAAAGTAGTAGTAAAAGTAAAAATACTCTTTACCTCCACTAAAGTACTAAACTAAATTTACCTTCAAATGTACTGAAGTATGAAAGTAAAAGTATAATGATTTATTGTGGTTCTAATATTTTATTATCATTTCTGTAACAAGACTCTTGATTAATCAACTCATTTTAGGTGAAAAGACTCGTGTGTCATTAATTAAGCTAAACTGAATAAGCTAAATTCAGTTATACCTATTAATTAAGATAAACATGTAACATTTAGTGCTGAGCAAATGCTAAACAATAACAGTATTAAGTATATTAATGACATTAAATTCATAATTGTTTTAAAACAAAGCAACATACAGCTAAAAATGCTTGATAAGTATTGGAAATGAATGGGGCTCTATGGGTTGTTTGGAACTATACAGAGCTCCACAACCCGGAAGCTGCGCAGAAAAAATGTCCCGCCCCCTTTCCAACGGTTCCCTATGAGAGTGTCGCCACTCTGTTCTCTCTACCGCTCTGGGATACACTATATGGCCAAAAGTATTTGGACCCTTGTTAATAAGCTTGCTGGACATCCTATTTAAAAAACAAATCGTATTAAAAGAGAGTGACTTCCATGTGGTCTATTCAGCTATAAACATGTCTGTGGGAATTTGTGCCCATTCACTCAAAGGAGCATTTGTAAGGCTGGGCCACTTATGTTGGCCAAGAAAGCCTCAACTGATGTTCCAGTTCATTCCATAGCTGTTCAGTGGTACTGAGGTCACGGCTCTGTGCAGGCTACTGAAGTGTCTTTAAAGTGAACCATTCTTCATGTCTTTATAGAGCTTTCTCTGTCCACAGGGGCACAGTCATGCTGGAACAGAGAGGACCTTCCCTAAACTGGAAGCATACAATTTCCTCTATATAATTAATTTATTATACTTGTTAGTAATTGTTGTGGCTGAAACACATGAATTAAAAAATAGAAGGGCTGTCCCAATACTTTTGTTTATATAGTGTGTTTGTGGATGTGAAAGTGGGAGTTGTGATTACTGACCTGAGTGGCCTGACCCTGCTGCTGCAGCTGCTGTAACTGCTGAGCTGTAACGAAGCTGACCGGCTTATTTCCAGCAATCAGTTTGGTGCCTGCTGGCATGCTGGTGAGAATAATATTCCTGCCCAGATTACTGATACTGCAAACAGAAAACAAAAACACAGCAGATGCTGAACAGAAGTTCTTTCTCTTTTGTGTTGAAAAAGTTAATGTCACAGTAAAATTTAGGGGGCACAAAGTCAGTTAATGCTCCAATATCATGTTTGCATTTTTCCTCTATTTCTCCCAACCTTGTCTTTTCCAAGTTATCTGCTGCTTACACCACCCCCAGGCAGGCAAAGGACTGCTGTATACTAGTACCTGCCTCGTCGGACACATGCTATCATTGGACACTTCATTTCCCTCCACCAGCAGTGGATTCTTACAAAGAGACACAATATTCAAAATGTGAATCATTTAACCCTTGTGTTGTTGCCTTTACCAGATAGAAAGAGTCACTAGTGCAGCTGTGATGATGAGAAACATATCAGAGGAGTTTCCCTCCCTCAGATGGCCAGTTGTGTCTGCACCGCTAAATCAAACTCAAAAGTGATATCAGGCTTGGCGCAATGATAGTAGGCTAGCATATTAGACCCCTGTGACACAACTGGTGTCAATTACACAGGTCATTACACACTTTACTCACATCTAGAAAAAAAATTATAAGAGAAATTTATAAGGATCTGGGCGAAGATACACTGTTAGCCAAAGTAGCCAGTATTGGAACACCAGACCATGAGCTTGTTGTACATCTTAAATCAAAGCCATAGGTATTAATATGAAAGTACATTCCCTTCCCATCTTAGCTGCTACAACAGCCTCTACTGTTTTGGAAAGGCCTCCTATAGTACTTTGGGAATTTGGGCACATTTTATTTAGAAGAGCATTTGTGAGATTAAGTACTGATGTTGGGCAAGAAGGCCTGGAATGAAGTTGATGTTCTGATTCATCAGAATGGACTATTAAAGCGAGGGCTCTGTGCAGGTCACTGAAGTTACTTCACACCAAACCTGTCAAACCATGTCTTTGTGGACCTTGCTTTCCAGACAGGGGCTTTTTGTTTTCACATTTGTGATATTCACGCCAGGAATGGGTGTTTTGTTGGACAGGGGCACATTATGTTTTCCACTTTTATCAGGTTTTAAAAATGAATTGAGAACAGGAGCTCACTTGGTACTGATGTTTCCTTTCAGTATTGGTGTAGTCACCACACTCTTGCTTTTCAGAGGCTGGCTAAGGACTGAAAGAGGCACTGTGATCCTTGTAGGTAACTTCCCCTACAAAGGAAAATAAATAGACATTAAATATATACATACATTACATACACACACACACACACACATACAGTGTATCACAAAAGTGAGTACACCCCTCACATTTCTGCAGATATTTAAGTATATCTTTTCATGGGACAACACTGACAAAATGACACTTTGACACAATGAAAAGTAGTCTGTGTGCAGCTTATATAACAGTGTAAATTTATTCTTCCCTCAAAATAACTCAATATACAGCCATTAATGTCTAAACCACCGGCAACAAAAGTGAGTACACCCCTTAGTGAAAGTTCCTGAAGTGTCAATATTTTGTGTGGCCACCATTATTTCCCAGAACTGCCTTAACTCTCCTGGGCATGGAGTTTACCAGAGCTTCACAGGTTGCCACTGGAATGCTTTTCCACTCCTCCATGACGACATCACGGAGCTGGCGGATATTCGAGACTTTGCGCTCCTCCACCTTCCGCTTGAGGATGCCCCAAAGATGTTCTATTGGGTTTAGGTCTGGAGACATGCTTGGCCAGTCCATCACCTTTACCCTCAGCCTCTTCAATAAAGCAGTGGTCGTCTTAGAGGTGTGTTTGGGGTCATTATCATGCTGGAACACTGCCCTGCGACCCAGTTTCCGGAGGGAGGGGATCATGCTCTGCTTCAGTATTTCACAGTACATATTGGAGTTCATGTGTCCCTCAATGAAATGTAACTCCCCAACACCTGCTGCACTCATGCAGCCCCAGACCATGGCATTCCCACCACCATGCTTGACTGTAGGCATGACACACTTATCTTTGTACTCCTCACCTGATTGCCGCCACACATGCTTGAGACCATCTGAACCAAACAAATTAATCTTGGTCTCATCAGACCATAGGACATGGTTCCAGTAATCCATGTCCTTTGTTGACATGTCTTCAGCAAACTGTTTGCAGGCTTTCTTGTGTAGAGACTTCAGAAGAGGCTTCCTTCTGGGGTGACAGCCATGCAGACAAATTTGATGTAGTGTGCAGCGTATGGTCTGAGCACTGACAGGCTGACCCCCCACCTTTTCAATCTCTGCAGCAATGCTGACAGCACTCCTGCGCCTATCTTTCAAAGACAGCAGTTGGATGTGACGCTGAGCACGTGCACTCAGCTTCTTTGGATGACCAACGCGAGGTCTGTTCTGAGTGGACCCTGCTCTTTTAAAACGCTGGATGATCTTGGCCACTGTGCTGCAGCTCAGTTTCAGGGTGTTGGCAATCTTCTTGTAGCCTTGGCCATCTTCATGTAGCGCAACAATTCGTCTTTTAAGATCCTCAGAGAGTTCTTTGCCATGAGGTGCCATGTTGGAACTTTCAGTGACCAGTATGAGAGAGTGTGAGAGCTGTACTACTAAATTGAACACACCTGCTCCCTATGCACACCTGAGACCTAGTAACACGAGTCGCATGACATTTTGGAGGGAAAATGACAAGCAGTGCTCAATTTGGACATTTAGGGGTGTAGTCTCTTAGGGGTGTACTCACTTTTGTTGCCGGTGGTTTAGACATTAATGGCTGTATATTGAGTTATTTTGAGGGAAGAATAAATTTACACTGTTATATAAGCTGCACACAGACTACTTTTCATTGTGTCAAAGTGTCATTTTGTCAGTGTTGTCCCATGAAAAGATATACTTAAATATCTGCAGAAATGTGAGGGGTGTACTCACTTTTGTGATACACTGTATATGTATATGTAAATTGTAATATATAATGTGGGACGGTGTCACACATTAGTATTTACCGGCTGCGTGGCTACTACAGTTGCGCTGACAGGCACTTGTCTGACTGTGGCTGCGGCAGTTCCCAGTGAAAGAGTCGACCCTGCTGCGGAAGTGGCCAGTGTCACCCCTTTACCTCCTGCTACCCCACTTGTTGCAATGGTAACCGTAGCTGCCCCTGAGGAAGCTGTACCAGGCTTGGCGCATGTGGTGGTGACAGCAACGGTCTGCCCCTGTTTCTGTGATATCACACCCAGACTTGGCACAATGCGAATGGTTGTGCTGCCAAGCTTGGAGTCAGACGAAGTGACTGTGGAGAAGGTGCGGGCCTTGGGGTCTGCCATAGTGACAGCCAGGGCGGGCATGAGTCGAATGGCAGTGTCACATGTGGCCTTGACCAGTGTGGCAGTGCCAGGTGGCACCAAGGTTTGAGGGGGTTTGGCAGTCAAGGTCTCTGCTTTGGCCAAGGGGGCAGGGTTGGAGGAGGCAGAAGGAGGAGCCTGCGGTGGGGTTACGTGCAGGGTGGCGGAGATGCCTTTAGCGGTGGAGCTGCTGGCGCTGGTGAGTATGTCAGGTGTGAGTTTCAGAGTTGCCATCATGTCTGGGGTGATGCGGAGCACGGTTTGACCTTTAGCATCAGTAGTGATGGAGGACGGGGGCAGGCGGAGCACGTCTTTGCCTTGAATGCGCAGGTTGGTGGCGGTCAGCGGAATGCCCGCTGTATTCTGGGTCTTCACACCTAGCTGACCAGTAATGGCAACCTGCAGATTTTAAACAGGGGATAAAACATTTGGATTTGCGTAAAGCTGTTGTCATACCAGTAATCTGTGTTTGAGGTTAGCAATCAAGCCATTAAGCCACCATATGTGTGTGTGTGTGTGTGTGTGTGTGTAAGCATGTATGTGTGTGTGTCTGCTAAATGCTGTGCAATGTGAAATTGCAGATCCTTGCAAATGGCAATATTTGAATCAATAAATTTGAGCATGAAATCCTCATGTGATCTTTTCTTTTTTCAGTCATTGATAATAAAAAATAGCCTCAACATGGTTGTACCTGTTTGATGATGTTCTGACTAGTGATCCCCTGCAGCACTGCAGGTGGGGGTGTGTTGGTAGCTGGGCTTCCTGGAAAACTGCTCTGAGCTTTACTGACTGGCACAGCAGAGGTCAGGCGTGGTACAGAGAGACTGGTCTGAGCTCGTGAGGCCTGAACCTGAATTGGACTTCCTGTGGACTGGCTTCTCAGTGGCAGAGTCACCACAGCCTGGACATACAACAAAATATCACCATATCACCGTTTATAAACATTATTTACATGAGTTCCACAGAATATCTGTCTAATTCCTATAGACACATTTCTAGATACAAACAGGTCAGAAACATAAAAATAATAAACAGGTAAAATATGAAAACACTACCACAAATTTAACGATGCTAAACATTTAGATATAAAATTGGACAATAAACCGATCAGCCACAACATTAAAACCACCTCCTTGTTTCTACACTCACTGTCCATTTTATCAGCTCCACTTACCATATAGAAGCACATTCTAGACCTTCAACAGTGGTCACAGGGTGCTGTTGGCTGGATATTTTTGGTTGGTGGACTATTCTCAGTCCAGCAGTGACAGTGAGGTGTTTAAAAACTCCATCAGCATTGCCATGTCAGTGTCACTGCAATGCTGAGAATCATCCACCACCCAAATAATACATACTCTGTGGTGGTCCTGTGGGGATCCTGACCATTGAGGAACAGCATGAAAGGGGGCTAACAAAGAATGCAGAGAAACAGATGGACTACAGTCAGTAATTGTAGAACTACAAAGTGCTTCTATATGGTAAGTGGAGCTGATAAAATGGACAGTGAGTGTAAAAACAAGGAGGTGGTCATAATGTTATGCCTGTCGGTGTATTATTTAATACAGTCAACATATTCAACATCAGTGCCTTTTTTTTTTCTTACAAAAATAATGTGGATATTTTGCATCATGCTCCAGTATAAGGGTAAACTCATCCTATAATATCTACACTAATGTTATTAGGAAGAGCTTTAATTATTTTTAGATGTTTAGAATGTTTAATTACCTCTTGCAATGAACTGTTTGCAACTGACTGAAATCTACACTCACACTGTTTATGTTCACCTTATGTATTTAACATCACTGCTATGTTTGCTACATTATGTTATTTATTAATTAATAAAGAATAAACGTTAGTGATATAAAACTTAGTGATATTTAGACTTTAATAGGATGCTATAAGCTTTACATTTGATTACATTTGATTATTAGTTAAAAGAAATGGGCAGAATCTGGATCCTCAGTAAATGTGTTTATGTTTAAAAGTAAAAAAAAAAAAAAAAAAAAAAAAATCATAAATGCATTTTTGTCTATTGCTGTAGCTGCGTGATTTCTGCTGATACCAATACAGATGGGAATCAGATCATGTCTGACGGTGCGGGGGAGACTGAACAGCTCAGCCATTGGGAGGTTCACTTGTCCTAAGCTACCTTACCAAACATTCAAACTAGCATTCTGAATTGCATTCAGTCCTAATCTTACCTGTGCGATGCCCTTGCTGTGTGCAACACTGACTGGCAGCCTGATATGGTGGGGGGTCTGGTGGTGGATCAGTGTGGCTGCTTGTCCTGCTGATGCAGTGGAAAGACCAGGCTGAGCAGTAACCACCCGTACCTGAGGCAGAGAGCCCGCTGACACTGAGTGTGACACTACTCGAGCTGCAGGCTGAACTGGGGCCTGCTGAGAGGTCTGTGGAGTCACTTGAGCAGCAGATAGTAGAGTGCCGAGCTGAGGCATGGTGGGAGGAGACACCAGCAGGACACTGAGGAAGTCACAACCCAACAATCAAACCACATCAATGTGAATCAGAGCCACAACGACTGTGCATACTTTAATCGGTTTAAATATAAATTACCCATCATATTTGGCTGAGGTAAAAGCAAATCAGCTCTTGGCCTTTCCAAGTTCACCAGACAATTTACATTATGTTAAAAATGATTATCTCTGCAACCATGGCATAATGAGTTGCCATTTATTCAGCAGTGTAATGTGTGGATGACAAACATGATCACACCCAGGTGGGTAATCCCAATCCACCTTTGGCATGTTTTGGAAGTCCCCAGAATTTTTTTTTTAATATTTTGATAATATATTATATACCTTGGGCTGGATTTGACTGGATCTGGCACTCCGGCTTTGGTTGGTGTAGACACAATAGGTAGTGTGGATTTAGGGGTCACAGGGGTGCTTGGTGTTGGGGTGCTAGGGGGTGGAGGTAGGATTGTAGCAGGTGTAGAAACACTCTCAGACACCGAACTTTGGGCCTCTGCAGCTCCGCTTTTGACGACTGGTTCCTTGTTGCTGGACTTCTACCAAACATATTACGACATGCAAATCTTTACCCACAAATAATTTTCATTTAAAATAAAGTTGCAATATGAGCACAGGATGACTTTTTTTGGGAATGACAGGTCACAACAGTTTTAAAACAGAGTCGAAGAGCAGAAAGAAGCTGTTGTTTGAGAATAGAGTGGTGTTGGGGTGTGCAGGACTTACAGGTTTGGGGGTGGGTTTGGGTTTCTGCTGAAGGGCTTTTCGTGCCTTGGCGGCAGCTGCTTGAGCCTGGTGGATCCTCTCTGGACAGAAAAAGCACCTTAAAATCAGCATGATTATACTTAACTGAGGCTGATAATATGAAGACTGACAGACCCACCAGTATTAAAGAAAACATACACAAATTTACATTTTCGGCATTTAGCAGGCGTTTTTATCCAAAGCGACTTACAGTACTGTGACAGTATATTGTCTAAGCAATTGAAGGTTAAGGACCTTGCTCAAGGGCCCTACAGTGGCAAACTGGCAGTGGTGGGGCTTGAACCAACGACCTTTCAATTACCATTCCAGTACCTTAACCGTTAGGCTAAGTAATTTCACAGGCAACTGTAATTTAAAAATGAGGCAGGACATGTTTGTAATGTGAAGTTTACTTTTGCACTGGATCCATGAGGCTGATGTTGCTAACAAGTAATTAAAAGTGTATGTCAGCAACATTTTACCTCTCTTTATCTTCAATATCCCTGTAGCTCCTTAGTTTTTAAGCTGATAAAGCATTTCATTACTTGTTAGTTATATTAGCTTTCTAGCTTTAGTGTAAAACTATAACATATCAGATATCGCAGTAGTCAGAAACACATATGTTTGTAGAGAACATGTGTTTGTATAAGTTTGTAAGCATTTTGTGAATGTTTTGCAAATCACGTTGAGTTCACCTGACACTGTGCTTAACCTCTTCTGCTCATTTACATTTGGGGTTAGACTAACATCACAGAAAGCTAACACACAACCACTGGTGGAAAATCTTTCACAATGAAGCTCAGGTGTCTATGGTTAATTTGTATATTACCAAACTCCTCCTGACTCCGGTCTCTGTGCAGGTAAATCCAGAGCTTGCGCCCAATGTCATATTTCACACATGGGTCCTTCTCATAGTGCAGACGGTCAAGAGCTCCACTTACAACAGTGTTCACCTGTATAAAGTACAAAGCCAGGTTATTTACATTGAAAAATTAACTGGGAAATGATGGAGTAAAAATTCTGGGGTTAGGACCTGGGCACTGGTGACATCAGGTGCCAGGAACTGAGAATCCTTCAGCAGCTCACAGATCTCAGCTCGGGTACCTTCACCATTAGGCAGACGGGCAGCTGCATCGCGCACTAAGAAACACAAAAGGAAACATGTGTGTGTATTAAGTCCAGCAAATCCCCAACAGACAAATAAGTCATTATCCAATCAATGCTGTTGGGTCTTTTACACTAATGAGCCAAAACATTAGGACCACCTGTCTAATATGCTGTCAAAACAGCTCTGACGCACCAAGATATGGACTCCACAAGACATCTAAGAGTCCTGTGGTGTCTGGTAGATGAACATTACCAGCAGTTTCTTCTCTACCTTGCAAGGTGAAATGTCCTACAGTTCATCCATCCACCGCCCACAGTCCACATGATCACGGGAAAACCAGGATTGGTCAGACCAGTCAACCTTCCTCTATTGCTCCACTGTCCAGTTACAATGCAATTTATGTCCATTGTATGTGTCTTAGATGGTGGACAGGAGCTAACATGCACTTTGACTGGCCGAAGACTCTGCAGAATCGTACACAGAAGTGTTCGATACAATGTGTGTTGTGACTTACATCAATATTAAAATGACCTGCAACTGAGCCACAGTCGATCTACTGTTGGTCCACACCAGACGCCACAGCCTTTATGTACTCTAGCATCAATGAGTCTTGGCCACCCAACAACCTGTCAGGGTTCATGGCTTATCCCTCCTTGGGCCACTGCTGTTTCAGAGATACTTTATCCCAGTTGTCTCACACACAACTGTTACACAAGACACTGTCTGCATGTTTTTTGGGGTGGTCCTAAAGTTTTCCTGATCTGCGTACATTTATTTACCGAATATCTCATGCCAACAAGTGTGGATAGATCTATTCATTTTGGTGTGATGCTTACTGGTGTCGATGAAATCTTTAAACCACATTACCCAGAGAGAGGATGGTGACATAGGCTGGCCTGTCAGAGCGCAGAAGTGAGTGCTCTCGGGCTTTATTCAGTGAAGTCTCCTTATCAAAAACTCCCTTGACCGGCCCCACCACAGACTCGAAGCCATGCATTCGGAAGGTGAAGGCTTTGTGAGGCTGATCATAGCGCTGCTGCTCCTATAATTTAGAATAACACAAAGTAACATCAGAGCCAAGAGCTACATTTCAGGCAGAACATTCATAGCACCACTCCTTGTACAAACTGGGTAAGCATGGTGTACAAACCTGCTCCTGAAAGACGTTCCGCTCCTCACCAGTGCTGGGTCTGACCACATAATCAGTCCATCTGAAACAGAAAAAAGTATATTTAAACAGGTGCCGTGCAGCAGTGTGATCAAGGGCATCAGGTTACTTTGACGTGTTTCTTGTTGAGAGTGATGAGGATGGATAAAATTGAGCATGAGCAGAGGAGGGATGAGAGTTCTATCAAGAGAAGGGTGCTGGGGATGGAGTCAGCAGTCAGGAAAAGGAGAGGAAGGCCAAAGAGGAGGTTTATGGATGTGGTGAGGGAGGACAGCAGGTAGTTGATGCAGCATAGCAGTATGTACAGGATTTTAAAAAGCTAAAACTGAGGTTGTTACTCACACTCTGGGAGCTGGAGGAGTCAGTTCAGCAGCTTCCTCACCTTCCTGCTGTTAATAATAAGAGAAAAATAACATATGCTTAGACAAACAGTGAGCAACATAGTGAAAATGTGTTGATACCTGATGATAAAAAATGCGCTTGGTTCAAAAAATTAAGCAAAAGTAAATAGACATTTGTTAAGGTGCCTACAGTGACAACAGTGCCGTAATAAAAAAAAGCCATTTTTACACCAAGGTACCTTAATTACCACTTGGTCCTTTGACTCCAGCCAGAGGCCACAAAGTGCACCGAGATCTTTCTCTGTATCCTGACTGGATCCTGAAATATAAGAAGGTAAAAAGATTTGTAATGTTTATAATATTTATTTATTTATTAGAATTTTAACATAATGTTTTTCACACTTTGGTTACATTCATGACAGGACAGGTAATTACTGGTTACACAAGATTCCTCAGTTCAAGTCTTCAATGTCAAACACGGTCATGGGCAATTTTGTATCTCCAATTCACCTCACTTGCATGTCTTTGTACTTTGGGAGGAAACCGGAGCTCCCGGAGGAAACCCATGCAGACACAGGCAGAACATGCAAACTTCACACAGAAAGGCCCCAGATTGCTCCACCTGGGAATTGAAACCAGGACCTTCTTGCTGTGAGGCAACAGTGCTACCCATCGAGCCACCTTGCCGAGCTATATTAATAAATAAATCTTTAGATTATTCAATTTTCTGATAGACAACACAAAAATCTAAATTAGGTCAGATGAAGATCACTTTGTGAGGTATTTCATTATGGTAGAGGCAGTCAGAGCTAAGCTTAGTTAGTGGCTGCCTTACTAAACTTGGTAAATGAACTAAGAGTTGGTTATAATGTTATAATGGCTACTGTGTAGCCAACTGTCACACTGACCTAGCTGATAAAGTCAGTGACTGAGAGTGAAGCCAGTGCTGATAAATTATCATTGCACATTTGCTTGTTGTGCCAATTAAGCATTTTAATGAATGAATGTCTTTATTTGTCATTTATACATAAACACGTGTACAGTACAATGAAATTCTTTTTCCGCGTATCCCAGCTCGTTTGAAAGCTGGGGTCAGCCAATGTACAGCGCCCCTGGAGCCAAGAGGGTTTAGGGCCTTGCTTAAGGGACCAACAGTGGCTGCATGGCAGAGCTGAGAACCACTAGGCTACCACTATTCCTTAATTGTATTTCTTTTATAGATAACACTGTTTCCTATGATGTCAAACAGTGTGAGCTTCCTTTATATTTCCCTCTCTTTGTTTAGTACATTTACCGTGTGTGTCAAGTGCAAAACTAAAGCAAGTCAGATCATCTTACCTATCCATTTCCACTGCTGACTGAGCTCTCTGAATTCTACATAAGGAGTGAAGCCACTGGGCAGCACCATGGAGCCAGCTGCACAAAGAGCAGATAAAACGTTCACCATTAAACTACACACTCCAACACAATACTGTGTTAGCCAGCACTAGATGGGATTAAAAAGGAAAACAGCATTACTTACACTTACTTTCCCCTGCTAGGAATTGAAGAGCAGAAACTATCAACTCACACCAGCAGGGGGACACAGAGAACCATGGGTTCAGGGCACTTGCAGGAGAGCCCTGCCATTGCTGCACCTTCTCCTCGATCTGCAAACAAAAAAAAACACATCACAACAAAGCAGTATAATATCAGCTGTGATAAGTTATGTGAGAAATCTGTTCACCAAACCAACATGTGGATGTTAGCAAATAGTTTTTCTCCTAGTTAACATCTACAAGGTTTCTAGAGACATTATGTGTTAAATTTAATGTTTTTTTAAACAGCAGTATATTTATTCATTTATTAGAATTTTAACGTCATGTTTTACACTCTTGGTTACATTCATGACAGAAACGGTTGGTACTCATTACACAAGATTCATCAGTTTACAAGTTTAATGTTAAACACAGTCATGGACAATTTTGTATCTTCAATTCACCTCACTTGCACGTCTTTGGACTGTGGGAGGAAACCGGAGCACCACACAGAAAGGACCCGGACCCCCCCACCTGGAATCAAACCCAGGACCTTCTTGCTGTGAGGAAACAGTGCTACCCACTAAGCCACTGTGCCGTAAACACCAGTATGTAACTTATTAAAATAAAATTAAGAAAGGTTAACTGCCCAGCCAGCACTGAAATCAATGTTTTAAACTGTGGTATCTTTGAACTGCTGCAAGCTGTCTTGTAAAGCCTTAATTATTTATTTAAAGTAATATGATATTCAATATGCCATTTGCAACAATTGGCATAATAAAGCACAAGGGCCGCTCAGATGGCACAGTGCTAAAATTGCACTACCGCAATACTGTGCTGATGAACACATTTTCCTTGAAAACTACTTAACAATTTCCATTCTTAAAAATATTCTGTATTTTATTTTAAATGTTAATGAACTAGTAAATGATATTAAATAAATAAAGAATTTACCCATTTGACAAGACACGTTTTTAAAGTAAAATCCAGTCTGAACACTTTTAGAGTAAACCACTCAGGATGAGATTACTTTTGTTTTTGTTTGATTTTAAATTGCAGTGATACTTTAAAAATACTGTTAGCATTGACACCATTAAGAGATGCAGTTAACAGAGATTACAGCCTGTTATAAGGCATTCTGTGAGTTCACCTGGGAAGAGGATGCCATGTTATCCTGTTTAAAGATATCTTCCAGTAGATGAAAGAAGCTCATGGCTATTTCCTGCACAGTATTAGGGCTGCTCTGTGATTCCTCTATAACTCTGGAGTAAACAGAACAAATTTTAGTTAATTTGTTGGTCTGAACTCTAAACTCAGGCCTGTCCCAGCCCTATTTAAAAAGACTTACTCTTCCTTAATGCTCTGAAGAGGGTTGGGAGTTTCAGAGAGGGCAGCAGGCACAGAGGCCGCCGGTGTCGGACCATCACAGCCATCGTCGGATTCTGTTTTAATGGGCCTCATTTTTCGCTTCTTTTTCTCCTCCTTCAGCTTCTTCCTAGGCAAGGCCAGGTCTATCAGTGCTGCACGGCATAGAAAGAACATGCATTAAACAATTTCACAATTAGCTTTAACCTACAACTGAAGCAGCAAACAATACTTTAATACTTTATATGCAGCGCGTATCTAATCACAGATTAACATTTAGCCCATATACGGACTTTACTGTATAAAGTATGTATGCAAACAACATTTACTTAAAACATGCCCCAAGTACCATTTTTTTGTCTTTAAAATCCATCAGAAACGTACATTGCAGTTGCTGTTACTATTATGTGCACCCTTATAGAAAGCTTTTTTTTTTTTATCTTACCCATGCTTGATCCTTTTCGGCCGATGTTTACTCTTGATGTGACATCGCCTAAGTGAAGGTCAGATGTCATTAAGTCAGGATGATCCTAAAAAATGTAATGGAAACAATGTTATTGTCTTAATTCTGTTGAATTTAAATGTCAGACATAGTAATGAATTACCTTATACAAACAACAGAAAAACATAATGTGTAATGTAATATAGGCTGGCTTGACAGCCACCAACACTGTCCATTTAAATGAAGATGAAAAGATATATAGGAAAGTTTTAGGCAGTTGCTGTTATGTTAAAAAATAATAACTGTTTCTAAATGATGTTATTTTTATAACATGTACACTTAATCTTAAAACTTCAATTGCAAAACAAACATAATTTTCTCCTAAAATTCTGCTGTTTGCTTTAAACAGTCATCTTTTTTACATTCTGCATATAGGCTATTAATAATTTTAGAGCTTTTTGTCAGAGCTTTAAAGAAACTTGCACTAACAATCAATGAAAATGGGTCCAAAAAGAACCAAATGACATCAATTGTCTTTAACAATCAGCATATTGATTCATCCAACCATTTTTATAGGCTTCAGATGCTATGAGCTGGTCTAACAGACACTGTGTGGGAACTGTGTTTAGAGCAAAACTAAAGCTAAATATGGCCAGCTTATGACCTTAGGGGCACAGTTTAAACCCCCTGTCCTAAAACATTACATTTAGGCACTATCCCTTCTTAAGTGGAGATGCAGGTTCTTACATGAATTAGACAGAAACAACTAACAACACTCATATGAGCTTGATGAGCAGAGATGCTATTTAAACTAATGAAGCTAAACAGACTAATGAGTGCATCATAGTTCATGGCATCAGCATAAAATACAGAAATTTTTTTCAAACTAACTGGTTGATGTTTCCGTTTCTCTCTGTGTCTTCTCAGCATGGCTTTTAAATCCTTCTCTCCCAGTTCTGGCTTATCTGTATGTATAAAAATCAAACACCAAGAACTGAATATTAATTTTTAGGACATTTCAAGTGAACAGGTTATCACGTTTCAAAAAGTCTTTGGATTATGTTACATGTGTTTTTGAACCAGAAAAGTACATTTACAAATTTCGTTTCAGGAAGACCTGACCTATAGTTTTCATGTCCTGGGTGGAGAGACTGGGCAGAACTCTGAGAGAAATGGTTGGTGTTGGAGAAGAAGGGGATGTGGGCTCTGCAAACCAAGATCCCGCGTCTGCAAGAACCAAACGTTTGAAGTTTCTTTAGTTCAATTTTTAACATAAAATATTTCCAAAAAAATTTACATAAAAAAAACAAAACAAAATCAGACTCACCATCATCATCAGAGGATAGGTTGGTGTCGCCACACTCAGTTTTTACCTCTCGCAGTATCCGGTTTACCCTGTGCCTGACCCTCTGGTCTCGCAATTCTTTTTGGGAGGAAAGAGGGTAGTGACGTTTCACTGGCAGCTCAGGACCACTTCGAACAGCCAGATCCAGCAACTCCTGCATGCAAAGAATAAAACTAATACAGAATAGAGGACACATACAATACAACTAATACAGAATAGAGGACACAATGTTCAATATGAATTTACATTTCATCTGTTCTTTAACATACCTTTCTAGAAACAAGGATTTGCTTAAGTAGATTGTGGTAGTACTGCTGGAGTGAGTAGATTTGTCGTTTTCTTTGGGATTTGGTACAGAGTTGCCTGTACTTAACCACTTCTGGGTTAAAGCAGCCATCTAAGAACAAATATTAAAGTTAGATTAAAATATAAAAGTTCTTCCGAACTTTTGGCCAAACCTGCAAATCTTTCCTGTTAGATAGTTAATTCTGATGTAAATACCTGAAGTTCTACAGTGGTGGAATAAAGATAAACTAAATGTTCTAAGTAAAAGAGAGCTACCTCTGAAGAGTTTCTGGGTGAGGTGAAGAGGATTTCCAAAGTGGAAGTTCTGGTTGTTGAAGAGGTCACTGATGACCTGGTCCTGCTCTGAAGTGTTATTCTCTGAAAAGTGCGGCAGAAACTGACGAAGATGTTGTCTCTGCGAGTCTGTTAGAACCTCAGACCAGGTGCTTTCACTCATAACAGAAAAGAAAATCTCTGGCTGCAAATACAAGAAAAACACACCCTTTCATTGACAAGAAGAAAAGTGACAATGTATTCTTATAGTGTAATACAATGGTTCTCAATCTGGTAGCCAACACGTCTATGGTAGTCACATGTCTATGCTGCAGGTCTATAACATATTCATTATTAGCAAGACAATGCATGTATAAAAACCGTCAACTGCTGCTCAGGTGTAAAGTGTGGTGAAGAGCTGCTACTCACATCTTCCAGAAAATCTTCAGGAATACGAACTCTGCAGTTTCCCAGCATGCACTCCTCCATTACATAATTAGAGCTGTCCATGCCTGAGTCTAAATGGTCTGTCAGCATATGATCCAAAGAATCCATCTTTCAGAATCCCTAAATGAAAACAAAGTTGTGAGATGCACTGACTTAACATTGTGTGTTAAGACTTAAGATTGTGTACTACAGGCAGGACTTTGTTTAATGTCATCGTAACTTTCCAGCTGTGGGCAATTTTTGCATCGGCCAAACTATTCACCGATCATTGATGATCAATGATCATACATGGATCATTTGTAATGAAAAGGCACATTATTTTTATGGCCTTTATCAAAAGTGTATTATCCTAATTAACTTACAACTTACATGCATTGAGCTGGGTTCCAAGTGTGGCAAATCAGCAACTTTCAAATCAACAGTCCATTCCCCCTTAATCCCTAATGCTACCACTGCCCATCAGATCAATAAAAAATAGACAGTTAGTGGAGTGATCACAAAAAGTGTAAGGTACTGGAGTGATGTAAAATATGTATATTAGTACAAGATCTAGTCAGTTATTGTTATTGTCCCAAACCGGACAATACTGTTCTCAATAGTGAGGATTAATATGATTAGCACCTTTGCTGTTGTTAAGGTGTTAATACGACACTGTGCGGATTGAGACGCAGCCTGTCATTATGTATCCGTGTAGCAAATTAGCATTTAAGACGGTTTTGCAAAAATAGTCAAAGCTGCACTCTGATAATTAAAGTTTTATCAGTGTTTCTATTTCCGACAAATAATTAAAATAAACTTACCATAAGCAATACAAAAGTAAATAAACATCAGCTAGCCACATTAGCATATGCTAGCTTAGGTTGCTTTTTTGTTCTTGGGTTCAATGGTGGTTGGAGAACCACGCTCTGGTGCATTACCGCCACCTTCTGTTGTGGATGTATAACCTTCCTGCACTTCCTCACCCAACGCACCAAATACCTCCACATTCGGTACCAATTCTTCCCCAAATTTAATAACATTATCCCCAACTTTAACCAACTGGGGGAGCACAGAGAGAGCTGCACATTAGCAGCACTCTATACACACACCTGCCACCAGGTGAGGTACAGTGGGTGACCATGTCTCTCTCTCTCTCACATACACACACACACACACACACACACACACACACACCTGCCACCAGGTGAGGTACAGTGAGTGACCATGTCTCTCTCTCTCTCTCTCTCACACACACACACACACACACACACACACACACACACACACACACGCCACCAGGTGAGGTACAGTGAGTGACCATGTCTCTCTCTCTCTCTCTCTCTCTCTCTCTCACACACACACACACACACACACACCTGCCACCAGGTGAGGTACAGTGGGTGACCATGTCTCTCTCTCTCTCTCTCTCTCACATACACACACACACACACACACCTGCCACCAGGTGAGGTACAGTGAGTGACCATGTCTCTCTCTCTCTCTCTCTCTCTCTCTCTCACACACACACACACACACACACACCTGCCACCAGGTGAGGTACAGTGGGTGACCATGTCTCTCTCTCTCTCTCTCTCTCACACACACACACACACACACACACCTGCCACCAGGTGAGGTACAGTGGGTGACCATGTCTCTCTCTCTCTCTCTCTCTCACATACACACACACACACACACACCTGCCACCAGGTGAGGTACAGTGGGTGACCATGTCTCTCTCTCTCTCACATACACACACACACACACACACACACACACACACACCTGCCACCAGGTGAGGTACAGTGAGTGACCATGTCTCTCTCTCTCTCTCTCTCACACACACACACACACACACACACACACACACACACACACACGCCACCAGGTGAGGTACAGTGAGTGACCATGTCTCTCTCTCTCTCTCTCTCTCTCTCTCTCACACACACACACACACACACACACCTGCCACCAGGTGAGGTACAGTGGGTGACCATGTCTCTCTCTCTCTCTCTCTCTCACATACACACACACACACACACACCTGCCACCAGGTGAGGTACAGTGAGTGACCATGTCTCTCTCTTTCTATCGCTCTCTCTCCCTCTCTCTCTCTCACACACACACACACACACACACACACACACACACACGCCACCAGGTGAGGTACAGTGAGTGACCATGTCTCAAACTCAAACTCAAACTCAAAAGAAGCTTTATTGGCATGACAAATAAGGACATTCGTATTGCCAAAGCAAGTTACAGGGAAATATAAACAATAAAAATAAGAAAGAACAAAAATATACAGAACAGTTACATGTGCAAAAAATATAGAATAGAATAAAATATTAATAAAAACAGTGCAAAATAATAACAATAAAAAGTATAATATTTACAATAATGAGGTAGTAAAACAATCAGTTTGTGCGTGTGTGTGTGTGTGTGTGTATGAGACATGGTCACCCACTGTCCCTCACCTGGTGGCAGGTGTAAGTATAGAGTGCTGCTAGTGTGCAGCTCTCTCTGTGTTCCCCCAGTAGGTGGGGCAGTTTGTCGGGGTCTGGGAGGGAGGTAAAGTTGGGGATGATGTTATTAAATTTAGGGAAGAATTGGGAGCGGACGTGGTGGTACTTGGTACACCGGGTGAGGAAGTGCAGCTCCGTCTCTACTGTACTGAGAGTGCAGTGCTGACACAACCTCTCCTCCCGGGGCAGCCAGGACCGGGTGTGTCGCCCCGTCTCCACGGCCAGGTCGTGTGCGCTCAGTCTGTACCTCGTCAGGGTGTTTCTTAATTTACGGTCGGATACTGTGCTCAGATAATCTGCTGCACTGTAGTGTCTGTTTAGGGCCAAATAACACTGCATTTTACTTTGAGTTTTAGTTTCAGTTTCCCAATAATTCAGATATTTAGTTCTGAGTTTTTGTGTAATTTGGTTTATTCTAATTGGGTTTACAGATTTCTCTTGTTCCTGAGTCTTTATTGTGTTAGTGTGTGTTATTAGTGTGTCAGTGTGTGTTAGCAATGTGTTTGTGTGTGTTATTTGAGTGTCTGTGTGTGTTAGTGGTGTATCTGTGTGTGTTAGAGTGTCTGTGTGTGTTATTAGTGTATCGGTGTGTGTTAGTGGTGTATCTGTGTGTGTTACTGGTGTATCTGTGTGTGTTAGTGGTGTGTGGGTGCAGTGACTCAGGACCAGTTGGATGAGGGGACTGGTATGTTTGCTCAGCTCTTGGTGTTTCAGGGCTTTATAATGATAAGATTGGGGGTCGCTCTCATTTAGATGGTTCCAGAAGTTGATTGCTCTTCTCTGTATGTTTATAATTAGTGGAAATCGGCCTAATTCTGCCCTGCACGCATTGTTCGTGGTGTGTTGGTGTGTGTTCGTGGTGTGTCTGTGCACCTTTAGGATGCTTTTACAGAACTCTGTGTGCAGGGTCTCTAATGGATGTTTGTCCCAATTATGGAATTGATGGTGTGTAAGCGAACCCCAAACTTCACTGCCATATAGAGCAATCGGTTCAATTATTGATTCAAAAATTTTAAGCCAGATTCGAATCGGAATTTCCACGAATGTTTGACGTTTTATGGCGTAGACGCCCTGCGAGCTTTTTCTCTCAGTTCATTTACTGCCGGGTTAAAGTTTCCTGTGGAACTGATGTTTAGTCCGAGGTAAGTATAATCTTTAGTGTGCTCAATTTCGTGCTGTCCTAATTTATATGTGTGTTTGGTTCCCTGAGATCTGGCTCTTTTCTGGAAGGTCATAATTTTGGTCTTTTTGAGGTTGACTGTCAGGGCCCAGGTCTGACAGTATTGCTGCAGCAGGTCCAGTTTGTGCTGGAGACCCTGAGCGCTGGGGGACAGCAGGACCAGATCATCTGCATACAGCAGGAGTTTAATCTCCGAGTCGTGTAGAGTCTCTCTCTCTCTCTCTCTCTCTCTCTCTCACACACACACACACACCTGCCACCAGGTGAGGTACAGTGAGTGACCATGTGTCTCTCTCTCTCTCTCACACACACACACACGCCACCAGGTGAGGTACAGTGAGTGACCATGTCTCTCTCTCTCTCTCACACACACACACACACCTGCCACCAGGTGAGGTACAGTGAGTGACCATGTCTCTCTCTCTCTCTCTCTCACACACACACACACACACGCCACCAGGTGAGGTACAGTGAGTGACCATGTCTCTCTCTCTCTCTCTCACACACACACCTGCCACCAGGTGAGGTACAGTGAGTGACCATGTCTCCATGTCTCTCTCTCTCTCTCTCTCACACACACCTGCCACCAGGTGAGGTACAGTGGGTGACCATGTCTCTCTCTCTCTCTCTCTCACATACACACACACACCTGCCACCAGGTGAGGTACAGTGGGTGACCATGTCTCTCTCTCTCTCTCTCTCTCACACACACACACACTTTTGTTCTTATTACTGCTTAAATGTAGTTCATGTCACTGTTATTTTTTTATCTTATATTATTACAATTTGCAGTTTTTCTTACATTTTTATGTGTCTGTAATTTTTATATATTGTATATTTTCTATTACTATTATTGTTTTTTTATTTTTATTTTACTTTATTTTTTCCTAAATGCGTTACCAAGCTTTGGCATTACAAATGTCCATATTTGTCATGCCAATAAAGCTGTTTGAGTTTGAGTAAAGCGTGGAGTTTGTACTGTACAGCGGTGGAGTGTTTAATATGAACTGTAGGGTGAAGTGATCTCAGACTTTTGCCCCACAATGTCTAAGTGCTGGGACCAACACCAGTTAAACATTTATTCACAAAATCTGTAAGTTTAACATTTCTTGTGATATATCATTAACATATCTTAGTTTTTGAATATATAAGCTTAATCCTCATCAGTGACGAACATGAATCAGAAAAGTTGTGCTATTCTTTATTCTATCTATTGTAAAGCTTGTATACACAAATTTGATGTTACTATTGCTGAAACAATAAATGCTACCCATCTGACTCTTCAGCTTTGTTTAAAACATAAGTTGGCTACAAGAGGGGCAGGTAGGGAACAATAACACTGCCGTACCAGAAGGCCTGTCCAAATACATTCAGGATGAAACATACTATATGGCAAAATATATATGGACGCCCATTATTTTTGTAGATTTAGCTATTTTAACAAATAAATAAAAGGTAAAAAATAAATCAGTCATGTTTTACACACGTTGGTTACATTCATGACAGAAACTGTAGTTACTCAATACACAAGATTCATCAGTTCACAAGTTTAATATCAAACACAGTCATGGACAATTTAGTGTCTTCAATTCACCTCACTTGAATGTCTTTGGACTGTGGAAGGAAACCTGAGCTCCCAGAAAAACCCATGCAGACACGGGGGAAACATGCAAACTCCACACAGAAAGGACTCTGACCGCTCCACCTGGAGATCGAACTCAGGACCTTCTTGCTGCGAGGTGACAGTGCTACTCACTGAGCCACCGTGCCGCCACATTTATAAAAAATAATTAAAGATATATTCAAGTGATTGTTATTTTACATTCATATAGTAAATAAATACATAAAGACGTTCACTACGCTACAAAATTTTAAAGACATTTTATTATGTACACTAAAAGACATAACAGAAGGTTGTACAGAAATAAGGCACATTGTAAAATTGTGAGAATATAAAAAAGTAAAATGCCACTGTATATATTGGGCAAGGTTGTCTAACCCCTACAATTTAATTAAATAAAAATTGTGAAATAAAAATAATGAAACACAAAGGCACATAAATAAAGAAGCTGGTTCTAATTCACTTCATTTGACATTTTATTAAGAAACAGCAGCACCAGTTCAATTTAAAAATCCCTGACAATGAAAACACATATTTGACATACATACAGACTACACATACTGATTAAAACGATCCAATTACAATGACATAATACAGTAAAAGGCATCATAAATGATTTACAATTTTAACTGGATCTATCAACTCCTAATCTTGTCCATCCTCACAGCATCCTCACAGCTGGTGGCAGCATCCTCATCTCTGCCACCTCTAGCTCCCCAACGGATGCTGTGAGGATGGACAGATCAGAAATGATAGTAAACCATACAGCGAATGCCTTTCGTACTACACATTCATACCCCAGTCTTTTCCCTGATCCAGTTGCGGTATTTGGTAACCCGTGTATAGATGCCAGGCTTCTCCCTCTGACCACAGCCTTCCCCCCAACTAACCACTCCAACTAAAAACGATCGCTTGCTGCCCGGGTCCATGTAGGACATCGGCCCGCCAGAGTCACCCTGAGAGTAAACAAAAATGATTAGGAAATAATTAAATGAACAGTAATTAAGAACAGGGTTGCTTTTTTTGTACCTGACAGGCGTCCACACCACCAGTGAGAAGGCCTGCACAGATCATTCCTGGACTGATATCATCACCCATTAGCTGATGGCAGACTGTGTCGTTGATGATGCGTACCTCTGCTTTGTGAAGCACTGTTGCTAAATCTTTACCAGGGACAAGGCAATACAGAATTGACACCACGATCCTTCTATCCATATGATTTTTATAAATATTCACAGTCATACAGTGTAAACAGAATTGAATTAACTGTGTGGTTGTTAGGAGTTTAAACAGCTGGACAATGCCAACCTTCCATAACCGGGAGTCTTAGAACGCATAACTGCCCCCTTTTTATTTGCCATATAAAGCCATCTGTGTGCTTTTGTACTGCATATAAACTAGGGCTGCCCAGGGCGGGGTGACTATGTGCGTGGGGTCTTCAGACGCTGTGTAAGGACCCCGATTGGCAGATAGAGAGGTGCCTGTGCAGAGTGCATGGGTGGAGAAAGTATTCCGCTAAGGGCTGCACGTGGATCGGAGGAGGCGTGAGCAGCAATATACCCACCTATATTGCAGTCAGGGATCCCCCAGCAGCGGAAGACAAATTGACAAATTGAGTTTTATTTCATTTTCAATTTTAGTCATCTCCAAATCCCCATTGCACTAGCAACCACATACAACACCCACTGGCTGTGGAGGACCGCAGACTACCACCTGTGAACGAGACCAGCAGCAATCTGGTCCTCAGACGAGGCCAACTGGGTTTATTTTATTATTTTGGAAGCAGAGTAAGATGTTTAGCTATATGATTTACAGATAGACAAAAGCAATCATCATCAACAAATCTGAAAAACCCAGATTATTTCTACTCACTTCCATGTTCTCTGGTTTTGCCCCAGCCTGAAATCCACACAGACTGACCAACAGGTAAGACACGTGTGGCTGAAGGTAGGCAGATGGGCCAGATGTACTGGTTAAAGATCACCGAGCTGTCCAGCTTCATCAGAGCGATGTCATGATTAAAGCTGACGGGGTTGTAGGCGGGATGGCAGATGATCTGCTTCACACTCTTCTGTACTGTCCATGTGTTGGATTCACCCTGAGTGTGCAGACCTAGGTACACCTCCCACTGCTCCGCCTGAGAATATCTGCTCATATATACACATACAGTTTTTTTTTAATTGAAGTACAGACTTGCTCCATGTGAAACAAACCTCTACACATTTTGAAGCACCATTACTGTTTATTTTACTGTTTATCAATTAGAAAATCAAACATAATATGGCTTGTAT
Source organism: Trichomycterus rosablanca (assembly GCF_030014385.1). Classification (NCBI taxonomy): domain Eukaryota; kingdom Metazoa; phylum Chordata; class Actinopteri; order Siluriformes; family Trichomycteridae; genus Trichomycterus; species Trichomycterus rosablanca. The sequence continues at coordinate 24,872,543 of NC_086003.1, read as the reverse complement.
AATAATATATATTATATTATATTATATAATATATATTAAAAAACAGTTTACCTAGGGGCGTCCAGACTTAAAAAATTGACATTAAAATTGAGTAGGGAAACAGGTAGTAACAGTTTATTTGAAGTGTTCCAACATAGAGTCTTCATAACGTCTTCATAACACATTCATAAACATAACATAAACCTTTTATAAAAGCAAAACTAAGAAATTATGCAGAATCTGTGTCAAAAGACTTGAGCTGACAGAGGTGTTTTGGTATTTTGCAGCATGTGAGATGACATTAGAGAATAGAACCTTACCTTGCCGCACTACTGTATCTACAATCTTACGTATTTAAAAACTTTATGTGCCAGCTGAAAAAATTGCTTCATGCCATCAATCTTAAAAACTCAATTTACTACTTATAACACTGTTATTAAACATATTTCCACAGCATTATTAATTAAATATCTAGTGACACCTTTTGGGTAAGACTGTCACCTCACAGCAAGAAGGTCCTGGGTTCGATCCCCAGGCGGGGCGGTCCAGATCCTATCTGTGTGGAGTTTGCATGTCCTCCCCGTGTCTGTGTGGCTTTCCTCCGGCAGCTCCGGTTTCCTCCCACAGTCCAAAAACATTCAGTCAGGTTAATTGGAGACACTGAATTGCCCTGTAGTTGAATGGGTGTGTGTATGTGTGTCTGCCTTGCGATGGACTGGTGCCCTGTCCAGGGTGTTACTGTGTGCCTTGCGCCCATTAAAAGCTGGGATAGGCTCCAGCACCCCCTGCAACTCTAATTGGATAAGCAGTTAAGAAAGTGAGTGAGTGAGTGACACTGGTAAAGTATTTATTTATTTATTAAACATATACTTTATGTATTGCGTCTGAAAGCCCCTAGCTTTGTACCCTTTAAATTAAGTGTTACCATAGAGCTTTACCTGTTAGTCTCATGTATACAGTGTGCAGCAGTGATAATCCAGCTGTTGCTGATAATAGACGCTCCACACACATGACCTTCGCCCTTAAGGTGGAGACTGACCTGCCAGGGCCACTCGCCTTCACCGGCAATCTCACCACCCACAATGCGAGAGCTCTTGTATGGTACCGTACCACAATCTGCACAGAAACAGAACAAACAAGTGCTACTAATGTAAATTACACTGGAACAGTAATACAGAGAGAACAATAAAGAAGGAAAAAAAGCTCACCACAGTCTGCTTCATCCGAACCATCGTCACAATCTTTCTCTCCATCACATCGAGGATTCTGCTTACTGATACACTCTTCATTCTTACACTTGAAGGTGAACTCAGAGCAGCTTAAAACTATAGCTAAACAAGGAAAAAAAATAGTCACATCATATCAAGCAAGGCTACATGGCTACACTTTTGAAAAACAATCAAGCATTACTGATTAATCTCACTTACTTTCTATACAGCTTATCCTAATCAGGGTCTAGGAGGGAGTGGCTCTCAATGGGCTCACAGAAACACCCTGGACGGGGCACCAGTCCATTGCAGGGCAGACATACACACACACATTCACACCTTAACACATACACACCTAAGGGCAATTCTAGTTTCTCCAATTAACCTGACTGCATGTCTTTGTATTGTGGGAGGAAACCGGAGCTCCTGGATGAAACCAACACAGACACTGGGAGAACATGCTAACTCCACACAGAAAAGACCCGGACCGCTCCATCTAAGAATCGAACCCAGGACCCTCTTGCTGTGAGGTGACAGCGCTACCCACCGAGCCACCCCTGATTAATTTTTGCTCTAGTTATATGATATGAGGTTCATTCCTATAATCTACACAAGATACCCAGATAATAGGCTTATGTAGCCACTCTGAATAAAGAGCAAATCTTTGAGGTCATTAAAACCAGTTAAAACCAAAAGAAGGACTAAACTTTTATGGATGTGGTATATGGACTTACCTTTGGCACACTCTGATTCATCAGTTCCATCCCCACAGTCATTATGTCCATCACATTTTTTCTGCTCAGAGACACATCTGCCGTTCCGGCAGTCGACCTGCCCAGCTTCACAGTGACCTGCAGACAGGGCAAAACAATGACTGTATTCTCTGAGCTATAATAAGAGACTGAGGGAGACTAGAATTAATCCACGTGTACCACAGTTCTCCTCATCTGTGTTATCTCCGCAGTCATCCACTCCATCACAGAAAAAGTGCTTGGGCTTGCAGAGGCCGTTCTTACATCTGAAGTAAAATTCCTCACAGACTGCATAATATATGTAAATAAATAAATAAATAATAAATACGTTTAAAAAGCAGACAACAAGCATCTTGGCATATTATTATTATAGCTGTTTTAGTTTCATATAAATACAGTGTAAACTGAGATTTAAACTACATAGCAAAAAATTGTGCAGAGCAAACTTGTCTTATTTACACAATTTTTTAACAAATTGTAATTAATCAGGCAGCATATGTTTGGTGTCATCTCATTTTATAATACTTTTTTTTTTATCTTGAGCTGTTGTAATAACTGACTTTCCCTATGGGAATAATAAAGCTATCTGTTTATCTATCTGTCTGTCTGTCTAGCTATCTATCTATCTTTTGTATTTTAGGCCTAATGCTGCAAGCAAGTAAGAAAAGCTTAAAATTATGCAGAATCGACATGTGCTTTTTTTCAAAACGTTGCGAGATGCTAAGTAATCCTAAATAAAAGTGGTTGTAGACCAAAGCTTTAGCACATATGCAACTACAAAAAACTTTTATCCAAAATGACTTAAAGTTGGGCCTCAAACACTTAAAGCAGTGGTGTCCAAACTATTTTCTAGGAGGGCCAGATTTGATAATGTGAAAGTTATTTAATCATTTTATTTTCACACAGCAAACAACAACCAAATGTAAACATTCACATGAACAAATCAGAACACACAGAACAAGCTATCTGAATTTCTAACTGAACTTTAAAAACTCAAAAGACGGGGCCCAAAGTGTCCAAAGTCCGGCCCGCGGTTGGATTTTATATGGCCCATGTCTTCTGTCTTAAATTGCATTACTTGTGGCCCGCCAGCGCAGTCAAACAGGAAAAAAAATAAAGTATATTAATACAAGATGTAATTCCCCTTTTTACCAGACGGTGGCAGCAATACTGTGTAAGTCATGGCAAACATGTGAAACATGAGACGTACTAATGTATGACGTAATAAAAGCGACACAGGCTGTACAAACAACGATTAACGGGAACAAAGTCTGACGTGACGTGTTGTACTAAAACAACGAGCTAAGCATTGGAGTGGTGGAGAGAACTTATGCTCAGTAATAATTTAGAGAAACTTAGAGTTCCTGTGTCGTTCTTTTAGTACATAAAGCCACGTTAAGCTTTATCTTTGTGAATGCGCCTCGTCTTTTATTTTACAGAGTTTTTAAAGTTCAGTTAGAAATTCAGATAGCTTGTTCTGTGTGTTCTGATTTGTTCATCTGAATATTTACATTTGGTTGTTGTTCGCTGTGTGAAAATAAAATTATTAAATATTTTATTGTTTAAAATTATGTTATTATGGACTGTTGGCCCTCGGGCACTTTCACATTATCAAATCTGACCTTCCTAGAAAATAGTTTGGACACCACTGACTTACACAGTATTGCTGCCACCATCTGGTAAAAAGGGGGAATTACATCTTGTATTAATATACTTCATTTTCTGTTTGACTGCGCTGGCGGGCCACAAGTAATGCAATTTAAGACAGAAGACGCGGGCCATAAAAAATCCAACCTCGACTTTGGACATGCCTGACTTAAAGTAAAACATAAATAAATAAACCTTTTTATTTAAGTAGTGAAATTGGTGACTCTTAACTCACCACAATCCTTCTCATCGCTCATGTCTTCACAGTCATTATAGCCATCACACTGAAGCTTAGAATCAATACACACACGATTGTCACACTGGAACCTCCCAGGACAAACTTCAGAAAAAAACACATTTTAATATGACTAGAATATAAATACAATACATTTTATTATTATTATTATATTATTATTTTTATTATTATTACAATGATGGGGATCATAAGCCTCAAACTGTGCAAAAAAGCCCTCATCGACGTAGGACATGTCAGAGAAGAACTTCACGGTTAACTTGCTGCTCTCAAAGACGTGAACTTTGTTTGTAGGTTGTGATCCACACATTCTGAAATGAAACATAGTACTTTATTAGATACTAAGCCTTCTTAAGCATGTTCGGCACAACTGATTGTTGCATAACATTGTTAAATATGTAACTATTAAATAATCCATGTAAAAATATTGTATCGTTTAGTGTTGTTACTAATATTTTAAGTCAAAATGGAAACTTTGAATGGAAACTTTGTATTTTAATTATTAAAACATGCCACAAAGTTAGATCTTATTTTGGAATTTTCTACACAGCCAAATAAATTGTTGTATGTATATTTTAGACTGAGCAGATTTAAGGACAATGATGTGTTTCAATCATTCAGTCACAAAAAAACACTTGCAAAAATAATTAAAAACCCAAGAATGCCATTTTTTCTGAAGTTTGTGTACTTTAACGGTATGTCAATGTAAACTGAAGCTGTTTTGACCTTGCTAAGACACTTTATGTAGTTCTTAACTTTATTACCTCTCTGTACATAAATTATTACTAGGCTCCAACCTGTTGCTGTTGATCTCCACGTAATCTTTAGTACAGTTTTTGGGACTCTGTCCAGGCTCATGCATAGAAAACCTGCTGAAATTTAGCATGACTTGTTTTCCTGTTGAAACCTTGAAAAAACCCAAAGAAACATTAAACTCCTAATTAAAGTGGAATAAGATACTAAAATATCTAGGATCTATTGACAGTGTATGGGTACGCTTTATTAAACAGCTGTGTCATTACCTCAATATCCCAAACACACTGGATCTGAGGAGGATAATGGGACGAAAAACCTGGAGAAGTGAAGGTGCCTTTCATTCCCGTTAGTTTCCCACCACACCCTGAAACACGAGACTAAAGAATTCAATAGGTCTGAGCTTTAATTTGTTAGGGCTGTGATATGATCCTTGAATGCTGGTTTGTAAAAAATTTACCTGGGATTTCGGCCGCAACCTGAGAGTATTGCGCCCTGAAGCCTGGGAAATTTTTCTCTTCATTTGTGACTAGTGTAACTAACATGACGTTTCCAGATGAGAGGAACACCAGCTTCTTATTGGGTGTGATGTTTCCACATTCCCTGCAGAAATATATTCAAATGATTACTTATGAGGCTGTCCAAACAAAAAAATCCTTGCTTCACAATTATAACAGTAACAGAGTTTTTCTGAGGTTTAAACAGTACAAACAATGCAGTCACATTAATGTGTGATTTCATTCTTCTAAAAACACGGTCTAGATGTAGCTACAACTATTTGCTATGTGTGGGTTTCATTGCGGTCAAGAAATGTTTTAGTCATTTTAAAAAGGTTTGTTGGGTGTGTAAAAAAATCAATAATGCAAAAATGCTGTCTTTGTAAAGCTCAGTGTCTCTGCTGAACAGTAACTGTTCCAACAGTAACAGTTACCAAAATAACTACATGAATGCTGCTGTCAGTCCTTCAATACAAATCTCAATCTCCCAGTATTTTGTGCTTTAAGATGAAAACTGGCTAAACAAGGCAAACGTTCAAAAAACCCACGTTAGAAGTCGTGTCTTCTGCCCGGCAGAAGGGGCACGGAGGTGCATATGTTTGATAAGTCATTTTATATATATACAGTGCCTTGCAAAAGTATTCAGCCCCCTTGAACTTTTCAACCTTTTGCCACATTTCAGGCTTTAAACATAAAGATATGAAATTGTAATTTTTTGTGAAGAATCAATAACAAGTGCGACACAATTGTGAAGTGGAACGAAATTTATTGGATATTTTAAACTTTTTTTAGAAATAAAAACCTGAAAAGTGGGGCGTGCAATATTATTCAGCCCCTTTACTTTCAGTGCAGCAAACTCACTCCAGAAGTTCAGTGAGGATCTCTGAATGATCCAATGTTGACCTAAATGACTGATGGTGATAAATAGAATCCACCTGTGTGTAATCAAGTCTCCGTATAAATGCACCTGCTCTGTGATAGTCTCAGAGTTCTGTTTAAAGCGCAGAGAGCATCATGAAGACCAAGAAACACACCAGGCAGGTCCGAGATACTGTTGTGGAGAAGTTTAAAGCCGAATTTGGATACAAAAAGATTTCCCAAGCTTTAAACATCTCAAGGAGCACTGTGCAAGCGATCATATTGAAATGAAGGGAGTATCAGACCACTGCAAATCTACCAAGACCCGGCCGTCCCTCTAAACTTTCAGCTCAAACAAGGAGAAGACTGATCAGAGATGCAGCCAAGAGGCCCATGATCACTCTGAATGAACTGCAGAGATCTACAGCTGAGGTGGGAGACTCTGTCCATAGGACAACAATCAGTCGTACACTGCACAAATCTGGCCTTTATGGAAGAGTGGCAAGAAGAAAGCCATTTCTCAAAGATATCTATAAAAAGTCACCTGGGAGACACACCAAGCATGTAGAAGAAGGTGATCTGGTCAGATGAAACCAAAATCGAACTTTTTGGCCACAACGCAAAACGTTATGTTTGGCATAAAAGCAACACAGCTCATCACCCTGAACACACCATCCCCACTGTCAAACATGGTGGTGGCAGCATCATGGTTTGGGCCTGCTTTTCTTCAGCAGGGACAGGGAAGATGGTTAAAATTGATGGGAAGATGGATGGAGCCAAATACAGGACCATTCTGGAAGAAAACCTGTTGCAGTCTGCAAAAGACCTGAGACTGGGACGGTGATTTACCTTCCAACAAGACAATGATCCAAAACATAAAGCAAAATCTACAATGGAATGGTTCACAAATAAACGTATCCAGGTGTTAAAATGGCCAAGTCAAAGTCCAGACCTGAATCCCATCGAGAATCTGTGGAAAGAGCTGAAAACTGCTGTTCACAAACGCTCTCCATCCAACCTCACTGAGCTCGAGCTGTTTTGCAAGGAAGAATGGGCAAAAATTTCTGTCTCTCGATGTGCAAAACTAATAGAGACATACCCCAAGCGACTTGCAGCTGTAATCGCAGCAAAAGGTGGCGCTAGAAAGTATTAACGCAAGGGGGCTGAATAATATTGCACGCCCCACTTTTCAGTTTTTTATTTCTAAAAAAAAGTTTAAAATATCCAATAAATTTCGTTCCACTTCACGATTGTGTCCCGCTTGTTGTTGATTCTTCACAAAAAATTACAATTTCATATCTTTATGTTTAAAGCCTGAAATGTGGCAAAAGGTTGAAAAGTTCAAGGGGGCTGAATACTTTTGCAAGGCACTGTATATACAGTGTATCACAAAAGTGAGTACACCCCTCACATTTCTGCAAATATTTCATTATATCTTTTCATGGGACAACACTATAGACATGAAACTTGGATATAACTTAGAGTAGTCAGTGTACAGCTTGTATAGCAGTGTAGATTTACTGTCTTCTGAAAATAACTCAACACACAGCCATTAATGTCTAAATAGCTGGCAACATAAGTGAGTACACCCCACAGTGAACATGTCCAAATTGTGCCCAAATGTGTCGTTGTCCCTCCCTGGTGTCATGTGTCAAGGTCCCAGGTGTAAATGGGGAGCAGGGCTGTTAAATTTGGTGTTTTGGGTACAATTCTCTCATACTGGCCACTGGATATTCAACATGGCACCTCATGGCAAAGAACTCTCTGAGGATGTGAGAAATAGAATTGTTGCTCTCCACAAAGATGGCCTGGGCTATAAGAAGATTGCTAACACCCTGAAACTGAGCTACAGCATGGTGGCCAAGGTCATACAGCGGTTTTCCAGGACAGGTTCCACTCGGAACAGGCTTCGCCAGGGTCGACCAAAGAAGTTGAGTCCACGTGTTCGGCGTCATATCCAGAGGTTGGCTTTAAAAAATAGACACATGAGTGCTGCCAGCATTGCTGCAGAGGTTGAAGACGTGGGAGGTCAGCCTGTCAGTGCTCAGACCATACGCCTCACACTGCATCAACTCGGTCTGCATGGTCGTCATCCCAGAAGGAAGCTGACGCACAAGAAAGCCAGCAAACAGTTTGCTGAAGACAAGCAGTCCAAGAACATGGATTACTGGAATGCCCTGTGGTCTGACGAGACCAAGATAAACTTGTTTGGCTCAGATGGTGTCCAGCATGTGTGGCGGCGCCCTGATGAGAAGTACCAAGACAACTGTATCTTGCCTACAGTCAAGCATGGTGGTGGTAGCATCATGGTCTTGGGCTGCATGAGTGTTGCTGGCACTGGGGAGCTGCAGTTCATTGAGGGAAACATGAATTCCAACATGTACTGTGACATTCTGAAACAGAGCATGATCCCCTCCCTTCGAAAACTGGGCCTCACGGCAGTTTTCCAACAGGATAACGACCCCAAACACAACCTCCAAGATGACAACTGCCTTGCTGAGGAAGCTGAAGGTAAAGGTGATGGACTAAACCCAATTGAGCACCTGTGGCGCATCCTCAAGTGGAAGGTGGAGGAGTTCAAGGTGTCTAACATCCACCAGCTCCGTGATGTCATCATGGAGGAGTGAAGAGGATTCCAGTAGCAACCTGTGCAGCTCTGGTGAATTCCATGCCCAGGAGGGTTAAGGCAGTGCTGGATAATAATGGTGGTCACACAAAATATTGACACTTTGGGCACAATTTGGACATGTTCACTGTGGGGTGTACTCACTTATGTTGCCAGCTATTTAGACATTAATGGCTGTGTGTTGAGTTATTTTTAGAAGACAGTAAATCTACACTGCTATACAAGCTGAACACTGACTACTCTAAGTTATATCCAAGTTTTATTTCTGTAGTGTTGTCCCATGAAAAGATATAATAAAATATTTGCAGAAATGTGAGGGGTGTACTCACTTTTGTGATACACTGTATACATATATGCATTTTCTCCCCATTTTCCTCCCGATTTAGTGCAGTTAATTTGTCTTCCGTTGCTGAGGGTATTGGCTGTTTGCATCCGAGGAGAGCATGTCGCTGTACATCTCTTCTGACACGTGCACAGCCCTCCTCTTCTCGCCCCTGCATTCTGCACAGGCGTCGTCTCTTCCACCAATTAGGGTCCTTATACAGAGTATGAAGAGCCCACCCCACCCTGCAGATACGATGGTCAATTAGTATCTGCTGCAGGCACTCCAGCCGGCCGGCGGCCATGGAATATCACGCTGCGCCACCTGGGCGCCAGTTTTTCTTGATTGACAATCACCTGTGCCTTGTAGGTGTTAATTCGCTTCAGGTGGAGGTTTTATATATATCACGGTTTCTCCCTCTCACACTTCCCAGCTCCATCATTGGCACACCTGCTTTTATCTAAATCTGTAATACTGGGCCTACAGTACCTTGTACCAACCGGTTAAATTTTTTTGTAACAGTGTATTTGTTCTTTCTTTAAAATCTGAACCACTTTTCCTTGCCATAACCATGTCATACTGTAATTAAAGAGCACTTACTCTGTTATCACCTGACTCTCAGTGGGAACAAGAGAATCATACACCCGGATAAAGTCATTACGACAGTCGTCCTCCAGATCTACAGCAATAAACTCTAACTGGACTCTGTGGTTAGGGTCAGCACGGAGCTGCCACTCAGTGTACATGTTGGGAAAGTACGGAGTATCTGGAAAGCCTGGAGACTGGATAATGCCAGTCTTTCCTGGGTGAGAGTGATGGGATTCCATATAGTGACCTGAAAGACAAAACAGAGTCAGAATGAACTATTTGTTTGTTTGTTTATTAGGATTTTAACGTCATGTTTTACACTTTGGTTACATTCATGACAGAAAACAGTAGTTACTCATTACACAAGATTCATCAGTTCACAAGGTTATATCAAACACAGTCATGGACAATTTAGTATCTCCAATTCACCTCACTCTTTGGACTGTGGGAGGAAACCGGAGCACCAGGAGTAAACCCACGCAGACATGGGGAGAACATGCAAACTCCACACAGAAAGGACCCGGACCGCCCCACCTGGGGCAGAATGAACTGAAATCAGACTGTATGTGTCTGACTGACATAAAAAGCAAACATATATCACTTACTATTCAGTGAAGAGTTAATGAAGCGAGCATCCACAGCTGTGACACACAAAAATAAGTATAAAAATAACAATTAAGTTACAAGTAACTTAGTACAAGTTTACATGGAGTATCATGTATAGAAATATGTATAACATACAGGGGTTGGACAAAATAACTGAAACACCTGGTTTTAGACCACAATAATTTATTAGTATGGTGTAGGGCAGGGGTCGGCAACCTTTTTTGTACTCTGTGCCGATTGAAAAAAATAGGTTGAAGATGAAGTAATAAGTGTGCCATAGAATACGTCATATAACACAAACTGTTGCTATGTATGTGACATACACCAATTAATCAGTTAATTAATCTTGTCAGTGTGATCCTTGTCCCTGACTCTCTACAAAGATGATCCATCTGTAGTGTATATGAGGTGAACTTACTGGCTTAATTTTTGAAGAACACTGGTTTGTTTCTTGTACCTTGAAATTGCTCGTTTGATTGATTCCATTTTGTCAGCATCATCCTTAAATGAGCTTTGGTGCTTTGTCTCAAAATGGCAGCGCACACTTGAGGTGCGACAAACGATGCTTTCACCGCACATAGCATACACAGGCTGGTCTTTTTGTTGAATAAATCCATACAAATCTGTCCAGTCTTGTTGAACTGAACGAACATCCACTTTTGCACGTTTAGCAGCCATGCTATACCACGTTTTGCACAAAACTGAAAGCTGACTCACTTCTGACACCTTGATTAACCTTAACTAGCATAAATTACTCAACCTTAACTGACCATAGGTGGAGGAGGTTAAGGTGGAGTAATTTATGGTTGTTAAGGTTAATTAAGGTGTCGGGAGTGAGCATATGGCATAAGGGTGTAAGGACGGATCCAACTAATAAGGCGCAACCCTGAGCATGAAATAATTTTTTTTACTCTTACCAATCAGAGTGCCAGACAAACGTGCTTCAAGTGCCAGCTTTGGCACGCGTGCCATAGGTTGCTGACCCCTGGTGTAGGGCCTCCTTTTGCGGCCAATACAGCGTCAATTCGTCTTGGAAATGACATATACAAGTCCTGCACAGTGGTCAGAGGGATTTTAAGCCATTCTTCTTGCAGGATAGTGGCCAGGTCACTACGTGATGCTGGTGGAGGAAAACGTTTCCTGACTCGCTTCTCCAAAACACCCCAAAGTGGCTCAATAATATTTAGATCTGGTGACTGTGCAGGCCATGGGAGATGTTCAACTTCACTTTCATGTTCATCAAACCAATCTTTCACCAGTCTTGCTGTGTGTATTGGTGCATTGTCATCCTGATACACGGCACCGCCTTCAGGATACAATGTTTGAACCATTGGATGCACATGGTCCTCCAGAATGGTTCGGTAGTCCTTGGCAGTGACGCGCCCATCTAGCACAAGTATTGGGCCAAGGGAATGCCATGATATGGCAGCCCAAACCATCACTGATCCACCCCCATGCTTCACTCTGGGCATGCAACAGTCTGGGTGGTACGCTTCTTTGGGGCTTCTCCACACCGTAACTCTCCCGGATGTGGGGAAAACAGTAAAGGTGGACTCATCAGAGAACAATACATGTTTCACATTGTCCACAGCCCAAGATTTGCGCTCCTTGCACCATTGAAACCGACGTTTGGCATTGGCACGAGTGACCAAAGGTTTGGCTATAGCAGCCCGGCCGTGTATATTGACCCTGTGGAGCTCCCGACGGACAGTTCTGGTGGAAACAGGAGAGTTGAGGTGCACATTTAATTCTGCCGTGATTTGGGCAGCCGTGGTTTTATGTTTTTTGGATACAATCCAGGTTAGCACCCGAACATCCCTTTCAGACAGCTTCCTCTTGCGTCCACAGTTAATCCTGTTGGATGTGGTTTGTCCTTCTTGGTGGTATGCTGACATTACCCTGGATACCGTGGCTCTTGATACATCACAAAGACTTGCTGTCTTGGTCACAGATGCGCCAGCAAGACGTGCACCAACAATTTGTCCTCTTTTGAACTCTGGTATGTCACCCATAATGTTGTGTGCATTGCAATATTTTGAGCAAAACTGTGCTCTTACCCTGCTAATTGAACCTTCACACTCTGCTCTTACTGGTGCAATGTGCAATTAATGAAGATTGGCCACCAGACTGGTCCAATTTAGCCATGAAACCTCCCACACTAAAATGACAGGTGTTTCAGTTATTTTGTCCAACCCCTGTATAGTACATAGCCTTAGGAAGGATCTACGTACCTCCAGACATCATGCTGTATATAAGCAGGGTATTGGTGGGTTTGTGTTCTAGGTTCACTCTCCGTGATTTTCTGAGTGCCCCAATCTGTTCTGTGGATCTGATGGCTTCATCCACAGCAGATAACTGAGACTCTGGTACGCTGAACTCAGACAGGTAGTACGCTACAACACTGTCATTACTCGACTCACTGAAAAAAAAACCCTTATGTATGTTTATGAGGTTTAAAGTAAGTACTCAAAAGTTTAAAAACAACTACTGGATAATGATGATGATGAAATTAAAAGAAAAGCTCGAGTTAAAGCTTGAGAGAAGTCATACCTAAAGGCTTGAATGGTGGAGCTAATGTAGTATCTGGATAATAATGGGACGTTGTTGTATATATCTTTCATCTGAAAGGCAAAAATTTAGCTTGATAAGAATGAAAAAAAGCCAACAGCTTTTTAGCTCAAAAAGAAAACAATACAAACAATAAGATTTGCACATGTGCAATACAATCAGCATGCCGTTTTGCCGAATTAGTCAATGCAGACCTGCCATTTTGCAGGTCTCAGAGGGCCATGCCCGTATACTCACACTGCCAGGTTATTATAACCTTTATTATATTTACATTCTCTTGATATTATAGACATAAACGTATTTAAAAACTTGAGATATTTTACTTTACAGACATACCTCTAGTAATAAAGAGGTTTTTAACCCTTTACAGCCTGACAGAAATTGTAATTTTCCGGACTTAAAGGCCATAGTGTATTCGGGTGGCGCATGGGCAAAACAAACTAGCATACCAACGGGTTTGAATTTAAGCTCTGCTACTGGCAGGCCTGACTCCTATACGGACAATGACTGGCTCATCCATAGGGTGGGAATGCTGGAGAGGATTGCCTTCAGAGAGACATGAGATAATCAAGATCGATTTGTGACTTTCCATGTGTGATGCGGATCTCATATTTACATTTTTGGCTTTTAGCAGATGCTTTTTTTCAATAGTGACTTACAGTAATGTGACAATATATTGTCCAAGCAATCGAGGGTTAAGGGCCTTGCTCAAGGGCCCAACAGTGACAACCTGGCAGTGGTGGGGCTTAAGCCAGTGACCTTTCGTTTAGTAGTCTAGTACCTTAACCACTTGGCTACAACTGCCCTATATTATCCTGCCTCATGCAAGTACAAAAAAGTGACCGGCTGCAAAACATTTTGGAAAGGCATAATAATATTGGTAATTGAAATGTTTTATAACTTATTATAACAAGGAAAATAAAAAAGATTAGCATATGATGAGACATAAAACGTACTTGTTTGGAGACCTGAGATGCCAGCTCTTTAAATTGACGACTGTTACTGTCCTCATACGAGTCTGTAAATCTCTGACTGGCGATAGTCATCGAGCCACTAAAAACCTTCCTTATTTTTTCACCTGTTCTTACTATACATGACAGTGAGAGTTCAGAGAAACATATCAATTTTGCATGAATATAAATCATGTTACACATGAGTACTCACAATGAAAGTTGCATACGAGCAATGTTACTATAAGTGTAGTGACTGATGCTAATACGACCAGCCCAATCAGCAGCATTGTCCTTAATGATAAGCTCCTTTTCTCCAATTTCTTCTCATCAGATGCAGGTAGAAACTGCACAGATGGGTCCAAGTCATGATCCTACGAATATATCACAATATAAAACATGCACAAATGAAAATATTTGTACAGTGTAGTAATTACATTCAAAGTGTCAAATCATTCAGTTTAACTTACTCATCAAAAGTCATAATAAAGGAATAATATTCATACATTCAGTCATTTTTATGTTTTACCATCGCTTTATCCTGATCAGGGCTGCATGGGTCCCGTTTCCTTAAAATCACTGGGTGCAATGCAGTGACACACCCCGGAAAGGATGCCGATCCATCACAGGGCCTCAGCAAATCACTGTGAATTCAAACCCTGGTTCCCAGCAGTAGTGGGGTAGCACATTTAACCGCTGCACCACCCAAATGTTTCCAGTAACATTTATGTATTCATTTATTTTTACTAGCCGCTTTAACCTAGTCCTGATTGCAGTGGGTCCAGAACCATTTAACAACACAAGGAACCTTCACTCACTCACTCACACCTGAGGCAAGCGTTCATTGTCTTTATACATCATTCAACTTTTTACAAACCCTTTTATACCATTTTATACCATTTATTTGTGTTGGTATACAAACCCCATTTCCAAAAAAGTTGTGACATTTTGTAAAATGCAATAAAAACAAGAATCTGTGATTTGTTCATTCGCAGTAACTATGTAGTTACTACCAAGAAGTGTAGAAGCCCAGCCACACCCTGCATACCAGCCACCACTTTAAGTTAATAGGTCATGTTATTCAAGTTTAATCTAGCCTGTCGTGTCAACAGTAAGGTGACTCAGCAGGTGCAGCGGTGTTTAGGGCTGGGTGTTCTGACACCTTTCTATAAAGAGGCTCAATACAATGCACACTTGTGTAATTAAATGCAAAACTTCATGGCAGAAAGAACATCTAAGCATCATAAAGGTTTTGGTTATTGAAGATTTTACTGCAAAACCATGGGCATTATTCAAATGATTTTGTGGCTATAACAGACTTCACTGGCCTCTAAAGCCACCAAAAATTAATTTAAATTTGTGACCTGTGGCTGTTACCTTATTTTCTGTTTTGTTTCAAGGAATGTAAATGTAGTTTCCTTGCATTTTAAAGGTATATAATCTATTTTGTATAATATTTCTCTATCAAAACACTTGACTCCAAACCCCCTTGTTAGAACTGCAGGGGATCAACGTCTCTCCTTTACAAAGCTTTACAGTTGTCACTATGCACTCAGGCAGGTAGTGTTCACCTAGTAACCGCCAAACCCAAGAAGCCTACCAGAAGTCCAGTGGCGGTATGTATTACCACAGTCTGCCATTCCTTCCAAAGGAAGTTTGAAACCTGGTAATATTCCTATACAGATTTTATAACAATGGCCTAGCTGAGCACTTACAGAATTGGTGATGTTTTTGGGAGGAAAGATTGATTGAAGAGTGAAACATGATCCTCCACATATGCTTAGAATCTCTGTAAGAATTCGCTACTAAACGGTGTAGATATGAGAATGTCTGAAACACTCGTGAGACCAATGAAGAGTATCAGTAATTGTAAATGAAGTACATCCAAATTAATACAATTCAAAATAAGGAAATAAATATACACGTTCACAACACTTTTTATTTGAAGTCTGCAGTAATTTAAATGGAAATTATTCTGAATGCTTATTAAAAGAAATTTATTTATAACAAATGACGGCATTACATTTATAAATAATAAGAGTCACTGATAGTGTTGGTTTAATCAAGCCTGTCTTATTTATAGGCACAAATCCTACAAGTTTGATTCTATTCTCAGAAAACCCACAATAAACATATAAAATAACTCAAATTTGTTCTTAAACACAGAACTGTTTGTAACCAAACTAAAATTTCCAGATTGCCATCAAGCACAATTTTCCTTACAAGTTTATAGTAATGTTTGACCTCAAAAGTACATTAAATAGTACTAAATTTATAGCTGATTACAGTCTTTGTTTTCATAATTACTGTTTTTTTATATATTACATACATATATAAAATATTAAATTTAAAACAACATGGACACAGATTAAAATAGTAAAATTTTTGAGACCTGCAACAAGAGCAGAAAATGTAGCTGGTCGCACATACTTGTTTCTACAGAGGAACTAAATATATAAATGTAAAATATATATTCCTATTCTTGTTATAAATAAATAAAATATATTTATTTGTGTTGGTATTCAGGACATGGCTTTAATAATGTAATATATAAAATATATACGTGTTTATGAATCATACCGGATGCTTCATGCTGCCTTCAATGCCACTCTCCGGCTCCGCCACCTCCATATCAACCACCGCATTCAGGAGACTTCACTGATCCTCACATTACCGGACAGTATAGTTTACACACTGCGTTAGCGTCCATTCTGAAACCTAACATATTAAAACACGAACCCTAAAAAACATTAGGTGTATTATTTTAGTTCTTATATAGTTCCATGCTTTAGTTTTAGTTAGTTTTGAACGCTGCCTGGTCTGTATGGTTTGGTTCACCTGCCGACTCAGTCCTGGGAACAGGTGTGTGTCATGCTAGCGATATTTCCTTCCGACTGAACTCGAATGAAATCCACTACAAATAGTTTAAAATGTATATGTATGAAAAGTTATGCTAATAAAAGCACATATTAATGAAGAAAATAATAGCTAAAGCTGAGTTAAAAGTCGGGCTAGCGCAGCTAGTTTAGGTGTGTTGTCCGGTGAACCTGACTGCTGAGGTAAAATCAATAACCGAGGCGGAGCAACCTGAGAACAGTTGTAGTTGACTTTCTTTTGTCAGGGGTTAAATATTTGACAATTGCAGCTACGTTTTAACAAGACAACTAACAAATGCATTTATGATCAGATAATCTTATTACTTTCAGTTCAAGCAATAATAACAGCAAATAAAATACAGTATAGCAGTTCATCAGTAAAGCTCTATATTAGTGCTTCCTAAGGATTCTGACCGAGACAAGGGACAGCCATTAAGTCAATAATGAAAAATCCAGGTATTTTTATGGGGTTCACAAACATTTTCACCTCCCATTTAAGTGGACTTTACAGATACACTATTACTACTTGTTGTCATAGTACATACAGATTCATTTTTTATTTGCATTTACAGACCAGCCTGTTTCAGAAAAAATAGGATCAGGTTTCATTTCTCAATTCCACCAACTCGAACCAATAAAACCACTGATGGTGTCCAGTTTTTCACAAGTACTGTCAGCAGCAACACTAGGCCTTTACCGTCATTCAGAAGTTTCTCAATCCTCTCGTGAAAACCAGTGATAGACTCTAAGTAAACATGTTTTGTTCCATAAGCATCTGAGAGTGAAAACACCCCAATGCAACGTCTTTTAGGAAACACCCCAATGCATTCTCATTATTACATTAATTATTCAAACCCTATGTTACCACCGTTTATTGCACTTGTTGTCATACAGATAGATAAACATGAGTCCTCGGTGGAAATACTATGTCTGCATGGGTTTGGTGCCATGGGGAACCTTTTAAATGAGTAAACTTTAGGCCTTGTAAAAATGGAGAACTTTGGACCGCAGGACCTATTTAAAATTGGATTTCAGGATATGCTTTAAGCTGCACTTAGTATGTACCAAAAACGTCAGATTTTATAGTTCCTACTTGTTAAATTGGTCAAAAGTGTCTTAGCCCCAAACTTTTTGCTCCACAGAGTCTTGAGACAGTTTAATTAATGCCCCAGTGGAGAGTGTGTTTTTACATCTATGATAAAATAACACAGGTGATTGACAGTGTAAGCATAAATAATTCATTAAATAAAATAATGAGGGCACAGGGAAAGGTTGGCAGTTAGCCTTTCCATAGTGATTACAGGGTTGAGTTATTAAAGGTTATGTTCTGCCTTAAACAAGGCCTTATTCCTCCAACAATTTTATATGAATAACTCGGTGTTTTACAGATTTTATGTTTAAAAGACATTTTTTTCAGATTGTATTATTTCTTTATTTTTATGCTTTAACAGCCATTTGTCTCATGAATTAAATTTCAAGAATTAGTCGAGGGTTGGACTGTGTGTTTTCTGCTGGTGATCCAGTACAGCAAATGAGTAGTGAGTCCTGATCCACCTAAAAACCTTTTTTTTCCCAAAAACTTTTATCCAAAGTGACTTACAGCTAATAGGTAATACAGTCAAAGCATTTAAGGTCAGGGTCCTTTCTGTGTGGAGTTTGCATGTTCTCCCCGTGTCTGCGTGGGTTTACTCCGGGTGCTCCTGTTTCCTCCCACAGTCCAAAGATGTGCAAGTGAGGTGAATTGGAGACACTAAATTGTCCATGACTGTGTTTGACATTGAACTTGTGAACTGATGAACCTTGTGTAATGAGTAACTACCGTTCCTGTCATGAATGTAACCAAAGTGTGTAAAACATTACGTTAAAATCCTATAAAACAAACAAACAAACAAACATTTAAAGGCAGAGTTCCTCAGTCAAAGGAACTGACACCGCCTTAAACTTTTAAACAGTTTAAAATCAATCAGCTAAGCCACCACTGCTTACATACAATATTCAGCTAAATGTATGAGGACATCTGTGTTTGTGAGGTCAGGCCCTGAACTCTGGGAAGTGCTGTAAGAAGCCTGGTATAATATATTAGAAGATTACTTCAGAAACAAACAGTCTCACCAAAAGAATTCAAGATGTGTTTAGTGCCAAGCGAGGTCATATTAAATACTGACTTTTGCCTGTACAAGCCATTTTGTTTTGAAAATGTTGACTTTTTTAAAAGTTGTGTATGTATTTCCTGTATTTCAACTTAATAAACAGACCAAAACATAAATGTAGATGTCCATTAAAACTTGCTAAAACAACAAACGCTAGAGGTGGCCTAAAATGTTCATCCATTCTTTTGGTCATCCGTCTGTCTGCCCATCTATCTAACTTTTTTCTACATTTAATTTTAATCTTTATTAACATTTTTTGCACAGGCTGAGACGGTCAAAACTGTCCCATGACTAAAACCACACATGCGCAGACACACACTTCAGACTCCTGTTACCCCATAAGGGACACTTACTGGAGACTATAAGACTTTACATAAATTCAGGAGTGGATGGATTTTTTGGCATGGTTTTTTTAGAGTTTCCCAAAGCTGAAACACATGGAGGGTTAACAGTCTCTGGTATTTGTTCAGCTGAAAGCATAGGTTTGTACATTAAAACCTTTCCAACTTTAATATTAATATTATTTATGTGTATTGCAGATACAAGAATATGAAGTAAAGAAATGTGTGAATGCTTTGAAATACCTTAAACTAAATTCTTTTTTAAATGTGGTCTAATTTTTAAACACATTCTGCTTACATACAAAAGTATTACTATGTTTACTACTGTGTTTTAAATAATTGTCTTGTTCCATTATAAAACTTTTCTTTAGCTTCAGGTGATGAATGCTGCCCTGGTGTTCTTCTCGTTTGTTTTCTACACAATTATAAATTAACTTAATGTGCACTTGTTCCTCTAATAATTGCAGATTTTTCAACACTGAGAAAATAAAGCAATGTACTGATTGCTAGGAGGAATTTAAGACCATTTTTGAATTTACTGCATAACCTCCCTCAATGGGTCACACCACAGCCTGTCAGTGGTGTTGAGGTCTGGAACCTGCTCAATGGTGCACTCCTCACCAAATTTTATGGTTTGGAGAGCATTGTTTTAAAGCACATATTTAAAGTCAAATGTTTAAATACAGTTTTAAGACAAAAGTACTGTATGGCAAGGCAGACATGACAGTTGATTTACAAATACACCTGTTTTTTTTCCGTCTATAAATAATTAAAACACCTACTTTTATCTTCTAATAAGTTCCTTTGTGAGTTTATTAGGAAAAATGTGACAAAATCTGGTGAGTCAAAAACATACACAGAACAACTTGAATAATACATTTACACTGACTTTAATTCCTTGTTA
Organism: Trichomycterus rosablanca; assembly: GCF_030014385.1. Lineage (NCBI taxonomy): Eukaryota > Metazoa > Chordata > Actinopteri > Siluriformes > Trichomycteridae > Trichomycterus > Trichomycterus rosablanca. The sequence goes on along the minus strand of NC_086003.1, from coordinate 24,852,665 downwards.
GTGATTATGATAGATTACAGCTGGTGTTTCTCTGAGCCCATAAAGAAAGGGCTTGTCTGATTGCACACAATAAAATACAAGGAACTGTGGTCTTATTACCAAAGTAAGAGAAAAACACTTTTTCAGTGGACACATGAACAGAAACGTCTGCTGATTAAATAAAGTTCTTAAAAGTCTGGACTTATTAAGGTGATTTTTTGTACTTGTGTTGCTAGTTTACAAGAGATTTGGCTTATATTGAGATCAGACCACATTTACAGAGAAATCAATCCAAAGAATCTATGCGATTTCTAATTTCTTCTAACTGTATCTGCCATATAAAAAGATTCAGCATGAAATACTGTATTACAGCTTTCTGTCTATTTCTTTGCAGTGCAAGGTGGCAATGAACAGCTCAAGTGCCAACCTGTTGAACGTCTACGACCAGGCCTACACAGTGGACCATGACATTGTCACCATTTCTAAAATTATAGTTGCAGTTTTTATGTCTCTCTTTTTTGTCTATATAAACTGCATCATGTTTTTTGCTCTCAGCAGCAAGTCCGTATTTTATGAAACCCCTCGATACATCCTGTTCGGCCACATGCTTCTCAATGACTCGGTCCAATTGCTAATTATGACTGCACTGTATGCGCTGTCTTTCACTTTTCTTAGCGTAGTCCGAGCTCTTTGTTCCTTTATGGTCCTCCTCGTGACCTGCACCTCTCAGAATGCACCTCTGACCCTGGCTTTAATGTCCATGGAGCGCTACATAGCGATCTGCTTACCTCTTCGCCACGGCACTCTTGTGACACCGAAAAGCACGGGCATTGCCCTGGGGATCATTTGGTTTTTGATCTTATTGAATTTAATAACAGATGTCATGTTTGAATTGATTACAGATCCAAGCCTCTTTTTAAAAACTACTTGGTGCACCAGGGAGAAGCTTTTTGTTGCCAGGTGGCAATATGATAAAGCTCAAGGAGTGGATATTGTGTTTTTTGTCTCAGTTACAGTGATCATACTGTTCACTTACGTCGCCATTATAATCACTGCCAGGAATGTTTCCTCTAACAAACAATCAGCAATAAAGGCCCACCGAACTGTCCTGCTGCACCTAATCCAGCTGGCTTTGTGTGTTAACACGTTCCTATTTGGCACCATAGAGCGAACGTTATACATGATGGCTGGTAGCACTAACAATTTATTTATACAGTTGCGCTATCTGAACTTTCTCATAGTCATGATTCTGCCACGCTGCCTCAGCCCACTTATCTACGGGCTCAGAGACGATGCTGTACGGCCCATGTTCAGATATTATTTTTGTTATAGACCCAACAGAATTAAGCCTGTAGTCCATGTTGCCTAATCAGTGGGACAAAAGTGTGTATCAGATGTCCCAGCCTGTAGGACTAACTCCTTGTTAGACTTTCGTTCTGATTAATTTGGCACCCTTAGTAAAGTTCACGTAAAGGTTGTTTTTAGAAGGAAATGTAACCAAAACCTGAATAAGATGCAACACAAAATCCACCCAAACTGATCTGATGAGCACAGAATCAATCCTAAACTCAGTTGAAAATGTTGGGTATCTCAAGAAAGGGTTCACAGATTCCACAGTCCCATCAAGCGCTCTAGGTAAAGACGCAGTGTTGTTACACTGAGAAAGCAAGGTTGCACAAAGTACTAAATGCAGTAGAGCCAATGATTGATAGGATTATTTTTCAGAATAGATGAATTTATAGCTGGCCCTGACTGAATGTATGAACTGGTTTCTTGTGGTATCTTGTACATGACTGAGAAACTGTACCTACAGATCAATAAATAAGCAATAAAGTAAATGAAACAAACAGATACACTGTGAATGGTCGTGATCAATGATGAGAGCACTTGACATGTCTTCACATTTGCACCACAAGTTAATCAGCCCTTACAACCATGTTATGAAGCTCCTGGTACATGGTTTTTGTGCTGATGATAATACCAGAGGAGGTTTGGGACTCAATCAGAAACGTTCCAATAAAAAATGTAAAACCCCAAATGTTAAGTACCTAGAGCTCACTAGACTCCACAAGCAATTTGTCTAGAACTGGGTTTTATGGTCAGATATGAGACAAAGAGGGCATTTTGGCAACAAATGCTGGTTTGTTACATGGTGTATTTGGCATAAAAAAATCCAAGATCAGCAGTTAACAAAATAGTCAAACAACCATGTCATGATCAAAGTCACTCAGATGATTTTTTCCTCTTTTTGATGTCTCATCTAAACATGATCTGAAGTTCTTCATGTGTCTATGTAATATTATATTATCAATAATATTATATGTTGTGCTGCAGTCACATGCCTAGCTGAGCAGTCAAAAGATAATTAAACAGACTTTCTAAAAATGTTCCTTTTTAGTGTAATACAAAATTCAGTAATTATTAAATATGTTTGTTTCATTAAAATTACAAACACTTAGTAATAAAGCATAAAGCTTAGATTTTACACAAAGCTTACTTTAACTCTGCTCCTAAATTCACTTAGGTTTAAATTCTGCTCTCAGAGCATCTTACATTTTGTATGTTCTCTCTACATTCTGCTCCTAAAGCAGCCTGTGGTACTAACATTAAATTCTTACAGCATCTTCACACTTACACATGATTTAGCATGATTCTGAGAGGACACAGAGAATATGCAAGATGTTTCACAGACAGTGATTGAAGGTCCCCAAGACCCTGTTGCTATGAAACACCCCATGAACCAGCTGTGCCACCATGCTGCCAACATGCTTATTATGAATGATAAATTAAAGTAAGAATTAAGTTTTTAGGCCTCCTTGAATTAACACAGCAGCTTCTGTGCACAGCATACAAGTCTCTGGAAGTGTATAGAAGGATGGACATCATTCTTTTAAAACATATTTTGCTGGTTTGATGATGGTCATGGTGAGCTCTGTCTACCACATCAATCCCAAATCTTCTGACCTTCAAAATAGGATCATGGGTCATTTCTCAATTCAACCCACTTGAACCAATTAAACCACTGATGGTGTCCAGTTTTACACAAGTACTGTCAGCAGCAACACTTTAGGCCTCATCATCATTCAGAAGTTTCTCAATCCTCTCGTGAAAACCAGTGATAGACTCAGTAATTAAGTAAACATGTTTTATTTTCATAAACATCTGAGAGTGAAAAGACCCCAATGCAACGTCTTTTAGAAAACACCCCAATGCATTCTCATTATTACATTAATTATTCAAACCCTATGTTAACACTGTTTATTGCACTTGTCATACAGATAGATAAACATGAGTCCTCGGTGGAAAAACTATGTCTGCATGGGTTTGGTGCCATGGGGAACTTTTTAAATGAGTAAACTTTAGCTTGTTAAAATAGAGAACTTTAGACTGCAGTACCTATTTAAAAACTTTTTGCTCCACAGAGTCTTGAGACAGTTTAATTAATGCCCCAGTGGAGAGTGTGTTTTTACATCTATGACAAAATAACACAGGTGATTGACAGTGTAAGCATAAATAATTCATTAAATAAAATAATGAGGGCACAGGGAAAGGTTGGAAGTTAGCTTTGGCCTTTCCATAGTGATTACAGGGTTGAGTTATCAAAGGCCATGTTCTGCCTTAAACAAAGCCTCATTCCTCCAGCAATTTTATATGAGTAACTCTGTGTTTTACAGATTTTATGTTTAAAAGACATTATATTTTTCAGATTTTATAATTTTTTCTTAATTCTTTTATGCTTTAACAGCCATTTGTCTCATGAATTACATTTTACGAATTAGTCAAGGGTTGGACTGTGTGTTTTTTGCTGGTGATCCAGACCAAAGATTTTTTTTTATTAGACACCCAGTACAGTTAGGCAAATAGAGTTTTTAAAACCTTTTCTAGTCCTGGTAATCTCTGGTCCACCTAAAAATCCAGCAAAATGTATGAGGACACTTGCGTTTGTGAGGTCAGGCACTGATGTTGATAGAGTTCACAATCAGTATTCCGATAATATTCCAGTATTCCAATAATAATAATAATAATCCATTTTATTTATGGTGCCTTTCAAAACACTCAAGGACACCTTACAAAAGCAAGAAAGTAACAGACATCAATAAACCATTAAAATCTAATAGAAAAATCAATAAAGATAAATACAATAAAATCACTGTTAAACAAATATTGGGGTAGTAGTACCAATCAAGTTCGAAAGATCAGTAGTAGGTTAGCTTGAAGAGGTGAGGTTTTAAGTTGGGATTTAAAAGTAGAGAAACAATCGATACGGATATGGATTGGGAGGGTGTTCCAGAGAGAACGGGCAGAGTGGCTGAAAGCCCTCGCACCCATAGTCGACAGGCGGACAGAAGGAGTAGAAAGCTGGAAGGCTGAGGAAGACCTAAGAGTGCGGGTGGGATTGTAGACTTGGAGTAAATCTGAGATGTAAGAGGGTGCTAGACCATGTAAAGCTTTGAATGTGAATAATAAGATCTTGAAGTGTATGCAATAATTTACAGGGAACCAATGAAGCTCTCTGGAGTGGTGTTTAGTTAAGGGTGACCTAGAGATAATCCGTGCAGCATAGTTTTGGACTAGTTGGAGTTTTCATAATGATTTTTGAGGTAAGCCGAATAGGATTGAATTACAGTAGTCAATTCGGGATGTTACCAGCGCATGGACGAGAATGGCAGTACTTGTTTGACTGAGGAATGGGCATAGGCCGTGGATATTTCTTAAGTGGAAGTAGGCAGATCGTGTAATGTTATTGATGTGTGCTTTGAAAGAAAGATGACTGTCAAAAACAACACCCAGGCTTTTAACCTGGGAAGAAGGCGAAACGACAGAGTTTTCAAAGTTCAAAGTAAATGATTGGGTTTTGGCGAGAGAGATTTTCGGTTTTATCTATATTAAGCTTCAGGAAGTTTTTAAAGAATTAGTTTTTAGTTTCGCTTAAGCAGTCAGATAGGGTAGAAGGTGGGAGGAAAGCATTAGGTTTACTGGATAAGTATAGTTGGGTGTCATTAGCATAACAGTGGAATTGGATTTTATGTTTCCTAAATATTTGACCAACAGGTAGAAAGTAAATTATAAATAAGAGAGGTCCTAGATCAGAGCCCTGCGGGACACCACAAACAACTTCAGATGGGTGAGAGTGAAAATGTTTGAGTTGAATGAACTGGCTACGACCATTGATATAGGAGGAAAACCATGCAAAAACAGTATGAGTAAGTCCAATTGACTTGAGGCGGTCCAGCAAGATTTTGTGCGAGATAGTATCGAAGGCCACCTTCAGATCTAGAAGAATGAGAATGGTTAGGAGACTAGAGTCAGCCGCCACTAGAAGGTCATTAGTTATTTTAAGAAGTGCTGTTTCTGTGCTATGTAGAGGGCGAAAACCAGACTGGAAAGCCTCATATAAATCGTTGTCTATTAGTTGTTGTGTAATAGTTGCCATCTTGAGAGGGGCAGGAAGAGAACCAGAAAGAAGAGATGATTGAACAATGGCAGTAATAGGAGTACACAGAGAAGAAACACAAGATTTGACAAGGTTTGTCAAGAGAGGATCAATAATGTAGGTTGAAGGTTTAAATTTTTGGATAAGGCTGGTTATTTCAGTTATAGTAAGAAAGTTCAAAAGTAGATAGGGAACAAGAACATAGTACATGAGCAGTTGTACAGTCGTAGCTTATACGTAGAATTAACAGGTGGAGAGTACAGCTGCTGGTGAATATTTTGGAATTGAAGAATGACATAAACTTGTCACACAGTTCAGTTGAATACATGTGGTTAGGTAAAGTGTCCGGTGGCTGCAAAATGTTATTCACGGTAGAGAAGAGTGCACGAGTGTTACCCTCGAACGCCCTAAATAGTGTTTCATAGTAGGTAGATTTGGAAGTAGAGATAGCATCCTTATAATGCAGTAGGTGGTTATTATACATTTCCTTGTGCACAGTAAGTCCACTTTTCCTAAACAGGCATTCGAGCTGTCGTGCCCTTGATTTTAGTTGTCGTAGTTCAGTAGTGTATCATGGTGCAGTGCGAGTAAATGACATAGTTTGTGTTTTTAATAGGGCAAGTTTATTCAGGAGATTATGCAGCTCTGTGTTGTAATGAGAGATAAGGTCTTGGGTAGAAGCAGATCCGTAGTTCCAATGGAGAGCACTAATTCCTGACGACAGGGCAGTATGACCAATGTTCTTGATGTTATGGAATAAGATGGCCCAAGAACTCATTTTAGCTGATGGCAGTGTCACAGTAAAAGAAATCAGGTGATAATTAGAGATAGGAAGATCTAAAGCTGTACAATTCAGAGGAGTTATTCCAGAACAGTAGGTGAGATCTAGAGTAAGCCATTTGCAGTGGGTTGGAAAGTCCACATGTTGCTGCAGGCCAAAATCATCAATGCATGACAAGAAATCTTTTGTAAATGTATCATTTTTGTTGTCCATGTGGACGTTGAAGTCTCCCAGGACTATTGTGTTTGGTGACATAGAGCAGAGTAAAGTTAGAAAATTATAAAATTTCCTAATATTATGCTTAGGTGGCTAGTAGATTGTGGCCAAAATAGTAGATATTGGTCCACTGATTTGGATAATAGTTGATTCAAATGAAAAATGAGGAGGAACAGACACTGAGGTCACTTTCCATTTCTTACTGTAGAGGGTAGCAATACCGCCTCCTCGCCCAGTGGTGCGAGGTTCACAGGTAAAGGCAAACCCGGGTGGAATGCATTGATTTAATTGAGAAAACTCACCAGGTTGTTGCCATGTCTCTGTCAGGCAGAGAAAATAAAATTTATGATCGGTTAGTAAATCATAGACAAAGAACTCTTGTCAGAGAGTGAACGGATGTTTAGTAGACCAATGTATAGAGAGTTCATGCTGTGTACGGTGCTAGCCGACCTAGCCAAGGTAGCCAGCACATCCCGGTTAACAGACCGAGTACAGCATCTGCTGGGTGAAAGGGGTAGAGTTGACCAGAGAGACCTTATCGATTTGCTGTCGTCATATTTGTAATTTTGACAAGAGCCACAATGGATATATTTATGGCGTGGAAGGCAAGCAATATCCCGGTGTGGAAACAAAGATGATGATGGCTTGAGGGACGGGATCCGGTAACGGAGTTGGAGAAGTTAAGTTAGGTTGAGGTCAAGCCTCTGTGCAGGTCACCTGCACACAAAACTTGTCAATGTATAGTATTGTGCTAAAGACTTAGGCCACCATTAGATTTGGTGTTTTATCAATGGTATAGTAACCATATATATTTCTCAGTATCTTTAATAGAATATAAAATGAAATTTGTATGCATCATTATAAAAAAAACCCTGGGAAAATAACCTCTACAGCAGTGGTGGGCATTTACATTTTCCAAGGGTCCACATGAGAAACTCGGACTGTTGTGGAAGGCTGGACCAATAGGATGAACTTAATTTTGCTCAATATTAATTTTGTCTTTTTATAAAAAGCAGTATATTGTACAGTTTCAATAAGCTGATACTGTACAATCATGCCATGAAGCTCCTGGTGCAGAGTTTTCGTGCTGATGTTAAGGCCAGAGGAGGTTTGGGACTCGGCTCTTATTGAGTCAGCGGAGTGTTGGTGACTTTTATGCTCCATGTGCCTCAGCGCTCAGCAATCAGAAATGTTCTAATCAAAAGCCTTGAGCTCACTAGACTCCTCAAGAACTTTGTCTGAAACTGGGTTTTACGGTCAGATAGGGGACAGAGAGGTTGTTTTGGTGATAAATGCTGGTTTGTTACTGGTTACACATGGTGTATTTAAGATAAAAACAAATCCCAGATCAGCAGTTAACAAAAAACTCCAACCAGCTAATTTTGCACCAACAACTAAGAATGCCATGATTAAAGTCACTCAAGTGATATTTTTTAAACATGAACTGCAGTTCTATGTCTTTGTAATATTATACACTGAGCTGCAGTCACATGACTGGCTGAGCATGTGTAACATGTTTCTAATAAACTGTCTATTAGTGAGTGTGTTTAAATAAATGTCAAAACAATATTTAAACAGACTTTCTAAAAAGTCCCTTTTTAGTGTAATACAAAATTCTGTCATTATTAAATGTGTCTATGTTTTATTAAAATGACAAACAGTTGTTATTATTAAAGCATAAAAAACAACTCAAGGTTTGAACCCCAGATTGCAGCACCCACACAACCAGTTATACCACTGTGGATTTATTTATTATATTTACAGAAATCACTCATCAAGAAATAATTAAGGGGTTGTGAGTCATGTCAAAACAAAGTAAAAATAAAATCTAACGTAATGGTTGTGGATAGTTCAGGGTAGAAAATTAAACAAATAGAAGTATATCTGTGATTTTTAATACCATGAGAAAGAGACGTGTAATCAGCTTTTTACTCAGAGGTGTTTCATCAGGTCTCCAAGGCCTCATGGTGTCTGATATAAAGAATCACTCCACGATTGTCCTTGTGCGCAGAGCTGGGTGAAATATGGCAGTGCAGTTCTTCTGTAAGGGACCAGACTGACACATCATTTAACAATACTGTCTTCTGTTAGCAGTTTGATTTGTGAGTAAGTTCTGATCATTTGTAGTGGCTCACATTAAATGATCTGTGATTATCACTATAGGGTTATGATTTTGGGGGGGATTATGGCTAATGCAAGTGCAGCCGAGGTTCTTTTTTCATACCAGCAGATGGTCACGGCTACACTGGCCGAGGGAATGTTAGCCAAATTTCTCATTGTAACACTCCTGTCTATGTTTTTTATCAGCTTGAATGCCATTATGGTGTACACAATGCAGAGCAAGGCTGTTTTTAAAGAGACGCCGCGGTACATCCTGTTCACACACATGCTTGTGAATGATTCCATTCAGCTCCTGTTCACATACATCTTGTTCACCTATAAGGTTTTGGTCATCAGGGTAATGAGTGTTGCTTGTGCTTTTTTGATTTTTGTATCAACTACAACCTTCATTAATTCTCCTTTAAACCTGGCAGTGATGTCACTCGAGCGCTACGTGGCAATTTGTTTTCCTTTACGACATGTTCAGATTGCAACTCAGAAAAGAACTCAAACTGCAATCGGAGTGATCTGGTTCGTCAGCTCCATTAACATCCTATTCGATTTGTTTTATGGAGCGACAAATCCAACATTTTTTACCTCTGACACAGTTTGCAACAGGGAAAAATTCTTTCTGAAACCGTGGCAAGTGGATGTCTTACAGGGTTTTAACATTTTCCTTTTCCTGTCAGTCACAATGATCATAATTTTCTCTTATGTTAGCATTATGATCGCTGCCAGGTCTTTTTCCTCTAATAAAGAACCAGCCACGAAGGCCCACAAAACTGTCCTGCTGCACCTGATTCAGCTGGGTCTATGCTCTACATCATTTCTCTACATCGTCATAGAGCAGGCAGCAGCCCTGACTGGAAACAGCACTATCTTAAAGGAGATGCGCTATATAAACTATTTATTTGTGTTGATTCTGCCACGTTGCCTGAGCCCACTCATCTACGGGCTGAGAGATGAAGCCCTGAGGCCACTATTCATGAACTTCCTCTGCTTTGGCAGAAGAAAACGTGCCAGTGTAATCAACATACACTGATTAGAGGCCAGTTTGGCCTTATACAATTGTCTTATACAATTTGATGTTTGTTGTGTCAGCTAAAAAGGCTTTTCTGTACTTTCCAAAACAAAAGAAAAACTTTAACAGGACATGCTATGTGGACATCATGCATTATGCCAAACCTTTGGTCAAATATCATGATCTGCCGATTATCGAAGTAAAATAAGTTAACAGCTTCTTTAGAGAAAACTTTTAGATGAAATTTTTTTTTAAATGGAGAAAATGTAGGAATGTTAAATGTTTGCATAAGTAACTTCTGCTTTTCTGGATATTCTGGTTTATCCTTTATATTTTATGTATCATTTCAGATAAATACCAGTTAAGTTCTCAAGCCTTTAACAAAGGTCTGAGGTTTAAACTGTTTGGATATTATATTCATTTTACCTCTGAAGTGTTTATCTTAATAACCCTTAACCAAACTAAGTGATTTTGTAATTTCACCGTAGCAAAAAATGTACACTTTATGGCAAAAAATATTTGGACACCTGACCATTAGCCTGTTAGACGTCTTATTTAAAAAATGATATTAAAATAGACTGACCTCTGAGTGATCTTTTTTAGCTATAATAACAGCCACTCCTCTGGAAATGCTTCTTACAAGACTTTGAAATATGTCTGTGAGACTTTGTGCCTATTCATTTAAAAGAGTGTTTGTATGGCTGGGCACTGATGTTGGTCAGAAAAGCCTCAGTTGGTGTTACAGTTCATTCCAAAGCTGTTCATTGGGGCTGAGGTCAGGGCTCTGTGGAGGCCACTGGAGTTTCTTTAAACTGAGCTTTACTTCATGTCTTTATAGAGCTTGTTTTGTGCACATGGTCTTGCCTAAACAATTTCCTTGCCTAAAATGTAGGAATGGTAACTTTAACATTCTGCTCCTGTGGACATTCTAGTTTATCTTTTATATTTTATATATTATTTTAGATAAATACCAGTTAAGTTCTCAAGTCTGAGGTCTTTTTGATATTTCTTAACCTCTGAACTGTTTCTCTTTCTTAATCCTCAACCAAACTAAATGATTTCATAATTTCACTGTAGCAAAAAAAAAAAAAAAAACACTTTATGGCCAAAAAATATTAGTACACCTTACCATGAGCTTGTTGGACATGAAATTTAAGAAGTTATATTAAAATAGAGTGATTTTGGTGTGATTTTTTTAGCCATAACAGCCTTTCATCTGAAAAGGCTACTAATAAGACTTTGAAGTTTGTCTGTGAGACTTTGTGCCCATCCATTTAAAAGATTGTTTGTATGGCTGGGCACTGATGTGCCTCAGCTGATGTCCACTCTTTCAATCATTTTGTCCTTGCTGATGTCAATGCTGGGAGCTCTTTATATTATAAATAATGTAGCCTAACAAAACATGTGATTACTAACAGGTTCAACACAATGTATATTTAACAAGAAACAGTAAATAATGCTCTGTGAAAAGCATCTTCTGTCTCTTTTGTGATCTACTTTGTGATCTAATTCCTGATCAAGAAGGAGAGCTTGTTTTCCTAAGGTGCTCAAGTAGAGCAGTGGTACAATGTGCCAGCTCAGTACCGCTTAGATCCAGGGTTTGAATCCCCAGCAATGTAATCAGTCGGTCAGACATCAACATACAGACATGACTGGCTATGTCTAGGCCTCGTTATGGACTGGCATTCTGTTCTGAGGCCGAGTAATTCAGGAAAAAGCAGTGGTAGAACATGACAAAGTTAAAATATCCATACTATTGTTAGATCAAGAATTTGTCAGTGTGGAAAGTTTTAAAACTTTAACATTTAATTTTGTAGCATGCTCTGTTTATTCCTTGTTAATAATTATGTCAATCTACAGCTGGTGCTCTGTGTTCATATAAATAGGGCTAGTTTGACATCACCTGTTACAAAGTACATGGAACAGAAAACTCTCCAATTTCAGAAAGACAACCAACAGTGCCCTCCTAAGCTGAGTGGAAATTTTTTGGAAGGTCCAGTGTAATCTGAGAACCACCAAAGGTCATACAGGTGATGGATACCGTTCTAATATTCACCAGAGTGTCCCAGGTATAATTGAAATAATAACACCCCAACTGTTCAAACAACCTTTACTTTTTATTTTTAAACTTAACAGTGAGAAACACATAACACAGTATGAAGTACTCACCCCAAATTTAATAACAAGCAAAGCACGAAGAAAATGCAAAAAAAAAATGTAAAGAGAAAAAAAGATTAAAATATAAAAGAATAAAAAGAATACAATTTTCCAAGGGTCCACATGAGAAACTCGGACTGTTGCAAAGGGCCAGACCAATAGAATGAACTTAATTCTGCTCAATATTAATTTTAACTTTTAATAAAAAGCAGTACATTGTACAGTTTCAATAAGCTGATACTGTTAAGAATTTATGTTACAATTAGACATTTGCACCAACAGTTAATAGCCCTTACAATCATGCCATGAAGCTCCTGGTGCAGAGTTTTTGAGCTGATGTTAAGACCAGAGGAGGTTTGGGACTCTGCTCTTATTGAGTCAGCGGAGTGTTGGTGACTTTTATGCTCCATGTGCCTCAGCGCTCAGCAATCAGAAATGTTCCAATCAAAAGCCTTGAGCACACTAGACTCCCCAAGAACTTTGTCTGAGACTGGGTTTTACGGTCACATAGGGGACAGAGAGGTTGTTTTGGCTAGTACTAGTTTGTTAGTGGTTACACATGGTGTATTTCAGATTTTAAAAAATTCCAGATCAGCAGTTAAGAAAATTCTCCAACCAGCTAATTTTGCACCAACAACTAAGTATGCCATGATTAAAGTCACTCAAATGATATTTTTTAAACATGAACTGCAGTTCTATGTCTTTGTAATATTATATATTGAGCTGCAGTCACATGACTGGCTGAGGATGTGTAACATGTTTCTGTGTAACATGTTTCTAATAAAGTGTCTATTAGTAAGTGTATTTAAATATGTCTAAACATAGTTAAACAGACTGTTTCAAAAATGTCCTTTTTTAGTGTAATACAAAATTCAGTAATTATTAAATGTGTCTATGTTTCATTAAAATTACAAACAGTTATTATTAAAGCATAAAAAAAAACAAGTCAAGGTTTGAACCCCAGATTGCAGCACCCACACAACCAGTTATACCATTGCGGATTTATTTATTATATTTACAGAAATTATTCATCAAAGAATTATTTAAGCGGTCATTAGTAATGTCAAAGTAAAAATAAGAAAGACTTTATTTGAAGGGTTTAAATTCACATCTAACGTAATGGTTTTGCATAATTCAGGGAAGAAAATATATCAAATAGAAGTGTATTTGTGATATTTAGTACCATGAGAAAGAGACGTGTAATCAGCTTTTCACTCAGAGATGTTTCATCAGGTCTCCAGGGCCTCATGGTGTCTGATATAAAGAATCACTCCACGATTGTCCTTGTGTGCAGAGCTTGGTGAAATATGGCAGTGCAGTTCTTCTGTAAGGGACCAGACTGACACATCATTTAACAATACTGTCTTCTGTTAGCAGTTTGATTTGTGAGTAAGTTCTGATCACTTGTACGTAGTGGCTCACATTAAATGATCTGTGATTATCCCTATAGGGTTATGATTTTGGGGGGATTATGGCTAATGCAAGTGCAGTCGAGGTTCTTTTTTCATACCAGCAGATGGTCACGGAGGGACCGTTAGCCAAATTTCTCATTGTAACACTCCTGTCTATGTTTTTTATCAGCTTGAATGCCATTATGGTGTACACTCTGCAGAGCAAGGCTGTTTTTAAAGAGACGCCGCGGTACATCCTGTTCACACACATGCTTGTGAACGATTCCATTCAGCTCCTGTTCACATACATCTTGTACGTCTTTAGTTTTTTGGTCCTCAGGGTAATGAGAGTTGCTTGTGCCTTTTTTATTTTTGTATCAACGACAACCTTCAACAATGCTCCTTTAAACCTGGCAGTGATGTCACTCGAGCGCTACGTGGCAATTTGTTTTCCTTTACGACATGTTCAGATTGCAACTCAGAAAAGAACTCAAACTGCAATCGGAGTGATCTGGTTCGTCAGCTCCATTAACATCCTATTCGATTTGTTTTATGGAGTAGCAGCAAATCCAACATTATTTACCTCTGACACAGTTTGCACCAGGGAAAAATTCTTTCTGAAACCGTGGCAAGTAGAAGTCTTACAGGGTTTTAACATTTTCCTTTTCCTGTCAGTCACAATGATCACAATTTTCTCTTATGTTAGCATTATGATTGCTGCCAGGTCTTTTTCCTCTAATAAAGAACCAGCCACGAAGGCCCACAAAACTGTCCTGCTGCACCTGATTCAGCTGGGTCTGTGCTCTACATCGTTTCTCTACATCGTCATAGAGCAGGCAGCAGCCCTGACTGGAAACAGCACTTTCTATAGGGACATACGCTATATAAACTATTTATTTGTGTTGATTCTGCCGCGTTGCCTGAGCCCGCTCATCTACGGGCTGAGAGATGATGTTCTGAGGCCATTATTTATGTACTTCCTCTGCTTTGGCAAAAGAAAACGTGCCAGTGTAATCAACATACACTGATTAGAGGCCAGTTTGGACATGTAGAGCTTCGCTAATGTCTTATACAGAGTTTTTATTTGATTGGCTTATTTTGATGGCCAAAATATTTGGACACCGTACCATGAGCTAACTGGCATCTCATTTAAAAATGGTATTAAAATAGACTGACCTAAGTGATCTTTTTCAGCTATAACAACAGCCTTTCATCTGAAAAGGCAACTTACAAGACTTTGAAGTATGTCTGTGGGAATTTGTGTCTACTTATTTAGAAGAGTGTTTGTATGTCTGGGCACTGATGTTGGTCAGAAAAGCCTCAGCTGATGTTCCAGTTCATTCCAAACAGGTTCAGTGGTACTGAGGTCAGGGCTCTGTGGAGGCCACTGGAGTTTTTTTAAACTGAGCTTTTCTTCATGACTTTATAGAGCTTGCTTTGTGCACAGGGCCTTGCCTAAACTGTTGCTGCAAAGTTAAAAGAATTTCATTTATATATTTTATTTATTACACCTGTTAACAATTGTTGTAGCTGAAAAACATACATTTAATACAGAGAAAGAGTGTCTTAATAATTTTGTTCATAGTGTTTGTAGCCTTGTTAATACTCTGTAAGTCGAGGGTTTTTACCCTGCAGCCTGTGACATTAAGGGGCGACCCACACTTACTTACTTAAGGTTTGTTAGTATGAAGCACTGATGTGAAACAGCTGAAGTCCACTCTTTCAATCATTTTGTCCTTGCTGATGTCAATGCTGGGAGCTCTTTATATTATAAATAATGTAGCCTAACAAAACATGTGATTACTAACAGGTTCAACACAATGTATATTTAACAAGAAACAGTAAATAATGCTCTGTGAAAAGCATCTTCTGTCTCTTTTGTGATCTACTTTGTGATCTAATTCCTGATCAAGAAGGAGAGCTTGTTTTCCTAAGGTGCTCAAGTAGAGCAGTGGTACAATGTGCCAGCTCAGTACCGCTTAGATCCAGGGTTTGAATCCCCAGCAATGTAATCAGTCGGTCAGACATCAACATACAGACATGACTGGCTATGTCTAGGCCTCGTTATGGACTGGCATTCTGTTCTGGGGCCGAGTGATTCAGGAAAAAGCAGTGGTATAACATGACAGGGTTAAAATATCCATACAGCTCTTAGATCAAGAATTTGTCGGTGTGGAAAATTTTAAAGCTTTAACATTTAATTTTGTAGCATGCTCTGTTTATTCCTTGTTAATAATTATGTCAATCTACAGCTGGTGCTCTGTGCTCATATAAATAGGACTAGTTTTTTTTTTTTTTATATTTATTTTTATTTTAACTTTTAAACAACACAGCAAAACATTCTGGATATCAAAGTGTACATAGTCGAAACAAATTACAAAGCAATACCAAGAGAGAGAAAAAAAAATATATATATATACAAAGAGTAAAATAATAAAAATAAACACAAATAAACCAAATATAGAAAAGAAGTGGGACAGTCACACCTAAAACAGAGCAAAACATGTAGTCCAAATACAAACTTCACAGTCAGAATCTGAATAATTACAGAGAAATCACAAAAGGAGGGGGGGTGGGGGGGCGCTGAATGAACAACCAGTTCATTAAGGACAGTCTAATGTAGATACATTTCTAATATGGTCAAAGAAAGGGTCCCAAACTTTGTAAAATTTGCTTACTGAGCCATTCCTAAGATGCCTAATTTTTTCCAGCTTCATTACATAAACAATCTCTCTAATCCACATAGTATGTGAAGGAGGTATAGGTGATTTCCACTTAAGCAATAACAATGTCCTGGCAAGGAGAGTGACAAAAGATATCAAATCGGCCTCTGTAGAAGAAACTGGGGCTGATATAGGAGGTACCCCAAACAAAGCTGTAAGAGCATTGGGCTCAAGAGGTTTTTTCATCATCTTTGATAAAGATTTAAAGATCTCCGACCAAAACGGGAATAGAGAGGGGCAGGACCAGAATGTGTGAACATGATCAGCTGGGGCTTGATGGCATCTGTCACATATGGGGTCTATATTCTTATGTATATGAGAGAGTTTAACTCTAGTCAAGTGAAATCTGTGGATTATTTTACATTGAATAAGGCCATGTTTAGCACAGATGGAGGATTTATGAACCTTTTTCAGTGCCATACTCCACAGCTCTTCCGAGATTTCCTCCCCCAGCTCAGACTCCCAGCGTGACTTAATACTCAGAGAGGCTAAATGCAGAGAATGAATCTGTTCATAAATATGTGAAATCTGACCCCTCATTGAGGGTAAGGGCTTAATAAACATGTCCAACTCTGTCCCCTCTGGTAATTGAGGAAACTGAGGGAATGTACTTTTGGCAAAACTACGAATTTGCAAATATCTAAAAAAATGTTGCTGAGGCAATACAAACCTTTGAGCTAATTGTTGGAATGTTGCAAATGAGCCATCAATATATAGATCCTTAAATGTTCTTATACCCAAACTGCACCAAATATTAAATGCACCATCCACAAGTGATGGAGGAAAGTATGGATTTGCAGCTATCGGAGCCAAAACAGAGGCTGATTGAAACCGGAAGTAACGTTTAAATTGGTTCCATATTCTCAAGGAATTTCTAACCATCACATTCTTTGTGTAAGACGAATAGGATATTTTGGTCAGTGAACAGACCAGAGTGCCAAGGGAAGCCGGTTTGACTGAGTTAGCTTCCATGTGAAGCCAGGCCGGCGACACTGAATGGGGAGTATATTGCAACTAGTACTGTATGACTCAAAGGTTGACTGCCCAGAAATAAAACCAAAAATTTGGTAAGGCCATACCACCAAGCTCCCTGGGTCTCTGTAAAAGTTGCCTCCACAATCTTGTTTTTTTTTTATTCCATATAAACTCCAAAATGAGAGAATCCAATTTGTGAAAAAAACTGTGGGGTAAAAAAAGTGGTATACATTGAAATAAGTAAAGGAATTTAGGGAGAACATTCATTTTAATAGTGTTAATTTGTGCAGCTAAGGATAAATTTAATATGGACCATCGGCTTAAATCTTTCTTTAATTTTATCAAAAGTGGAATGAAATTTGCCTTGTAAAGATTTCTAACATCATCTGTCACCTGGATACCTAAATATCGGAAGCTATGATTGGCTATTTTAAATGGAGAGTTACGTGAGTATTCCCATGCTGCATTACCCAGGGGAAGAAGTTCACTCTTATTTAGATTTAATTTATAACCTGATATAAACCCAAATGAACTGAATGCCGCTAAAGCAGCTGGAACTGAAGTTTGAAGGTTAGAGAGAAATAGAAGTAAATCATCGGCATATAAAGAGACCTTTTGTTCCAGACCGCTCCTCACCATGCCCTCAACCGCAGGGTCGCCACAGAGAGCCAACGACAGGGGTTCAATAGCCAGAGCGAACAGAAAAGGACTCAGAGGGCACCCCTGCCTGGTAGAGCGGTGTAGAGGAAAAAAATCTGATTGAATATTATTTGTTCTTACTGCAGCTTAGCAGTGAAGCATAGAGCAGTTTAATCCACTGAGTAAAAGTTTTACCGAAACCAAATTTTTCCAAGGTATAGAAGAGATATTTTCATTCCACCCTATCAAAGGCTTTCTCCGCATCCAATGATATTACGGCTTCTATTACGTCAGATTCAGAAGGGTTATATATTACATTAAACAAACGACGTATATTAAAAAATAGATGTCTGTTTTTAATAAAGCCGGTCTGATTCAAAGAAATAACTGTAGGTAATACTGTTTCTAATCGAAGTGCGAGAGTCTTTGATAGAAGTTTATAGTCTGCATTTAATAAACTAATTGGACGATACGAGGAACAACTAAGAGGATCCTTATCCTTTTTAAGTATAAGTGATATTAAGGCCTGATTAAGGGTTGTAGGGAGGTGTCCTGATTCTAGTGATTCATTAAACATATTTAATAATAATGGTGCCAATTTATCAAAGAACTTAATATAAAATTCAATAGGATACCCATCCTCTTACCAGTTTGCATAGATTTTGCTGCACGAGACCGTTCTAAAATTGTTAATGGTTCATCCAGATTTTTATCTGCGTCTGGATCCAACAAAAGAATCTCCAATGGCCTAAAGAAATTATCAAAGTCAACAACATTTGCCTTTAAGTCAGAAGTATATAATGTACTATAAAATTGTCTAAATTCATTATTAATAATGGCAGTATTCGTTGTGATTCCTGAAGCTGTTTGAATTTGAACAATCTGATGAGAAGCAGAAGAATGTCGTAACCGATGAGCCTTGTCCCCAAATTCAAAATTCACCCACCCAAGTATGGTGTACGTGGGAAAAGAAGGAATATGCTCTACCTTTAGGATTGTGAAAACGCCACAAATCTGAGATTGCAAAATCTTTCAGAAAAGTCTTGATCACTGTGGCTGATTTGGACTCTGGGCTAGGCTTATTGGAGTAGCGGTCTAGTACTGGGTCAAGCCAACAGTTAAGGTCTACACCTAGAATAAGTGCATGTGAGGACATGTCCAGGATGTTTTTAAAAAAGCTGCCTAAAAAAGTCATCATGGTCCCAGTTTGGGGCATAGACATTAACTAAATGTACCGGGGTATTGTGTAGTTTGCCAGTAAGTATAATATACCGCCCATTCGGATCTGATATTACATTTGAGCAAATGAAAGAGACCGATTTATAAAACAAGATTGCCACTCCCCTTGCTTTACCGGAAAAAGAGGAATAATAAAACTGACCAACCCAACCAGCCTTAAGTTTGCACCTGTCTGATTTATCTAGGTGTGTTTCTTGAAGGAAAATAACCCGAGCACCCAGATGTGATGTGTTGGAACACTTTAGTACGTTTCTTTGAGGAATTTAGGCCCTTACAGTTCCAGCTGATAAATCTAAGTTCACCATCCCCATGGCAAAAATGTGTTACGGACTGTATCCTAATAGGACATTAGTAAAGACATAATAACAAATTAAGAAAGTGTGAAGCTTGCAAAGGACTTGAATCTGACATTTACTGGCCCTTAAAACAAATAAAGAAAACATAAAAAATAAAATAAAAAACCAAAAGTGAGTAAAAACTAAACTAATAAAATACAGAATAAAGCCAAAAGTCCTCACCCACCTCCCAACTAGCACCTCCCCAACTGAGATGCAAGAACAAATTCTCCCCAACAAACTTAGCACAAGCCACTCCATAGCAACTTCCCAAACCGGGAATGGTTATTATTATTAATAACCTAACATCGACAGCCATCAAATCACGTTACCCTACACAACAACTGTTCAAATAAAGAACATTAATAACAACAGTCACTAAATAACTCACGTGTCCCTATAACGGGTGCGATTACTAAGAAAGTTCATCGGCAAAATCCGCCGCTTCTTTTGCATCCTCAAATCTGTGTACCGTACCGTCTGGAAGGGTGATTTTTAATGTTGCTGGGTAAAGCAGGCCAAATGTAATGTCCGCAAAAGACCTTAAACGGCGTTTCACATCACCAAAAACAGCACGTTTCCGTGCGACAGATGAAGTGTAGTCCGGAAAAATAAAGATTTTCTTGTCTCCGTAATACAATGGTGAAGACCTACTGGCCCGCTGCAAGATCTCGTTCCGAACATGAAAAAAGTGTACTCTGGCAATGAAAGGTCTAGGTGTCTCAGTTTCTTTGGGTTTTGCACGGAGGGTTCTATGTGCCCGATCCAGCAGTGGTTTCTCTTCCAGTCCGAGCACGTCTTGAAGCAGCCCCGCAACAAAGTCCGAAACCCGAGCTCTTTCCGATCCTTCTGGGACCCCAATAATTCGCAAATTATTTCTTCGCGAGCGTGCCTCAAGGTCCTCACATCTGTCTTCAAGGCGTTTGCATTGGGTAGTGACTTTGCCAACAGCCCAGCCCCGGTTCTGGACTGCTTTGCTTGGGGGGGCAGTAAAACCTAATGAGGGGGCATGTTGATAGTCATGTTTTTGAAGCCAGAAATATATTCAAGGCTTGATTTGTGCATGAATGATGACAGCCAAGCTATTGATACTGGCTTAAAGTGATGTATGAGGTAAAGAAATAAAAATGCATGTTTTCGAACTTAAACTTAAAACCCAATGATTAAAAAATACATGTTGATTATGTAAATGGAGAAAAGATTATCTAATTGTATTTCATTTTAATACGCCCCCTTAATTAAATTGCCATTAGTTCATTAGAAGCACTAACCGCGGTATCAGGTGGGATGTCCACTTCTCCCTCAGGTGTATCAGCCACGAGTGCCGCAGGCTTGCGGCCCAACTTTGAAAGTTCCGTTTTGCTGCGGGTAGCTGACATTTTGTCCGATAAGAAAGTCAGGCAATGCGATAATATCTATCTGGGGTGTATTCAAAAGCTGTTTTATGAAAAAAAGAATTGTTGTGTTAAATATAAAAATGAATTGAGTCCATTTTCTCTCAGAGCAGAGGGAAAGCACGTCTACATCCTACGAACACCACAGCGCCTACCATAAATAGGACTAGTTTGACATTACCTGTTACAAAGTACATGGAACAGAAAACTCTTGCCAATTTCAGAAAGACAACCAACAGTTCCCTCCTAAGCTGAGCGGAAGTTTTTTGGAAGGTCCAGTGTAATCTGAGAACCACCAAAGGTCATACAGGTGATGGATACCGTTCTAATATTCGCCAGCGTGTCCCAGGTATAATTTAAATAATAACACCCCAACTGTTCAAACAACCTTTACTTTTTATTTTTAAACTTAACAATGAGAAACACATAACACAGTATGAAGCACTCATCCCAAATGTAATAACAAACAAACACGAAGAAAATGCAAAAACAAATGTAATGAGAAAAAAAAACTAAAATCTAAAAGAATAAAAAAAATACAATTTTTCCAAGGGTCCACATGAGAAACTCGGACTGTTGCGGAGGACTGGACCAATAGAATGAACATAATTCTGCTCAATATTAATTTTAACTTTTAATAAAAAGCAGTACATTGTACAGTTTCAATAAGCTGATACTGTTAAGAATATATGTTACAATTAGACATTTGCACCAACAGTTAATCAGCCCTTACAATCATGCCATGAAGCTCCTGGTGCAGAGTTTTTGAGCTGATGTTAAGACCAGAGGAGGTTTGGGACTCGGCTCTTATTGAGTCAGCGGAGTGTTGGTGACTTTTAAGCTCCATGTGCCTCAGCGCTCAGCAATCAGAAATGTTCTAATCAAAAGCCTTGAGCTCACTAGACTCCCCAAGAACTTTGTCTGATACTGGGTTTTACGGTCACATAGGGGACAGAGAGGTTGTTTTGGTGATAAATGCTGGTTTGTTACTGGTTACACATGGTGTATTTAAGATTTTAAAAAATCCCAGATCAGCAGTTAACAAAAAACTAGTTAGTGTAATACAAAATTCAGTCATTATTAAATGTGTCTATGTTTCATTAAAATTACAAACAGTTGTTATTATTAAAGCATAAAAAAACAACTCAAGGTTTGAACCCCGGATTGCAGCACCCACACAACCAGTTAAACCACTGTGGATTTATTTATTATATTTACAGTAATTATTCATCAATAAATAATTAAGGGGTTGTGAGTCATGTCAAAACAAAGTGAAAATAAGAAAGACTTAAATTAGAGGGTTTAAATTCACATCTGACGTAATGGCTGTGGATAATTCAGGGAAGAAAATAAAACAAACAGTGTATTTGTGATTTTTTAGTACCATGAGAAAGAGACGTGTAATCAGCTTTTTACTCAGAGGTGTTTCATCAGGTCTCCAAGGCCTCATGGTGTCTGATATAAAGACTCCACGATTGTCCTTGTGTGCAGAGCTGGGTGAAATATGGCAGTGCAGTTCTTCTGTAAGGGACCAGACTGACACATCATTTAACAATACTGTCTTCTGTTAGCAGTTTGATTTGTGAGTAAGTTCTGATCATTTGTAGTGACTCACATTAAATGATCTGTGATTATCACTATAGGGTTATGATTTTGGGGGGGATTATGGCTAATGCAAGTGCAGCCGAGGTTCTTTTTTCATACCAGCAGATGGTCATGGCTACACTGTCCGAGGGAATGTTAGCCAGATCTCTCATTGTAACACTCCTGTCTATGTTTTTCATCAGCTTGAATGCCATTATGGTGTACACTCTGCGAAGCAAAGCTGTTTTTAAAGAGACGCCGCGGTACATCCTGTTCACACACATGCTTGTGAATGATTCCATTCAGCTCCTGTTCACATACATCTTGTTTATCTGTAGTGTTTTGGTCATCAGGGTAATGAGTGTTGCTTGTGCTTTTTTGATTTTTGTATCAACTACAACCTTCATTAATGCTCCTTTAAACCTGGCAGTGATGTCACTCGAGCGCTACGTGGCAATTTGTTTTCCTTTACGACATGTTCAGATTGCAACTCAGAAAAGAACTCAAACTGCAATCGGAGTGATCTGGTTCGTCAGCTCCATTAACATCCTATTCGATTTGTTTTATGGAGCGACAAATCCAACATTTTTTACCTCTGACACAGTTTGCACCAGGGAAAAATTCTTTTTGAAACCGTGGCAAGTGGATGTCTTACAGGGTTTTAACATTTTCTTTTTCCTGTCAGTCACAATGATCATAATTTTCTCTTATGTTAGCATTATGATTGCTGCCAGGTCTTTTTCCTCTAATAAAGAACCAGCCACGAAGGCCCACAAAACTGTCCTGCTGCACCTGATTCAGCTGGGTCTGTGCTCTACATCGTTTCTCTACATCGTCATAGAGCAGGCAGCAGCCCTGACTGGAAACAGCACTTTCTATAGGGAGATGCGCTATTTAAACTATTTATTTGTGTTGATTCTGCCACGTTGCCTGAGCCCACTCATCTACGGGCTGAGAGATGAAGCCCTGAGGCCACTATTCATGTACTTCCTCTGCTTTGGCAGAAGAAAACGTGCCAGTGTAATCAACATACACTGATCAGAGGCCAGTTTGGACATGTAGAGCTTCGCTAAAGTCTTATGCAGAGTTTTTTTTTTTTAATGGCTTCCACAATTTGATGTTTGTTGTGTCAGATAAAAAGGCTTATTTGTACTTTCCAAAACAAAAGAAAAACTTTACCAGGACATGCTGTGTGGACATCATGCATTATGCCAAACCTTTGGTCAAATAGCATGATCTGCCGATTATCGAAGTAAAATGAGTTAACAGTTAACAGAAAACTTTTAGATGACATTTTGCACGATTTCTCTTCATTTGCTGAGCTGAACAAAGTTAATGTGCCACAATATTAGGTTTTGCAGAAAGTCTTGAGAAAACATTTCCTAATTGGAGAAAATGTAGGAATGTTAAATGTTTGCATATGTAACTTTAAAATTCTGCTCTTTTGGAGATTCTGGTTTGTCTGGTTTATCCTTTATATTTTATGTATCATTTCAGATAAATACCAGTTAAGTTCTCAAGCCTAAAACAAAGGTCTGAGGTTTAAACTGTTTTGATATTATATTCATTTTCCCACTGAAGTGTTTATCTTAATAATCTTTAACTAAACTAAATTATTTTGTTATTCCACCGTAGCAAAAACAAATGTACACTTTATGGCCAAAAAATATTTGGACACCTGACCAATAGCCTGTTAGACATCTTATTTAAAAAAATGGTATTAAAATAGAGAGACCTTTAAGTTATCTTTTTTAGCTATAACAACAGCCTTTCATCTGAAAAGGCAACTTACAAGACTTTTAAGTATGTCTGTGGAAATTCGTGCCCATTCATTTAAAAGAGTGTTTGTATGGCTGGGCACTGACGTTGGTCAGAAAAGCCTCAGTTGATGTTCCAGATAATTCCAAAGCTGTTCAGTGAGCTTTTCTTCATGACTTTATAGAGCTTGCTTTGTGATCACGGCCTTGCCTAAACTGTTGCTGTTGAAAGAATTTCATTTATATATTTTATTTATTACACCGTTAGCAATTGTTGTAGCTGAAAAACATACATTTAAAAAATATACATTTAATACAGAGAAAGGGTGTCTTAATAATTTTGTTCATAGTGTTTGTAGCCTTGTTAATACTCTAAGTCGAGGGTTTTTACCCTGTAGCCTGTGACAATAAATGTACATCACACATGTTATATAACAGGATTGTTTAAATCTAGCGACTCTCTCAAATCAAGCGACTTTTTCTGGTGTTATTGGAGACTTTAGAGACTCGGACGTGAAAGCATATATCGTTCTGCAGTTACTGTTCTGTTGATTTATCCTACTTATCGATTTGTCCTACCGAGCATGCGCACATCTGTTTTTGACTCGTTCAGTGGAACGCCTATAATTCTGTGCTACCTTTGCCTAATTTATTTCTGCTAACGGTTAGAAATGTATGGTTTTGGTTTTAATTCCTATAAAAGTTTAAAGGTTAAGTGTATGTAATGCCGTTATTATGTGAGTTGTTTTTTATTCTATTTCAGAACTATACAAGGTTTTCAAATTAGCTATACGTGATATATATACAGGGGTTGGACAAAATAACTGAAACACCTGGTTTTAGACCACAATAATTTATTAGTATGGTGTAGGGCCTCCTTTTGCGGCCAATACAGCGTCAATTCGTCTTGGAAATGACATATACAAGTCCTGCACAGTGGTCAGAGGGATTTTAAGCCATTCTTCTTGCAGGATAGTGGCCAGGTCACTACGTGATGCTGGTGGAGGAAAACGTTTCCTGACTCGCTTCTCCAAAACACCCCAAAGTGGCTCAATAATATTTAGATCTGATGTGCAGGCCATGGGAGATGTTCAACTTCACTTTCATGTTCATCAAACCAATCTTTCACCAGTCTTGCTGTGTGTATTGGTGCATTGTCATCCTGATACACGGCACCGCCATTGGATGCACATAGTCCTCCAGAATGGTTCGGTAGTCCTTGGCAGTGACGCGCCCATCTAGCACAAGTATTGGGCCAAGGGAATGCCATGATATGGCAGCCCAAACCATCACTGATCCACCCCCATGCTTCACTCTGGGCATGCAACAGTCTGGGTGGTACGCTTTTTTGGGGCTTCTCCACACCGTAACTCTCCCGGATGTGGGGAAAACAGTAAAGGTGGACTCATCAGAGAACAATACATGTTTCACATTGTCCACAGCCCAAGATTTGTGCTCCTTGCACCATTGAAACCGACGTTTGGCATTGGCACGAGTGACCAAAGGTTTGGCTATAGCAGCCCGGCCGTGTATATCGACCCTGTGGAGCTCCCGACGGACAGTTCTGGTGGAAACAGGAGAGTTGAGGTGCACATTTAATTCTGCCGTGATTTGGGCAGCCGTGGTTTTATGTTTTTTGGATACAATCTGGGTTAGCACCCGAACATCCCTTTCAGACAGCTTCCTCTTGCGTCCACAGTTAATCCTGTTGGATGTGGTTTGTCCTTCTTGGTGGTATGCTGACATTACCCTGGATACCGTGGCTCTTGATACATCACAAAGACTTGCTGTCTTGGTCACAGATGCGCCAGCAAGACGTGCACCAACAATTTGTCCTCTTTTGAACTCTGGTATGTCACCCATAATGTTGTGTGCATTGCAATATTTTGAGCAAAACTGTGCTCTTACCCTGCTAATTGAACCTTCACACTCTGCTCTTACTGGTGCAATGTGCAATTAATGAAGATTGGCCACCAGACTGGTCCAATTTAGCCATGAAACCTCCCACACTAAAATGACAGGTGTTTCAGTTATTTTGTCCAACCCCTGTATATATATATTGTTTATCTAATGCTATGTGTTAACGTTTTATTTAACCACGTTTATACATGCGTTCAGTGATTTAGAGCGTTTTTCATACATCTAGGGAAGCCAATCACTTTTAAATAACCATCTGCGACCTTAATAATACAACACAAAATGTATTCGATTATTTCTCATGTTTGTATTTTCTTAACAGTTCAACTGGTGTAGTCGAAGTTGTGTCTAATAAAGTTAATTACTGAGTGAATATGTTGAGCATTTATTATGTTATCTTGTACTTAGCTGTTTGTGTGTGTAAAACAATTTTGTTGCTTTTCCCTTGTCAGTTCTGTTCTAATTATTTGTTCCTTATTCCATGTTTTTGTAGCTATAGATAAGATCTGTGTGAGCTGTAGTTTTCTTACTGGGATCCTATCTAACACGGTATGATAAATCACAGAGGCAAAACCTTAGAAGATATTCCTCATAGATCAGGCATGTCTACTGTCTTAAATTGCATTACTTGTGGCCCGCCAGCACAGTCAAACATAAAATAAATAAAGTATATTAATACAAGATGTAATTCCCCTTTTCACCAGATGGTGGCAGCAATATTGTGTAAGTCAGTGGTGTCCAAACTTTTTCTAGGAGGGCCAGATTTGATAATGTGAAAGTGCCCGAGGGCCAACAGTCCATAATAACATTATTTTAAACAATAAAATAAGCATATAAATACGCTGTTATTTAATCATTTTATTTTCACACAGCAGACAACAACCAAATGTGAACATTCAGATGAACAAATCAGAACACAGAACAAGTCATTTGAATTTCTAACTGAACTTTAAAAACTCTAGAAAATAAACTCTAATAAAACTAAAATAAAAAATTTTTGCATTCACAAAGATAAAGCTTAACGTGGCTTTATGTATTAAAAGAACGACACAGAAACTCTAAGTTTCTCTAAATTATTACTGAGCATAAGTTCTCTCCACTCCAATGCTTAGCTCGTTGTTTTAGTACAACACTTCACGTTACATTTTGTTTCCGTTAATCGTTGTTCATACAGCCTGTGTCGCTTTTATTACGTCATACATTAGTACGTCTCATTCACGGGTTTGCCGCTTTGCATGTGAATGACTTACACAGTATTGCTGCCACCATCTGGTGAAAAGGGGAATTACATCTTGTATTAAAATACTTTTATTTTCTGTTTGACTGCGCTGGCGGGCCACAAGTAACGCAATTTAAGACCTAACCCAGCTAACAGGGAACAGTTCCCACAACTTTCACTAACGTTATGTAAAAGTTCTCCTAATGTTAAGAGCAAACGTTCTCACAATAACGTCAGTAGAACGTTCTATAAACGTTACGTGACCTTGATAAAAAATCTGTTCAAAGTGTAACGTTATATGAACGTTCTTTTAACGTTTTTTAAAGGCGCACGTGTGTGATATTCTTTAGACGCATATAAGGAAATATTAGTCCACTGTTTTACATTAATTTAAAGGGGTCATCAGACGCACCACTGTAAGACTGAATTCATTTCTTCCTACTAAACAGTTTTGCTTTATATAATATTTTATTCAATAATATATTTAAGATAAACTATTATTTTTCCAAAATTTCCTCATTGGATTTTATAAAAACTGCATTAAAAACTGCTGTTATCAGAACTCATCCATGCAGGACAAATAATACATTACATATCATTCAGTTAAATGACTTTATAGCGCTTTGTATTATGTTTATTCTGCACAAACCTCTCTTCTTCACATGCGCACACCGTTATTTTAACCAACCGTCTCGGCCTCGACACAGAACTTTAAGCGAAATACAAATACAGAGTTTTCAGTTATTTTACTCTGAAACATGAGTCTGCCAAAGTACGTGCTTGTGTACTTCTGCCACATGTGTTATTGAAGGTCAAAAGAATCTGACAAGATCTCATCGACGACTGAACTGTTGTCAACTTACAGTGAGAAATGAAAAAACACGATCGTCATGCCCTGCTAAACCACTGAAGTTCGATGGTAAGTCATAAACTTAAACAGTTTATAATAATAAACAGGAAAGACTATATAATGGTCAGTGTAGAAAGTCGAAAACAACCCAGGTATCAGCATGAAATGTTTTCTAATGAGTAACTTGGGACGTTAGCTAAACGTTAACATTAACCTTCTCACTGTGCATTTTAAATACTTAGTTATACTTGTTAAGACTGGTGCAATTGCTTAGTTTATAGTGCTGTTATTGTGCTGAACTGCACTATAATAAACTCATGACTTTTAATGATTTTAGGTTTACAGATAATATTACTTAGAAATGAACATAGAGAAGTTTGTAAATGCTTTTAACATCTCTTACGAGACAATTCACCTTTGATGACATATTTATACACATATCTGTACACATGAATTAAATGTGGACGTTAACCTGCATGTTACACTTAAAATACTGGAGGTCCAAAATTTTCTTTCAAATAAAAGGTTATATGTGTGCTTTAAATTGATCAAAGTTTGTATGATTTATTCAGAAAATCTCTTATCAACACACATTCCAGGGTTTTCCCTGCTCTTATAAGATTTGGGCCCACCACCTAAGCCCAAGCCCAGCGACCACACCACCTAAGCCCACCAACAACCCAGGTAAAACCCTGCATTTGTGCCATTGTGTTTTAGCTATTGTAGCATTCTGTTAACTACAGATTTAAAATATGGAATCAAAAACAGTGTTTTTTTTATTCCAGGAAAATGGCCACATGTCAAGGAGGGCTGCTGAGGTTGAGAGTCTCGGTGTCTGACAGAGAAGACCCGGGTATTGTAGATACAGTTTTTGCCTTCATTTACATCAGCACAAAAGGATGCATTGCCCATATTCAAGTTTATAATAGTGGCAACAAGTTTAACATTTAGTACACTGCTCCACAACCAGATTCACAGAACGTCAATGTTTTTGTAGCCCATATCCTAAATCAATTGAAGTGCTAGTTGACTTTTTTATTAAAATATATTGTGTTGAAAATAATATTTGTGTAAAAATATATTGTGGGACAATTCGCTTCTTTTCAGTTCTGGTGCTGACAATATCTATTCATTCATCCACCTTTGTGCCCACTCGCCCACCTCTGTATGCTTAAAGCCCTGACTGTTATCACATTTTGTTGGGTGTGTTACCATGGGGAAAATGCTAAACTGTGTACTGATTGCATTGATTCTTTTTCCAGTAGTCTACTAGTGAATCAGAAGATGATCCAGATGGTCTATGCGGATTCACCTTAAGCTAGTCTGAGCTAATTTGCAAAATAGATGTACTGCAGCATAAAATAAAGAAGTTAAAGAGAGAGAACATCTGTCTGAGGCAGTGCATTAGTACAAGTAAAGGTAAGTCATGTTTTTCAGCAATAAATATTGTGTGCACCATAAAGATTAATGCTGAGATCACAAAGTTCATATGTCTCTTGTCATATACTGACCACTCAAACAACAGATTATTTTTAAAAATAACTTTATCTTTGAAAATAATACTCTGTCACTCCTGCTTAGGCTCAATCAATGTTTTGACCATTCAAGTTTTTTTTGTTTTTTTTAAGATCTTTCTTCAGTTGCTGCTACTATTGAAAAAACATTTATAGAGTTCAATACCATATTGCAGCCAAGAGAGTTGTACCAAGAGACTAAGAAAAGTGCCCTTCCCAAGTTTGTTTGTTTGTTTGTTTATTAGGATTTTAACGTCATGTTTTACACTTTGGTTACATTCATGACAGGAACGGTAGTTACTCATTACAGAAGATTCATCAGTTCACAAGGTTACATCAAACACAGTCATGGACAATTTAGTATCTACAATTTCAATTCACCTCACTTGCATGTCTTTGGACTGTGGGAGGAAACCGGAGCACCTGGAGTAAACCCATGCAGACACGGGGAGAACATGCAAACTCCACACAGAAGGGACCCGGACCACCCCACCTGGGGATCAAACCCAGGACCTTCTTGCTGTGAGGTGACAGTGCTACCCACCGAGCCACCGTGCCGCCCCTCTTCCTAAGTGAAAGATTTAATCTGACCAGTCAAACCAGCTGCTGATGACTTACAATCAGAGCCATTACAGGTAAGTTTATAATTCCTCATATTAGAAATGTTTAAGCAATATGGCACAAGTGAGAGTGGTGATGCATCCTTGATAATGTGGGTGAGCAAGAACAACATCTGGTTATTTGGGCTGTACTCTGCCAGATGTGAACATTTAAATGGAACAGTACTTGGGCTTCGAATGATGATGTTTCTCAAGTCCATAAAAACGCAAGTACAGAGAAGAGCACAGATTGCGGAAGCAACCAATAGTTGATCAGAGCAATTCAACCATTAAAAAAGAGCCACAGACACCTCTTGCACATTGAAGACTTGAAATTAAAGACTGCAACATAACTTCAAGGAAGCTTTGTATTTTAGCTGCCCAGAATGACTTGGTTACAGTGTAAAATGTTTTACATGTACTGATAAATATGCAGAAATACTTAAAAAACCTCTTTGTTTACTTTGCAGGGGGAGAATGCAGAGACGCCCTGAATTACTACCTAACTTTATTTGTTTTTTTCTTCCATTTTTCATTTATTCATTTGCATTATAATTTATATTTTTTTCCATTGATTAATTTAAATTAATTGCTCGATGATGATAATAATAATAACAATAATAAGATATTATAAACACAATATATTTTAACTGATTTTATCTCAGTTTATAGGGAAAGAAAAATTGAGGGATTGTTCTTTTTTCATTTTCAGTTGGGGGTTCAAGACTGTAGTATATTAGAATTGTATTTGGTGATATATAACTGTAAGTTATAATATATAATGAGGGTAGAATTACTAAGTGAATGCACATGTAACGGGTTGGAAGCATGAATGTGTGTGTTAGGGCTGGGCGATTTTGCAAAAAAAAAAAAATCTCGATTATTTTAATATTATTACCGATTGTCGATTACGATTTCGATTTTTTTGTTCTTGTATAATGCAGTTGAAAAAAAGACTCAAATTCCTTTTTTTTTTTTGCATTTTAATTTAAAAGACTGCATAAGTGAAAAATAGTAACAGCACCACCTATAATAATCATTTCAAGAGACTCAAACTTTATAACGAAAACAATATAACAATCTTAATTAGCTATATCCTTTATAAGAATAGCTCACAAACAACCATTACTTTAAATATTGTGCAGCAGAACCTCCCCGTCTTTTATTTTAGTTTATTTTTCAGAGTTTTTAAAGTTCAGTTAGAAATTCAGATAGCTTGTTCTGTGTGTTCTGATTTGTTCATCTGAATGTTTACATTTGGTTGTTGTTTGCTGTGTGAAAATAAAATGATTAAATAACAGCGTATTAATATGCATATTTTATTGTTTAAAATACATCACATTATCAAATCTGGCCTTCCTAGAAAAAAGTTTGGACACCACGGTCATAGAAGGTTAGCATATTATTTACTACAAAATGTTTTCTATACTGGCGAATATAAAATTTAATGTAATTAAAATCCTAATAAATAAATTTGAAATCAATGGATCTATCGCTACCTATAGTTTATAACAAGATATAGACCTATCCAGATGTGCTATCTCTTATGCAAATTAGGCGATGACATGAACTTTAAAAGTCAGTCAGGTGTAAAGCTGGTTAAGGATCACAGTTTAAATCCAGGGTTTATATCACCGTTACGGTACTAAACACAGAAATACAAGAACTTGAACGATGCAGAGCGTCACATCTAAAGCTTCACTAACTAAACTGCAAACCAATGTTTATTGTTCAGAGTTTTCAAAGTTCAGTTAGAAATTCAGATAGCTTGTTCTGTGTGTTCTGATTTGTTCATCTGAATATTTACATTTGGTTGTTCGCTGTGTGAAAATAAAATTATTAAATAACAGCGTATTTATATGCATATTTTATTGTTTTAAATACATCACATTACCTTTTTTATAAAGTTTTACACATCCAGGACTGGAGCAGTTAAGATCAGCTTTGTGATATCCAAACAGTAACAGCACTTTGTGTAAAGTTAATGCACATTTTGTTCACATTTGTTTTCAAGAAAGTTGATTAAATAGTGAATTAATGTTGATGTTTTATTGCCTGATTTTCATTTTCTGATTGTAACATCTACTCTTATATGGAGCTCAAACGCTGCCATAAGTATCTGAATCTGAATTTTATAAATTTGAAATATTTAATGGCGTAATTTATAAATTTGAAATATTTCAATCTGAATTTTATAAATTTGAAATATTTAATGGCGTAATTTATAAATTTGAAATATTTCAATCTGAATTTTATAAATTTGAAATATTTAATGGCGTAATTTATAAATTTGAATTTTAACAATGCTTTTTTTGTGATTTGAACTTGTGAGGTGGTGAAATTTGCTGTTGAAAAAATTTCATTTCAAAATTACAACTTGCAATTTTCAGATTTTAAAAATTCAGATAAAAAAAAATTCTGATCTCTCAGATTCAAATCTCAAAAATACGAATTCAAGCTTGAGGTGAAACATCCGAGTTTCCCAGGAAAAGTAAACTTTCCAGAGCGATCGAACGCAGCATTTAACCAATCACAGCGCTGCCTCACCTGCGTTCATGTCTGTGGAGGAGAAATGAATCCCAATGAGGAAAGTGCATCCAAAGTTCTTCAGATCCACACAGTCAGCTAATTATTTATAGTTCTGGTAAATACTCAACGTGCTTTACGGCAAGTTTTATATTTTGCGTTATGTAACGCTGGTGGCGTGATAACGCGCGGGATAAGGTTAGTTAGCGTTAGCTAGCTTGTTGGTAGTGGTTAGCTAAGAGTTTTGCTTGGCATGAGCTGGTCTGAGTTTAGGAAGGCATGGATATTCCGTTGCTTGCACATATTAAAACGGGGAGTTCAGAAATGTTGTGAAACTTCTTTCCTGGTGTGCCGTATAGCACTTCAGAGTTCAGTCTTTACCTCATTTACCTAACACACCTGGTTCGACTCATCTGGTCAGTTGAGGTTGACACTTTGGATGCACTTACCTCATTGGGATTCATTTCTCCTCCACAGACATGAACGCAGGTGAGGCAGCGCTGTGATTGGTTAAATGCTGCGTTCGATCGCTCTGGAAAGTTTACTTTTCCTGGGAAACCCGGATGTTTCACCTCAAGCTTGAATTCGTATTTCTGAGATTTGAATCTGAGAGATCAGAATTTTTTTTATCTGAATTTTTAAAATCTGAAAATTGCAAGTTGTGATTTTGAAATGAAATTTTTTCAACAGCAAATGTCATTACCTCACAAGTTCAAATCACAAAAAAGCATTGTTAAATATCAAATTTATAAATTACGCCATTAAATATTTCAAATTTATAAAATTCAGATTGAAATATTTCAAATTTATAAAATTCAGATTGAAATATTTCAAATGTATAAAATTCAGATTCAAATACTTATGGCAGCGTTTGAGCTCCATACTCTTAACAGTAACAGCTTATCAGAACTGTAAAATTTAGGCAATAAAGAGAAATGTTTTTAATATTGAGCAGAATGAAGTTAAGCCCTCCACAACAGTAACAGTTTCTTATGTGGTCCCTTGGAAAATTTAATTGCCCACCCCTGGCTTAAGTCCTCTCCTTCAATCATTTTGTCCCTGTTGATGTCAATGCTATGAGCTCCTTATATTGTAAATAATGTAGGCTAACAAAAACATGTGATTACTAACAGGTTCAACACAATGTATATTTAACAAGAAACAGTAAATAATGCTCTGTGAAAAGCATCTTTTGTCTTTTTGTGATCTACTTTGTGATCTAATTCTGATCAAGAAGGAGAGCTTGTTTCCCTAAGGTGCTCAAGTAGAGCAGTGGTACAATGTGCAGCTCAGTACTGCATAGATCAACGGTTTAAATCCCCAGCAATGCAATAACCCGGTCGGACGCCTACATACATACATGACTGGCTATATCTAGGCCTTGTTATGGACTGGCATTCTGTTCAAAGGCCCAGTGATTCAGGAAAACTGGACTCAGCAACCCTGATTAGGATAAAGCAGTGGTAAAACATGACAATTAAATAATAAAAAAAAACACCCTAAATAATTACTTCATTTTACAAAGATTCAGTGTTTTAGGATTACTTACACAGAGAGCCCCAACACATATGGAGAGTTCTGTGAATTATCCACCCCTTTGTACAGGCACCTCGACTAACCAAGAGAGATTGTATTTGCTACAGCAATGTTTGTTTGTTTTGTTTATTAAGATTTTAACGTCATGTTTTACACTTTGGTTACATTCATGACAGAAAGTGTAGTTACTCATTACACAAGGTTTATCAGTTCACAAGGTTATATTGAACACAGTCATGGACAATTCACCTCACTTGCATGTCTTTGGACTGTGGGAGGAGACCGGAGCTCCTGGAGGAAACCCACGCAGACATGGGGAGAACATGCAAACTCCACACAGAAAGGACCCGGACCGCTCCACCTGGGGATCGAACGCAGGACCTTCTTGCTGTGAGGCGACAGTGCTACCCACTTAGCCACCGTGCCGCCCTGCTGCAGCAATGAAGAAACACATCAACCAACTTCCCAATCTCCCTAAGGCTTCGCCAGTTGTGCCAGTTAGATACACAGCCAGGTCAATAGCACAGTATGGTTCAACCTCAAGAGCTCAATGGTTGTGGGCCAGTGCAGCTCATTAGGCCACTTCACCACCCAAGTGGCATTTATTAGAAATTGAAAAATATACTGGGTTAAAATATCCATACAGCTCTTAGATCAGCTGGTGCTCTGTGCTCATATAAATAGGACTAGTTTAACATTACCTGTTACAAAGTACATGGAGCAGAAACCTCTTGCCAATTTCAGAAAGACAACCAACAGTGCCACACTAAGGTGAGCAGAATTTTTTTGGAAGGTCCAGTGTAATCTGAGAACCACCAGGTGATACAGCTAATGGACACTGTTCTAATATTCACCAGCGTGTCCCAGATATAAGTGAAATAATAACACCCCAACTGTTCAAACCTTTACTTTTTATTTTTAAACTTAACAATGAGAAACACATAACACAGTATGAAGCACTCACCCCAAATTTAATAACAAGCAAAGCACGAAAAAAATGCAAAAAAAAAAAAAAAATGTAAAGAGAAAAAAAGAATAAATTATTCAGCCAGTTTTTGAAAACTTGCAGGAGGACTTAGATCTACGTGTCCTGCTGAAGTCAGACCTACAGTAATCATACCTCAATGCATTAAAAAACCCATTATATCAGAATCAAGTGCTGAGTAGAGTTGGCGGTTGAGACGATGGTATGTTGACGGTACTGTGGTCTCCAGTGAGATGCAACACAGATGAAGAAGAGGGTTTAATGAGTTTCATTGCATCGGGCTGCTGGATAAAAGCCAGTGGAGAACTGACATTGTCTACACAACAAATATATAAAAAGAACATGTCAAACTTTCATACATAAAAAACAAATCATTGAACCAGTAAATCTTAGAAAGTGCTTACTTACCAGGGAAAGCACTCCTTGAATTCAGTGAACTTATGTCGGACCATGAACGTGGCTAGAGCATCAGCTACCTGTTAAAAGAGATCCAGTCGGCAACAATGGTTAATTCAATATAAAATAATGCAAACAGCCACTCCTTCAATTTAACCAACCAACCAACCAACCGATCCATCCATTAATCCATGACACAATATGGCACTGCTATTGTATGCAACCGGTCAAGATGGCTAAATGTATACCATGTCAGAACGGTCAACTTTAAGTGCCTTAAGTAGAAACATCTAAAAGTAACAACAGTCTTTAAAAAAGTTGACCATATTTGGTAGCAACATTCACCACAAACTTCCAAACTGCCTCTAGAAGCAACATCAGCCCCCAGACTGCTCGGTGGCTGCTTCATGGATTGGTTTTCCATGGCTGTATGGAAGCCCAGGATTGCCATTCACTATGCTGAGCAGTGGCTAAGCTAATAAAAAGCACAGCACCTTTAGACTCTGAATCAATAGAAACTCATTCACTAAATTCATTTGAACAGAATCACTTATGTTGAGAGCGATTCATTTCAAAAGAGTCATCCATTGTGAGAATGATTCATTTGAACTGAGTCATTCTTGTCGAAAATGATTCGTTTGCACAGAGCCATTCATGTTGAGAATGATTCGTTTGCACAGAGCCATTCTTGTCGAGAATGATTCGTTTGCACAGAGCCATTCTTGTCGAGAATGATTCTTTTGCACAGAGCCATTCATGTTGAGAATGATTCGTTTGCACAGAGCCATTCATGCCCTTTTACTGTGGACTTGGATTTATACACATGGATTATACACCTAGTGGAACATCACACAGATTTAAATGTAATTACATTTTATTAATTAACGTAAATGTAAACTAATGTAGATTTAACACGATAACCCACATTATAACGTCACATGCTGCGCTAGGACAAGACGGTGCAACTCCTGATTAAAAAATTCAATTTAAATATCATATGTTATTTTTTAATCTAATTTCACTGACTGTTAAACCTGTAAGGATTTTAGGGCAGGAATCCATCTTGAATTTTATTGCTAACTTCATCCGGTGTTTTGTGCCACTTTTAATGACAGAAAGGTATAGTAAATGTGATAAAAGTAGCATGTAAAAATTTAATCTAGCAATAAAAATGCCCTCCTATACATGCAAGAAGAGCAATTGTTAATATTAAAATAATAATAAAAAATTGTTAATATTAAAATAATAATAAAAATATTAATAATAATAATAAAAAAACATACTTTTTCAGGTGCATCCTCATGAACAGCGTGGCCACACTGTGGGAGAACCTGCATCTGAAACTTTCCTGTAGCAATAACCACCAAAAGTATATAAGACCCACTTATCCAGATAAACATAGCAATAATAAACATATTACAGTTCTACACAATGTTTTAGAAGAATACTGAAGTAAAAATAAGTAAATACAACCTCTGCAGCAAACTGGATTTCCAACAAGCTCATGGCCAAGTGTCAAAATATTTTAGGCCAGATATTATATGAAATTATAATAATGGAACAATGGAAAATAGTTTGTTGCATAGATTGTTTTTCTTTTTACTAAAAATCAACAGAATGTGACATAGTACCAAGTCTTACCCTGCATCTGTCCTATGGTCAGGTCTTTATCCAGTCTGTCAATGCCTAGAGAAAATACAAGCATGGTTAAGCTTAAAACCACAAACTTCAATGAAACACTTGATTCTGATCAGGGTTACAGCGAGTTTGGTTTCACTGGGAAACATTGAATAAAAAGTAGGGAAAACCCTGGACACAATGCCAATCCATCGCACGGCTTCGCCAACACATAGCCAATCATGTCTGTGTAGACACCTGGCTGGCTGATAGCACCACTCAGAATCTCAACGTTGGTGGACTAGTGAAACAGACTGCCACACTAGCTTAAAACTGCAATAATTATTTTACCCAGATCAAAGTTTTAATAAAACAAAATTGTACAAAAAAACATAGTTATAGTTAAAAGTTTACATACAATAGTAGAGAAAACATATGATTCGATAGTCTTAAGATTTTAGTACTTTCTGCAACTGCTCTTTTCCTGTTTCATTTAAATGTTTTGATAGATTTTTGAACAATCAGCAATGTCAAAATATACATGCATTAAATTAGACTGAAGGCGACCAGTTTTTACATGGTTATTGTAACAAAATCTCAGCCCACTTACCTGCCAGCAACAGCAGTTTTGGTTCAGAGCAGCTGAGGAAGAGGGAGGACAGGCCTCTGAACCAGCCCTCCCAGTACTTCTCCGTCTTCGACAGCTCAATGCGCCAGGTGTACAAACTCTCTTTTTTTACCTAAAAAACAAATATTCAGACATTCAAACACACAAACAAAAGTATATAATTTATTTATTAGATTTTTTTATGCCACTTTATACACTTGATTGTGTTATTTATAGCATGATCTGTGTTATGTTTAAGTCATTTTTTTCTTGTTTCTATTTGTCCATTTATATTTTTGCACAAACAAAGAGTATATAAAATACAGCTGAATCTGCAGGTCCTGGCAACCTAATCCTCCCCACCCCCCAAAAACTGTATTTTACTGCTAGCTGGGTAGAACACTGGAATTTTTAAATAAGAACTACAAAAGCATTTGAATCTACAGTATAATCCGGCCACACACTGATTATGACTGTAAAAGGTATTAGAGATGGACTTGAGTTATCAACCTTAGTGATAAATCATAACCTATATCTATATTTAAATGTTTGGGTTTTAACTGTAAATACATTTTCCATAATCATGAGGAAGTGCCAAGATCTCATCTCACTTTTTAAAACAAAGGATATTTCTGATCATTAACAGAATGTAAGAAAAGACTTTTTATTTTCTGTAAAAAAGCAGCTGGTACCTCCTGGTCATCTTCCTTCTTCCTTTTGTGATTGGACTCTCCTTCTTGCTCCTCTTCTTCCTCTTCCTCAATGATCCCTTCACTGATGCTCTTAGAAATACCAGCACTGCTCAACGGTTCCTCACATCTGTAAACAAAACAACGTTATTACATATGGCATAATTCAATACCAACAGGTCAAACGTAAAGTCTTTCTTAAAGCACAGGGCGCACTCACTTTCTTACTTGTCCAACCATAGACACACGTGCTGATTCAATATTCCTGATCTGTCCACTCTTCACACTGTCATTAACAAACAGATTAACAACAATTTGTGAGCTTAATAGTGCAGTGGTAGCTTAGCGGTTAAGGTACTGGACTAGGAATCAGAAGTCCCACCACAGTCAAGTTGCCCCTAAGCATGGGCTTAACTATAAATTCGCTTAATGCCATAAATGTAAAAGATGTTGTATCCTGACTGTCATGTGTCCAAAAATGAGATACACACCCAAATGACACCTACAACATAGATATACTTTGTGGATGTACAATTATGGACTGCAGATCTGCCGTTGCTCTGTCACCTCTTACATCCCTACCATCAATGGAAAGGGACTCTAATAGGACCCCCACTCACCTGACGATGTTTGGGTGGTGGACCATTCTCAGCACTGCAATGATACTCCCATGGTAATGTGTGGTACTGGTGTGAGTGTATCAGGTGCAGCAGACTTTTTTTTTAAATCACGAATGGTCAGTGAGGGTCTTATGAGAGTTCCTTTATGTTTATGGATGGGGTAAAGGAGGCAAAAAAGTATAGAGCCAGTGAATGCATGTACGTGAACCATATAATGCCTCAAAATAAATTACATTTATTACTACCTAAATGTTAATAAAATGTTATTAACTGATAAAGACGGATTGGAAATTGTCTTTGGGAATTGTAGCATACCTCCATTCAATTGCATTTTCCACTGACTTAAAGGTTTTTGGTCGACTCCTTAGAAAATTCTGCATACTGTTTAAGGCATCCATTGCTGTTCCTAAACCAAGACCAAAACACACAGACGTTATTAGCAGGCGTGGACTTTATTGCATCTAGGTTCCCAGCAAGCTGTTTTAGCAGAATGAGAGTTTTGTCTAAAGTTACCCTAAATTCACACAGGACAGTAGAAATCAACCTTAAAATCAGTTCACACTGGACGCATCTCTGCCGGGTTGCATAAGCACTAGTGACAAAAGGCACACAGGAGAATTCTAATTATTTTATGCATATAGGGGTGGCACAGTGGAATAGTGGGTAGCGCTGTCACCTCACGGCAAGAAGGTACGGGTTCTTTCTGTGTGGAGTTTGCATGTTCTGCCCGTGTATCCAAAGACATGCAGTCAGGCCAATTTGTGTGTGTGAATGTGTCTGCCCTGTGACGTACTGGTAACCTGTTCATGATGTCTCCTGGCTTTCGCCCAATGAATTGGACCCACTGTGATCTCTGTACTAGCGGAATGAACATCCTGTGTCTGTTCAGCTTAGTCTATCACCGTCTTCAAAAGACAAGTAAAGACCCACTTCTTTATTAAGAACTTCTTAATCTTCTATACTTAAACAAACCTTCTACCTATACTTTTGTTCTAACAGGGTTTGAACAAACCTGTTTCCAGCAGATCTGTGTTATGTTGTCGTCTCTTTGAACTATAGTAATGAAATGTTTTACTGAAGAAGTACTTCTGGAGGTGCAGAAAATGCAGTTGTAATAAAATGAGTGTTATTGCTGTGTGTGATGCACGTCTTGAGCGTAAACAAACCCTGCATAATTGCGTCCAGTGTGAACTGGCCTTTACACCTTAAAGAAACAATAAATCTACCTTCCACCACGTCGATGACACAAAGTCCAAGCAATGAGGGTAGATGATTGGCTGCGGCAGTGTGAACTGCTATTGCTCCTCCCATGCTGTGTCCAATCATCATGATCTGAGGTGGGTTTTCACCATACAGAGCTTCCACCACTTTCCCAATATCCCTGTACAAGAATATTCAGTAGCGTTACTTTTGTAATGTTTGATAACATTAGATATTGCTGAACAGAGTTTACTCAGTGAGTGTGTTAGTATGGGATGAGTATTTATATCTGCTAAAATTTACAGCTCTAAAATCTATCCCATTTACAAAGAAAAGAAAAAACAGAATCGGCACATTTATTTAGTACAAGAAACTTACTTGGCCATTGATTCAGCAGACAGGTCTTCTGAGTTTTTTACTTTTGTGTCTCCTGCAAACAGAACAGTGAAGTGCAGTGCACATGAAGAATCATTTTATTTATGATAACAAAACACCCTAACGTTTAGTACAGTACCTGACAAAGTGAATGTTACCTCAGAAGACAAACACTGGTAAGAGAGTGTGTGATACTAAAGCACTTAATGACTGTTAACATGGCACTGTCATGACATGCCATAAAAACTAGAGTTGCCCCAGTCAACACAGTAAACATTGTGAAGTGGAAGTGAGCGGCATGGTGGGGCCTGGGTTTGATTCCCTAGCCGGGCGGGTGAACGGGGTCCTATCTGTGTGGAGTCAGTGTGCATGTTCTCCTTGTGTCAGCTTGGGTTTCCTCCGGGTGCTCCGGTTTCCTCCCACAAGTCCAAAGACATACAGTCAGACCTCAATAGCTATGATTCAAATATTTCTGTCTGATACAGAAAAAAAAAAAAAAAAGAAAGATTCAACGACTCACCATGTGCCCTGAGATCCATAGCTACAACCCTGCAGTTAATCCTGCTACATATCACTCCCTACAAAGAAATAACCAAAAATTTATCAGGTTTAGCATTTTAAAACCTTGATATGTTTAGGAGCACTCAATAAAAACACTGCAGAACACACACACATACAGGGTTTTAAAGCTTATGTAGACAGTTTATGCAAAACATAAGATGTAACTGACAGAGAATACAGCCCAGGAGAGGGCAGAGTGGCCTCCGCCATGAAGCAAAAGAAGCACCGGACCCTGAGAACCACTGCTGTAGACTCTGAATGTGTGCACAGGAGTCAAGGAGCAGCAAACAGCATTAAGTGGACAAAAAGATAGATAATCTAGGTCAAATGGAACACCTTCATTTGTCATATATACATATACACATTTAAAGTACAATGTAATTTCTTCTTCATATCCCAGCTTGTTTAAAGGCTCGGGTCTGAGCGCTTGGTCAGCCATTGTATGGCACCCCTGGACCCGAGATAGTTAAGGACCTTGCTCAAGGGCCCAACAGTGGCTGCATGGCAGAGCCGGGATTAAGACATACAGACAGAACCTTCCATTCAACAGCCCAAAGCTCTACAAACTAGGCTACCATGGAGTGTCATCCCAACAGTTTCTGCAATGTCTGAAGTACTATACAGCTAACTATTCGAAGGATATATCTTTGCTGTTGTCATTTTCCACTTCTACGTCCTCCATGGTTTCAAAATACTGACTCCAGGGCAGAGGAGAGAAGTCTCGCTTTCTTCCAGGTCTGGGGAGCAGAAAGAAAAAAAAAAGACTTATGAAAACACTCAGTACTAGGGCTTATTTATAATACTTATCAGACAGGTTACAGATCCAAATGTATCTGGGCCTTGCTCATGGTCACAAATTCTCACAAACATACTCCAAAGTACTGCAAGAAGCCTTTTAAGAAGAGCGGCTGTGGTTATAGCTGAAATGATCATATAGATGTCACTCTAATACCATTTGTAGCTTATGGCCGGGTGTCAGAATACTTTTGGCC
Source organism: Trichomycterus rosablanca (assembly GCF_030014385.1). Taxonomy (NCBI): domain Eukaryota; kingdom Metazoa; phylum Chordata; class Actinopteri; order Siluriformes; family Trichomycteridae; genus Trichomycterus; species Trichomycterus rosablanca. The sequence goes on along the minus strand of NC_086003.1, from coordinate 24,810,737 downwards.
ATATAGTGTATATTTCAAATGATTTATTTATTATTTCAGTGTCCAGTGAAGTAAATCAGACAAGATCATAGGACATCTCACCAGTGGTGATGTAGGAAAATTGTAATGTAAGAGATTATGGTGTGTGTGCTCCACTTACCATATAGAAGCACTTTGAAGTTCCACAATTACTGACTGTAGTCCATCTATTTCTCTACATACTTTTTTAGCCCCCTTTCATGCTGTTTTTTAATGGTCAGGACTCTCAGGACCACTACAGAGTAGGTATTATTTGGGTGGTGGATGATTCTCAGCACTGCAGTGACACTGACATGGTGGTGGTGTGTTAGTGTGTGTTGTGCTGGTATGAGTGGATCAGACACAGCAGCGCTGCTGGAGTTTTTTAAAATACCATGTCCACTTACTGTCCACTCTATCAGACACTCCTACCTGGTTGGTCCACCTTGTAGTAAAGTCAGAGACGATCGCTCATCTATTGCTGCTGTTTGAGTTGGTCATCTTCTAGACCTTCATCAGTGGTCACAGGACGCTGCCCACGGGGTGCTGTTAGCTGGATATTTTTGGTTGGTGGACTATTCTCAGTCCAGCAGTGACAGTGAGGTGTTTAATAACTCAATCAGTGCTGCTGTGTCTGATCCACTCATACCAGCACAACACACACTAACACACCACCACCATGTCAGTGTCACTGCAGTGCTGAGAATGATCCACCACCTAAATAATACCTGCTCTGTAGTGGTCCTGAGAGTCCTGACCATTGAAGAACAGGGTGAAAGGGGGCTAACAAAGCATGTAGAGAAACAGATGGACTACAGTTAGTAATTGTAGAAATACAAAGTGCTTCTATATGGTAAGTGGAGCTGATAAAATAGACAGTGAGTGTAGAAACAAGGAGGTGGTTTTAATGTTATGGCTGATCGGTGTATATATGGCTATATGGCTATATCTGCGCTGTATGGACTAATGTTATGATTAACTGGGTTCCATACTGTGATGTTTGCAGCTGGATATTGGCTTTTACATTAACCTGACTAAACTGAACTAATAGGGGGTTAAAATACATGCAAGACCATCCCTAGCATTTGAGACGTGGATGTTAAACAAGATATGTGTGCGGAACACCGTGACAGCAGTTCTACATATTAAACATGACTAATAAGCAAATATACAAGGTAGAAGTGCCTAGATAACTAGCAGCTAAAAGTATACACGGCTTATAAAGGGCATCCTAGCTGGCATGCAGTTGGCATATACGTGTGTGTATATTTTAAATGCATTAACATTATGTTGTTTATCTGACTGTGCTAGTTTTATCAAAGTCGTGACGTACCATTAACGACGGTCAGCTAATCAAACAGCTAGTTAGCCAGTGCTGTATACATTCAGATATTAATGAAGTTATACATTTTTAACCGTCTGAGTTTATTTATTTACACGCACTTAACAGTAAACTCACCCCATTTTCATTTTGGAGCCAGATTGGATGCCTCCTGGCATCGGGGGTCTGGAGGCTAACAGATTCAGGTGCAGCTGTCTCTCCATTCTGTTATCAATGCTAACGCACTTAGCTTTCTCCTGAATCTCACACACACCAGTTTACATCTAAATAAATTAGATTATAATACTGCTACTGACATGAAACCCAGCTCCAAAACCTACACAGCCAACTCTCCACCCACTCGTGAGTGCCTTCAGCTCAGCATTGTGGGAAAAGGAGGCCAGTACAAACGCTTTACTGTATACAGAAGGACGCTGAAAACTGCATTTCCCAGAAAGCACCGCGGTTTGCCCCGCAAAGACGAAGGGGGCTGAAAAAAGATGACGTAATGCTCCAGTGACGTGCTGGGCATCACCGTTTTTAGAATGAGTGGGCACACCAGCTTCGTGAGCTGTGCCCGGGGTTTCTTAGCACGTATTTCATCCTGGTCAAGGGCATGGTGGGCGCCACCAGGATAAACTGATTTGCTTTGTGTAACATTCAAGTCGTCAAAGACGCATATATGAGACCTTTTTCAGTCATTCAGTCATTTTAAGTCGTCAACCCAGCTAACAAAATTACGTTCTGAGAATGTTCCCCAAACGTTCCTTTTTGGTTGTGGGAACGTTGCACTGGAACGTTCCCTCAACGTTATTTTGTCCAGTTTTCATGTTCTCAAAACTTTTTTTTAAATATATGAAAACGTTCATAAAACGTTACATAAACCTCATTTGCAACCATAATTTAACGTTCTGGAAACGTTGTCTTGGAATGTTCTAAGAACATTTTAAATAAAGTCCTCTGAACGTTCCCTTAACGTTCCATTTTGGTTGTATGAATGTTTTATTAGAACGTTCCTTCAACGTTATTTTGTCAGTTTTTTTATCAGTTTTCTTAATATTCTCAAGACATTTAAAACAAGTTAAAGAACATACCCAAAACATTTTTAAATGTTTTAAATGTTACTTTAACATACTTTTAACATAACTACAGATAATGTTAATCCAGGACAATGTTAATCCCTCTGTCTCTGTAATATATTGGATGAAGGAGATTGCAGGCAGAGAGAATCCGTTTAACTATGCACATTTATTTGCAACATACACACACACACACACGTTCATGCTTCCAACCCGTTACATGTGCATTCACTTAGTAATTCTACCGTCATTATCTTATATAGTCATTAAGTATTTACTGCCACCTTCTAACCGTTAACTAATTTACAGTTATATATCACCAAATACAATTCTAATATACTACAGTCTTGCCACAAAAAATGAAAAAATAACAATCCCTCAATTTTTCTATCTCTTATAAACTGAGGTAAAATCAGTTAGAACATATTGTATTTATTATATGATGTTATTATTATTATTATCAAGCAATTAATTAAATTAATCAATGGAAAATGGAAAAAATATATATAAATTCTAATGTAAATGAATAAATTGGGGAAAAAAGAAAATAAAGTTAGGTAGTAATTCAGGGCGTCTCTGCATTCTCCACCTTAAAAGTAAACAAAAATATTTTTTAAGTATTTCTGCATATTTATCAGTACATGTAAAACATTTTACACTGTAACCAAGTCATTCTGGGCAGCTAAAATACAAAGCTTCCTTGAAGTTATGTTGCCGTCTTTAATTTAATTTAAGTCTTCAATGTGCAAGAGGTGTCTGTGGCTCTTTTTTAATTGTTGAATTACTCGTATGTGTGATTTTACAGTGAAAATCATGAAATAGCATTATTTCATGAGGTACATGGCAGTATTTAATAGGCCATAAAATAATTAAACAGCCAGCTTGATTAAACAAAATTAATAAGGGAAATCATACTAGTGTTGTGGATGTTTTAATATTTATTTAAATATTGTTGTTGTTTTTTTTTTTAAATATTGTTTCTGTTTCTGTATTTTAAATAATTCAACTAAGCAATTAATCAAAAACATAATCACCAGATTGATTAGGAAAATAATTGTTAGTTGCAACCCTAAATGTGAAGTGAAGCATTTTTGTTTTGTGCATAGACGTTAGTTTAGGATTATAAACTGTTCAGTCAAATGTAGGATATATGTCACATTAATAAGCTACAGGAAAAAAAAAAACTAATTTAATGTTAATCTTTTTATCTAATTAATCTTCTTTTTACTGAGAATAGTGAGGTGTCTTTGTCTTAACGATGAGGTGCCGATTGTGAAATGACGACTCCGTTGACACAGTTTATTTGCAATTAAGAAGTTTATTACAGAATAATAGCAGTGTCGCTCGGACAGCCTGGCTTTGTCCGGAGAGAGCTTGTGTTCGGATCTGCTGCTCTCTGACTCCAATGAAATTTGCTTCTCCTTAAATACTTGAATATCCATACAAAAAACATATGGAATGTATTGGGTGTGTCATTTTCTTAAAACTCAGTAGAGGTTCCCACAGTCCTACTGACAGTTAGGGCCTCTGTGTGATTAATATATTTTCTATAGAATAACAGAAATGTATGCATTTAAAATGGATCCCAGATGTGGGATTGCAACCGAATACACCCCGGCCTCCTTATGGAATGTAGAGGTCTCATGAGAGGCATCCCAGAAGTGTGGGAAACACTTCTACACAATAACCTATATATGAGATTGTTTTAAAAGGAATATTAAAAAGAGATATCTGACCAAATTATTTTATATGAACCTTCCAGACACCTCATATTCCCCCCTTTGGGACTAATTAGTCTCAAAAATCAAAAGAATAACATAATGAACAATGGTTATAGACATAACATAATCTAGTTCCTCCCACATGTATGTTTCCCCAACTTAAATGTAGCACTTAGCGACTTTTATGGAGTGCAAGGAGCGAAAAACCTATCAGGCAGTGTCATCCTTCTGAAATGTCCATCAATCAATCAATCAATTTAGACAGGAAAAACTCACTCGCGACCCCTCTGCCCAGGCGGCCACATATTGTACTCCAGTCCAATTGTCCCCAGAATCTAAAGGAGGAACTATTATATTTGAAAGGATCACATCCAATTTTACCCCAAATTACAAACGAAACTATTATATTTGATAGGATTATGATTTTAGCAAATACATTCGAAAACCTCAGAAAAGAAAATCAATAAAATGTCCAAAGGTCAACGGGTCAACCCCTCGGATTGATCTATTGGACCTTGTTCCTACCTATCAATCAATCTGTCCCTAACCATCGAGAAACAAACAAAAAACTCTGAGGTCCCCAAATGTACCTACCTCATAACCGAACATTTTTCATTAAAGACTAATACCTCCAAAAACAACATAATATCACATTAAGTACTCCAAAAACAACATAATATCACATTAAGTACTCATAATTACATACTACAATTATAACAGCACACATCTTATTTGCATAGTATAACATAAGAAAGACATAAGAATGTATCACACTGCAGCTCCTCAGCAGCGCTGACTCTCCATGTGACTCCATGAAGTCTTGATGATGTATTGAATCTTGACATTCATCACAGAGTCCTTGTTCAGAGTCTATCAGTCCATTCTTATTGTCCTCATGTGAGCTGTATGAACCCCTTCAGCACATCAGGGTCCTCGACTAATCAATCAACCAAAAAGTGGTCTCCCCCCTTTCATACTAAAAGGAAAGAAAGAACACCAACCAGTATCTTTTGCATAAACAACAGATGCAAATTGAAACATCAATTAACTCCTTATACAAAAATGTAAAATCACAATATCATACTCTCATATTCCCCCAATCTCATTACTCCATGGTAAAACTACCAAACAAAATAACTAAAATAAACGGTAGGACTACAGCCATATAACGAGATTATAACGAAATTACATATTCAAAATGGATACGTCTCCATCAGTTCACCTTCCACCATCAGTTCTTCGACATCGTCCATGTCAGTCCCTCGTAATAAAGGCATCTGTATCCTATCACCAGGCATCACAACACCTACCCATCTCATTATCATAGCCTTTGCAAAGGTCAATAACAGCGTACAAAAACAAAACATCACACACAATGATAGAAGAACCGCTACCAAAATCTGAACCAACACTGCTCCCAACGGTCCTAATTTCTCTTGCAACCAAGCATTCGCAGACCATCCAGCTCCTGCTGACGCTCCAAACGCATCCCTTATATTCTTCAATGCATCTATAACACTAGTCATATTATCTGAACTATCAGGAATCAAAGTATAACAAGCATCTCCTGTCAAGTTCAAAGCTACACACAGGCCACCCTGTTTGGCCAAAATGTAATCAAGAGCCATATCATGTTTCAGTAACGTCAATCTGTGACTTTTCTGAGTATTTGATAAGTATTCAAACCCTCTCACAGTTTCATTCGCAAAACCCTGTAGGGTGTAGGTAATATTATCAATGTGATCTGCTAAAAATGTCACACCATACCATGGAAATAAGCCTATACCCCACTTTTCTCCTATACTTATTCTCCAATGGTAGGCCTCTAGATTATGAAATTGTGCCATGTCCCTTTTCTTTCTACTTCCAGAAACAGCCTCAGATTGGCTCTCATCCGGTCTTTCACCTCTCTGAATAGTAAAAACCTCATATGGCAGCTTCAATGTTGCCATGTAACAACATCCTATCCATCCATATGGCAGAAATATATAAGCTTTATCACCACAAACCCACCAAATATCTTTAAAATTTCCTATAGTCACATTTCCAGGCAAAATCTGATTCCTCACCATCAAAGTTCTGCTTTGTTTACGGTGTGGCATATAAAAAGTCACCTTAAATAAATCACTCTTAGCCTTCTGCTTACGCTTACCCAAATCCATTATATAATTGTCACAATCTGATATTCCCATAAACATTCTAGTTCCTTTATGAGTGTCATTTGAACAAAAACAATCTTTAGCTCCAACAGATCTTACCTCTATTGCATCAGGAACTGCTGTCAATACATTTTCATGCTGATCAAGTAAATTCACATATGGTAAATCTCTCAACCAAGAACAATTATTCTTAGGTCTAAACAAATGCACTGACAAAGCCATCAATCTATCTCCTCCTGATTGCTGCTGAAATAATAACCATGACAGCACATAGTATTGACATATAGAAAGCAACGGCTCTGGTTCCGTTTCCAAAATTGAAGGCCATGTCCCTGGTGTTGGAACTTTCACTATACATGGACCATTCAGTCGTCTAACTGATCTTACTGAATGAGTTAACTGCTGAAACCACAAATTCCTACTTGCCCATGGGTCTGAGATTTGTAACACTGAAGAATCGAATCCAAATGCTTTCCACTTAGTTTCTCTCTTCTGTAATGAACGGTACTGGTCAGTCATTTCTTCTGATGTCCAGTCAAAATCTAAGAACTGATCTTTAACATCCAAAACAGTCCTCTGAGTTGTCACAGATGAATCTACACCCTTCTCTTCTTCCATCTGCTTCCCAGATTTAGATATCTTACTACTACTATTTACACTAAGCTCTATCTTTAACATAGGCTTCTGAGTTATATTCACCACTTCCTTAAAGTTCAAAGTCGTCATGTCAGGTGTTTGAGTCACCTTTACAAAATTCCTAGGCAACATCGTTGTCACCGTATTATTAACAAAGGTTGCCCTTATATCAACCTTACTTGTAATATTTCCAGAAGTGACAAAAGTAGATGCTTTCACCATCACTGTAGTAGCTTCTATTCTCTTCAAAATCTCAGCTACAGTAGTAATCTCCACTGATGTATTAACACTCTTAGTTGTTTCCGGAACTAAAGTAATACTCCTCATCTGTGTTCTATTTACCCCTAGAGTAGTCGCTGTAGTAGCTTGCTCCTCAATTCTCTTAGCAACCGTAAACATCTCCACAGGACTCAAATCTACTATCATAACCACCACTTTACGAGTTATATAACCTCCTCTCCAACTATTTACCAAGGGAATGAATTTAAACTCCGGCTCATAATAAGTACATGTATACTCCCCTAGGTCTTCTCTAGTAATATTTCTCACAAAAAGTGTACAATCATCACTGACTGTCAACCACCTTACATCATTCAGCAAAATATATTTCCTCTGATCAAGAGGCACAGTATCAACCTCAGATCCCATTAACAACTCTTCATCACGACTATTCCTCCACACAGGAGGATTACTACCACCAACATTAAACCTCGAGCATTTACAGGGAAGATAAACTGCTCCTCCTAACTTGGCTCTAACTACCTTCTTCTTAAGAGTTGACACCATTGTCACCATCTGAGGCGCTACCGTAGTTAAACATAACACACTCATACTTTCAGAATCATTCAGTGCTGAAAGATTACACTTCTCTGAAGTTCCTACCACTCTAGTTGTCATAACGCTTTGGCCTAACCCTTTTCCTAGCTGGTCTTGGACTCCTTTGTTTACCTGTGTCTCTGCATTCTCCTGCATCAGAATCACTTCCCTTTGTAACCTCTGGCGCTTCACATTCCTCAGGAACAGGCTCTGCTGTTCCTGGGACATATTGAAAATCAACGTCTCCAAATCTCCTTTCCTGCTCACTAACTGCAGAGTCATCTCTGACATCATCAGACACATGCACACTCCCATCAACATCTTCCACATTATCTTCCACAACATTTTCTTCTAACTTTCTTGACCCTTCAACTTCCTGACTCTGTGAATCTAGTACCTCCTCACTTGGCGCCTTAACACAATGCGACAAATGGTACCACGTTGGAGACCCCTTAACCTGAACCGCAGTTCCCGTACTGCGAACAACTTCAAATGGTCCTTCACGACGTTCGTTATACCACTTTCTTCTAAATACCTTCACAAACACCTTGTCTCCAGGTTGCACTGAACACTTCCTTTGTTCGTCCAGTCTCTCCTGCACCTCCTCTTTCTTTTGCCTGTCAGAAACGTACGCGGATATTCTTTTATGCAGATTAGCCATATACGCAACATATGCTCTCATTTCATCCTCTAAAAGGGCTAAGCTTGGACCCTTTCCACTTGTACGCAAACAAGGCATCGGCATCAATCTACCTGTAACCAATTCATGAGGTGTCATATGTAACTCACGCAGCTCACTCGAGCGACACACCATTAATGCCAATGGAAGTGCTGCTATCCAATTCAACCCCGTATGCTGGCAAATTTTCACAATGCGATTTTTCAAAACACCATTCATCTTTTCACAAATCCCTTGACTTTGCGGATGATAGACCGCACCAAGACGCTGTTTAATTCCCAGTTTTTGCAAAATCAATTTCACTGTTTTATCCACAAACTCTTTCCCATTATCTGAGGATATCCGATCTGGAAGTCCCCACCTGCTTATGACCTCTCTACACAAAAACTTAGCAACAGACTGGGCATCCTTTCGCTTGGTTGGACAAGCCTCAGGCCATCGTGAAAATCTATCCACAACAACCAACATATACCTCTTTCCTTCAACTGGCTTTATCATATCCACAAAGTCCACAACCAACTCACGCATAGGACCTCTCGGAGTTGGAATATAACCAGGAGGAACCATCACTCCCCTTCGAACATTATTTTTCAGACAGATAGTACATCTACCTATAACATAATCAATCTGCTCAAGCAGACATGGTGCCCAAAAACCATACTCCTTTGTAATCTTACGTTTAACTTCCCCCCTTGCAACATGAGCCAACCCATGTGCTTCCTGAATCATTAGACCTAACAGGTCTGGAGGTGCTACTATTAATCCCTCATGATTTCTCCAAAGACCAGTAGAATCCTTGGTGGCACCTCGGTCTAGCCACAACTGTTTATCCACATCAGGAACAGCTTCCTGAAGTAAAATGACATCCTTAAGTGTAATTTTTTCTTCCAAATTCACTTCATGCGTAACCAGAAACACTTCACCCACTTTGTCTGCTCCTGTAACTGCCTTTGCAGCTTCATCAGCTGCTTTATTTCCTTGTGTGACCCTTGACATATCCTTTTTATGTGCTGCACATTTAGCTATTGCTATTTCCTTGGGCTTCATCATAGCATGCAACAGTTTCATTATTTGAGCATGATGCTGTATTGGGGAACCATCAGTTTTCTTAAACCCTCTGTTCTTCCACACTGATCCAAACAAATGACACACATTGTGCGCATAGGCGGAATCAGTATATATTGTCACTCGCTTACCTTCCGCCAACAAACATGCTTCAGTTAGCCCCACAAGTTCAGCAAGCTGCGCAGATGCAGGCTGCAGTATTATTTCAGCCTTCTCAATAACAAATCCAGCTCCTTGGGCTTTCACTACTGCATAACCAGCACTCAACTTATCTTCCACACGATAACAAGAACCATCAGTCCAATATTCTACATCTGCTTCATGCAGTGGGAGAGCTTGCAAATCTGACCTAAGTTTCATATACCTCTCTGCTTCCTTAACACAATCATGTGGTTCACCATCCTCAGGAGTTGGCAAAGTCTCAGCTGGGTTCACTGTAACACACCTCACTAAAGTGACATCTTCCTGCTCTAAGAGTCTATGATAGTCCCTAAGCCTAGGCATAGTCAATGTATACTTGCCATAATTCAAAAGATTTCTAAGGCTATGATGGGTAAGAATTGTTACCGGATATCCCATCGTAACAGATGATGCTTTATCATACATTAAAGAAACTCCCACCATTGCTCTGTAGCACAGGGGTAACCCCAATTCTACTTCTGAATACGCAGTAGAATAATAAGAAACAGGTTGAGGGCTTGTTCCTGTTCCTGTTGGCTGACAAAGAACTGCACATGCATATTTACCCCCAATAGAAGTAGACACATACAACAGAAAATTCCTAGAATAGTCTGGAAGCGCTAGCGCTGGAGCCTCCTGTAACCTTCGTTTGATCGTCTCAAAAGCCAAAAGGCCATCCTGTGTCCACGAAAGATTACAATGCAATTGCGCATTCCCTGTATCTTTAATCATGGCTCTCAAAGGCCCCGTTAAACTAGCATAATCCTCTACCCATGCTGAAGAATAGCCAGCAATGCCAAGAAATGTCATCATTTCTCTGACCGTTCTAGGCTTTGGAGCCTTGCGAATAGCTTCCAACTGACTATCAGCAATACTTCTATGTCCCTGTGTTATTGTTTGTCCCAAATAAACCACTCTCTCCTGACAATACTGCAGCTTTTTCAGAGAGACCTTATGCCCCTTCTCTGCCAGTATCTGTAACAACCTAACTGAGTCCTTGTGACATGTTTGCTCATCTAATGAACAAATAATAATATCATCCACATACTGAATAACCGTGCTTTTTAGCATCTGATCTAACCCTGTCAGATCATCCTTCAATACTTTATTGAATATATGAGGACTATGTTTAAATCCTTGCGGCAACCTCTTATACTCATAAAACTGACCTCTGTATGTGAATCCAAATAAGCCCCAACTTTCTATACCAAGTGGAACACTAAAAAACGCACCACATAAATCTATCACTGTAAAATGTGTCGCATCTGGAGGCATTTGGGCTAACAAAGTATGCGGATCCGGCACTTCTGCTGGAAAATCAGCCACTACTTCATTCACTGCTCTTAAATCATGTACCAGGCGATAAGAATCGTCTGGCTTCTTCACAGGCAACAAAGGCGTATTACTCTGAGGATTCTGTGTTATCTTCAAAACATCTGCTTTCAAAAGTCCTTCAATTTGTGGTCCAATCCCCCTAATTGCCTCTTCTTTCAATGGATACTGGTTCCTCCAAGGAAGTTTAACTCCTGGTCGTAGTTCAACTTTCACTGGTTGAGCTGACTTCACCAGTCCAATATCAGCACTATGCTGAGACCATAAACATTCTGGAACTTGTTGCAACATCTCTTCTCTTATAAAGTTTCCATCCAACTTAGCACTGCAAATGGACTCATGCGTCATCCGCACAGTTTGTGGCTGTCCCTGCCCTTGAGCAGAAATCATAATCTTAATAAAACGCTGGTCCTCACTTCTCCAAATTGCAAGATTCTCCTTCATCGGTAGAAAAACAGCTTCCTCTGCTTGCACCATCATTTCTCCTATGTGCTTCTGCTCATAATCCTCAGACACCAACAAAGTCACATGTGGGACACTCTTTTCAATATCAAACTCCTTGGACAAATAATCATCTCTATCTATCTTCATAGCTGCCCCTTGTGGTCCCAAAACTATGCAGCACGAACGAAGTTGAACTTGCTTCGGTTGACATTTCAACCATTCCTCTGAATTCGATTGGGCAGCATCCTTGAAATACTTAAGCGTACAGTGATATGGATACTCCGGGAGCTTCGCATTAGGCATGTTTGCTACAATAAACTTCTCCCACAACTTGGCGGGCTCCAAAAATTCTGCACCAAGATTTCCAATCCAGAATACTGAAGAGACCTCAGTCTCCACTGACATCAACAATTGGTGCACCACATCATTTGGCACCTCCACCAGACAGCCGTCAGGTGTACACTTTATCGTACAGTTCAATCTACATAAAGCATCTCTTCCCAAAAGTGCAATAGGTGTATGTTCTGATACCAATATAGGTATTGTAGTCTTCAGATTTTTATAACAAAGCTCAATCGGTTTTGTAAGAGGTATCAGCTGTTTTATTCCCTCAAACCCAATTGTCCTAATCCATTGATTAGACATAGGGAGATGTATAGCATCTTCAGGTCGAATACAGGTGAAAGCCGCTCCACTATCCGCCATCATTTCCAAAGGTCTATTATTTACTTTCACCTCTATTGTTGGATCTTTCTCCGACCCTGATGCTACCAGCTGACACCCCCCTTTTGGGTCCTCTGGGCACCTCTAAAATCCTTGCTCCGGGCCCCTGTAAGGGTTCACAGGTCCCTCAAAAGACCTCGGTTGGCCCCTAAATCCTCCTCTTCGGAAATTTCTTCCTCTGAAAATTCCTCCTCTGAAATTTCCTCCTGGCCTGTTGCACTCCCTGGCAAAGTGACCAAACTGTCCACAATTAAAGCACACTTCCGAAGACTGTTGAAAATACGGATTAAATCTTCCTCCTCTTCCTATGTTTCCACGACCTCTTCCTCTCCAGGTCTGCACTTGACCAAACAATGGCTGTGGGTAAGAAACAACTGGAACCACTGATGATGACTGAGATGGTTGAGGCTGAGCCTGGCTCGGCTGTACTTGTGGCAATGGTGGATTTTGCTGAGACTGACTCTGTATAACCACAGCCTGCTTCTTCTCCTTCTTCTTATTATCCACCAATTGTATTTGGTTAAGTTTTCTAAGGGTTTCTTGGTCCTGCTCTTTTTGATCATGCTCCTTCTTCCTATACAGCTCCACCTGGTGGGCTATATGATCTGTATAGACACCCTTTTCCATGCTTCCAAGACCAACCACCTCTGCTAGCTTACTCCTCACCGGCAAAGGCAGCCCCTTCTGTATTTTAGCTCTCAAAATTGACTGCTCCATTCGATTCAAGTCCGGATCATTTCCTGTGACATTTCTCCACACTTGATGGGCTCTCGAGACATATGCCCTCGGGTTTTCTCCCTGGCCCAATGGCTCAATGAGAATATTATCTGGATGCACATTTGTCGGAAACGTATCTCTTAGCGCTCTCCACACTCGACCTCTATTCGCAGAAAACAGCTCCGGGTCATTCACAGCAGTCCCCACATATCGATTAAGCCCTGCTTTCTGTAGAAGCTCCTCCATGGCTGGAACCCCAAGGAGATTAGCTAGAAGTCTCTTAATATCTCCTACAGCCGATTGTGTCCCCACCATAATCTCTTCCAGCTTTGAAATCCAAGGATGGGCTCCATCCTGAAGAGTAGGCAACTTCTCAAGTATATCTGACATATCTGTATTCTGCCAAGGCTTGTACTCCAAACTCTGTCCTCGGATGACCACTGGACACATCTTCTCCAGTGACTTCCCTTTTCTTGAACGCAACACATACTTTCTGTCCACTTGTTTGGAGTCTTCTTTCTGCAACTCTTTCTTCTGTATCTGCAATTCCCTTAATTGCTCCTCCAGCTCTTTCCGGCCTTCCGGACTAGTAGATTCTTCCAGGCGTGAAAGACATTGATCTATACTTTTTCCTACCTTTCTTAAAGCCTTCTGTTTGTTCTCAATTCTGGTGCTGGATGTTGCAGGAAAAAACCCTCTTGAATACATAGGACCATCTGAATCACTATCGCTACCTCCATTTTCACTCTCCTTAGAGCTTTCATCTCCTGAGTCTTCTCTCCTCCTTGTTTTATCTCCTCTCTTTTCCGCTTTAGCCAATATCTTCCTGACTGCAGGGTCATATCCTCCCATGACCTCCTCCAGATCACTTCGATCTTCATCATCTTCAAATTCCATCCTCCTGATCCTCAGCTCACCCTTAGTTTTCAAAGATGTCGTCTTCTTCTTACTTTTAGAACTTGGGTACATCTTTATGGTCGTTTCCGCTTGTCCCATTTCTATTATTCGATCATCCTCATTTCTGATTTGATAATTGCCCTCCTGACTGATCACTGGGAGCTGGGGATAAACCTCCTCAAATTTCACATTCGTCTGATAGGGAGGGGGTTTTTTCACTGAGTCCACATGTGAAAAAGGCACATTGACTTCCGCCATTCGTTTTTCTATTTCTTTTGTGCTTTTTTCTATTTCTTCTGCACCTCTATCTCTCTTCTCTTTTGCAGCTCTCATCCGCTTCTGCCCTTCATTCTCAAACAACTGGAGAATGCCAAGCTCCTCTTGTCTTTTTTCTTTACGTTTTTCACCTTTTTTACCCTTCTTTTGATCAGCTTTATATGTAGACACAAGCACCTGCATTGTATTAATTACATCTGGATTAAACGTTCCCTCCAATGGCCAAGGTTGGTTAATCTCAGGCCAACGCTTATTCCACTTCTCCATCATCTTTGGGATGCCTTTAACTAAAGAATTATTCTTCTGTATCACATCAACAGGAGTAATAACCTTCGCAATTTTAGCGTCCTTCTCTGACATTGTAATGACTTCCTTATGTACCCTTATTGCAAAGAATGAGACTAATCACTATAACTACTTAAAACTATTTCAATTACCACTCCTTTATTTCCCTAAGCAACCGATGTGACACAATCAATAAAACCTAAAATGAATTTGCCAACTCCAAAGGTGACAACCATCCACAACACTAAGCATCTCCTATTATAATAACCAAACACCCAAAGAATCTATCAAATTGTAAGCAAAAGCTCACTCAATTAATCCCCCAAATAAAAGAAAGTCCTATCCCATATGAAACTCAAACTCACACACTCCCACAAGGGACCAACTATCATCAAATAAAGTCCAATTCGCATATTCATTCACCTTAAACCAACAAATAGTCTCAATATCAAACCCCAACACAGCTTAGATCAGAAATCATGCACAGACAATAAAACTCACATTAGCCATCAAAGTTTAGTATATTCCTATAGACGATCAGTCTGTTGCCAAGCCTTTTCTCTCTAAAACTATATCATATAGTGTAAACAAATACACATACTCTTGTATACCCAAATAGATGAATAATAATCATAAAATACACTTAAAATGCAGGTATTGGATAGCAGAGTTTGTGATAATAAACAGGAACACTGGCCTGATTAGATGAATGATGTCATCACACTTCAGTCCTTATTGAACAGCAGCACCTCCACTCCGCGCTGCGCACACAAGGGGAGAATCACCCCTCCTTCTCCTCTGCTCACAGAAACCCACTTTGTAGTCGTCTCATATGAACACACAGGAATCAGAAGACAGGGCAAAGTTTATAAAGTCTTTTACTAAACAGCACTCTATTAATTCACAACTTTGCTCAGGTTTTTTTCCTTCACTTCAACAAACTTTTATACACATGCAAGCATTTGCAGTCAGGCTAAACATTACACCTACAAAGGTTAGGCACGTCAACTACACACACACACATACATTAATGTACATGGACCTACTTAGTTCAGTTCCTTCAGTTCCTCTGACTACTTTTCAGTCCTTAAATCCTTACATATTCCTTATTTCTGTTTACATTAAACTCCTTTATATTGTCTATTCCTTAAACTCCTTTTAATAAATTTTTACGTCCTCGGATCTCTGCAAATCTGAATTACATGCATTCTATTCTTCTGCTATCTTAACTATTTGCTATCTGCTCCTCATCCTTCAAACCTCCTGAGGCTGGCTCTCCAATGTCTGTGGTGTCAAAAACTCAACTTCAAACATACTTTATCTTAAAACCACACCACAGCCAGCAGCAGCAAAAATCACATAGATTCATGGCATATTACACACACTCACACATAACTTTACAATTTATTGGTTTACTTATCCTAATTCTTCATAAAAGTGGGCTTAGGGGTCTTTTTTTCTCCTTTTTTTTTTTAAAGCCTGCCCTTACCACACTTCGCATCATCTGGTTTCCGTCATTACTCACATTACACTCAACCTCACACTAGACGACACCCTCCAATCACTATGATTGACAGGTCTCCATACCATTTGATTTCCTTACTCCCTAGGCCAAAAACTCCCCCTAAACGTGGGATACTGTCTCTCTCTCCCATACGCACATAGAAGCAGCACCTCTGACGTCACCTTACACAGCTCTCTAAGTCTGGGCAGCCCCCACTTTTTCTCCCCCTCTCACACACACACACAAAGGGATCAGGGAGCAAAAAACAGGACTTTGTTACTTATAAGAATTCAATGCAACTTAGCTGTCAGCACTTCATCTAAACACTAAGCCATGATTCACACTATACTTCTCACCTTAATACTATATCCATTCTTTAAAAATCTTTCTTGGGAGTTTATTGCTTACATTTCAAATGTCCTCATCATTTCTGAGGCTCATAAATTTTTAATTAATTAACCTCCCAAAGAAAGCTCATTAATTATCATTAATTACTTAATTAGCATTAAGCTGTCCTCTTGAAGAAGCTTATTATCTTTACTTATTAATTATTACTCAATAAAAATCAAACAAAAGTCTTCTTCAAGGGCTCATTTTATTTCTAACTAAATATCCTATTGACCACTACAGCAATCTATTACAATAATCACCCACTGACAATTAAGACAGGCGCCACACATTACACATATGCACACATACTTCTGTATCTCTCTCATGCAAAGGGGCTTCTCTCATGGGAGCTCTCTCCTGCACACACACACCCCAACCTAAAGCTCTGCCTCTCAAACAAACACAAACACACACACAGAATCCAAAGAGCCCAGCTCTTTGCACGCACACACATAGTCTTAGACACACAAACTCAATCCTAACACACACAAATATACATTACATAGAGCACACACACATAGACTTAACGCCCTTATGCACTCACTTTTTCCTGCTCTTCCATCTGACATACACACACACACACTTAGAGCTCTCACATACATTCCTAAAAACATTTAATGCTGCAAAGTCGACTAATTCATATTTTCCTTAATGCATGCTTCTTCCTTTACTCTCATTTAATCTTCTTAATTCTTTTTAACTCTTCTCTTTTTCCTTAAAACACTTCACTTTCCTCTTATTTACCTTTGTATTCTCTATTCTTTTCTGTTTCCTTTTAACCTTAAATTTCTCTTAATCCTTAACTTTAATTAATTAGCACCTTATTAATTGCTAACGAGAGAGGATAATTGCTCATGTCTTACAGTCAACAAAGTTAATAGGCCTATACTAAGTCACTCGCATGGCGCTAATTAACACTCTTACTCGTTAATAATCAAGGCTATTCCACATACTTCAACTTTTTTTTCCCTACTTAAACTTTTTCCTTTTCCATCCCATATTGTCTCTATTTTCACTTTACCCCCCTATTGTGATGTCCATATCACAATAAACCTTGAATTTGGACGGAGCATCATTCCACCGTCCACACCTCACAGCACACACAAGAACGTTGCAGTGCAGCCAAACACCACAGATTACAACACACAGGCTCACGCCCTATCATCATAAAAAATAGAACGCTCACCTGATGTCGTTCTGACAGTGTAGCAGCTACATCAGCATCCCATCCTCGTCGCCATCTGAGGTGTCTTTGTCTTAACGATGAGGTGCCGATTGTGAAATGACGACTCCGTTGACACAGTTTATTTGCAATTAAGAAGTTTATTACAGAATAATAGCAGTGTCGCTCGGACAGCCTGGCTTTGTCCGGAGAGAGCTTGTGTTCGGATCTGCTGCTCTCTGACTCCAATGAAATTTGCTTCTCCTTAAATACTTGAATATCCATACAAAAAACATATGGAATGTATTGGGTGTGTCATTTTCTTAAAACTCAGTAGAGGTTCCCACAGTCCTACTGACAGTTAGGGCCTCTGTGTGATTAATATATTTTCTATAGAATAACAGAAATGTATGCATTTAAAATGGATCCCAGATGTGGGATTGCAACCGAATACACCCCGGCCTCCTTATGGAATGTAGAGGTCTCATGAGAGGCATCCCAGAAGTGTGGGAAACACTTCTACACAATAACCTATATATGAGATTGTTTTAAAAGGAATATTAAAAAGAGATATCTGACCAAATTATTTTATATGAACCTTCCAGACACCTCAATAGTCCACAGAGTAAAAGTGTCAGTATAAGAGTTGTTGTATGTAATGTGGGTTACACTTGATAAAATACAACTTGTTTTGGAGCAATTTGATGAATATTTTAAAAGATATTGAAGTTATTAATATGCTGAATACTTTAAACGCTATAAAATTTATGAATAGAAATCTGTTTTTTATTATGTAATAAAGGGTAAAAGTGTCAGTATAAGAGTTGTAGTATGTAATGTGGGTTACACTTGATAAAATACAACTTGTTTTGGAGCAATTTGTTGAATATTTTAAAAGCTATTAAAGATATTAATATGCTGAATACTTTAAATGCTATTGAAGTTATGAATAAAAATGTTTTTTATGATGTAATGAAGGGTTAAAGTGTCAGTATAAGAGTTGTAGTATGTAATGTGGGTTACACTTGATAAAATACAACTTGTTTTGGAGCAATTTGTTGAATATTTTAAAAGCTATTAAAGATATTAATATGCTGAATACTTTAAATGCTATTAAAGTTATGAATAAAAATCTATTTTTTATTATGTAATAAAAGGGAAAAGTGTCAGTATAAGAAAGTATAAAAAAGTATAAGTTACACTTGATAAAATACAACTTGTTTTGGCGCAATGTGCTATTAATTTTTAAAGCTATTAAAGTTATTAATATGCTGAAAACTTTAAATGCTATTGAAGTTATGAATAAAAATCTGTTTTTATTATGTAATGAATAAAAATCAGTTTTTGCACTGATGATGGACTAGAGAATGAATAACACAAACTGTGCAGCAACAGATCAGCTATTAGTTGCGTCCTCAATCTTATGGACTTGAGAAACGTCATCATTCGCAGCCCAAGTACTGTTCCATTTAAATGTTCACATCTAGCAGAGTACAGCCCAAATAACCAGATGTTGTTCTTGCTCACCCATATTATTAAGAATGCATCACTCTCACTTGTGCCATATTGCTTAAACATTCTAATGTGAGGCACTATAAACTTACCTGTTATGGCTCTGATTGTGAGTCAGCAGCTGGTTTGACTGGTCAGATTAAATCTTTCACTTGGGAAGAGCACTTTTCTTACAGTCTCTTGGTACAACTCTCTTGGCTGCAATATGGTATTAAACTCTATAAATGTTTTTTTTTTTTTTTAAATAGTAGCAGCAACTGAAAAAAGATCTTTAAAAAGAAAAGAAATACTTTTATGGTCACAACATTGAGCCTAAGCAGGAGTTAAAGGGACAGAGTATCGTTATTTTCAAAGATAATGTTATTTTTAAAGATAATCTGTTTATATATATATATATATATATATATATATATATATATATATATATATATATATATATATATATATATATATATATATATATATAGTATTTTGTGATCTCAGCATTAATTTTTATGGTGCACAAAATATTTATTGCTGAAAAACATGACTTACCTTCACTAATGCACTGTCTCAGACAGATGTTCTCTCTCTTTAACTTCTTTATTTTATGCTGCAGTACATCTATTTTGCAAAGTAGCTCAGGTGAACACACCCAGCAAAATTTGATAACAGTCAGGGCTTTAAGCATACAGAGGTGGGCGAGTGAGCACAAAGGCGGATGAATGAATAGATATTGTCAGCACCAGAACTGAAAAAAGCGAGTTGTTCCACAATATATTTTCAACACAACCTATTTTAATAAAAAAGTCAACTAGCACTTACTTCAATTGATTTAGGATATGGGCTACAAAAACAATGACGTTCTGTGAATCTGGTTGTGGAGCAGTGTACTAAATGTCAAACTTGTTGCCACTATTATAAACTTGAATATGGGCGACCAATCCTTTTGTGCTGATGTGAATGAAGGCAAATACACTGAGACTCTCTCTACCTCAGCAGCCCTCCTTGACATGTGGTCATTTTCCTGGAATAAAAAAACCTGTTTTTAATTTCATATTTTAAATCTGTAGTTAACAGAATGCTACAATAACTGAACACAATGGCACAAATGCAGGGTTTTACCTGGGTTGTTGGTGGGCTTAGGTGGTTTAAAGCACACATATAACCTATTATTTGAAAGAAAATTTTGGACCTCCAGTATTTTAAGTGTAACATGCAGGTTAACGTCCACATTTAATTCATGTGTACAGATATGTGTATAAATATGTCATCAAAGGTGAATTGTCTCGTAAGAGATGTTAAAAGCATTTACAAACTTCTCTATGTTCATTTCTAAGTAATATTATCTGTAAACCTAAAATCATTAAAAGTCATGAGTTTATTATAGTGCAGTTCAGCACAATAACAGCACTATAAACTAAGCAATTGCACCAGTCTTAACAAGTATAACTAAGTATTTAAAATGCACAGTGAGAAGGTTAATGTTAACGTTTAGCTAACGTCCCAAGTTACTCATTAGAAAACATTTCATGCTGATACCTGGGTTGTTTTCGACTTTCTACAATGACCACTTATATATATATAATTTTTCCTAATATGCGTCTAAAGAATATCACACACATACCTTACCTTTAAAATTTTGTTTTAAAAAAAGTTCAAAAAACGTTCATATAACATTACACATCGAACAGTATATTTATCAAGGTCACGTGACACGTTTATAAAACGTTCTATTAACGTTATTGTGAGAACGTTTGCTCGTAACATTAGAACTGGGAACGTTCCCTGTTAGCTCGGAATAAACGTATATATATGAGACGTTTTTCAGTCATTTTAAGTCGTCAATAAACGTATATATGAGACGTTTTCAGTCATTTTAATTCGTCAATAAACGCATATATGAGACCTTTTTCAGTCATTTGGTCACAGGAGAAGAATTGCAGAAATCCTCAAAATCTTTGCCATAATATGAATGTCCCTTAAAAATGTTTTAATGCATTGGAGGGACTTAAAATTGTGACCGAACCAAAGAATTGAAGGTTAAGAGACTAGCTTAAGGTTTCAAAAGAGATAATTCGTTCGTGGTGGGGCTTGAACCAGTTACCTTCTGTTTACTAGTCCAGTATGCTACCATTGTACGTACTACAACAGCCAACATCTTTCAAACATGTGACATTTCTTAGAAATCCAAAATGTGCCTAACCCAAAATGGTCAATCAGACCGCCACATGCTGAAGCATAATTCATCACAATGCAGAATTGATTTCCTTTGCTCAAAAGGTTAATGGTAGTGATTTATGTCACTTCAACTAACACATGGCCTTGTGCATGATATCCTGTGTGGCTACTCGACCACAGAAACCCAAAAAATCTCTACAAATAGTTCTAGATATTGAGTCTGGAAACTATGTTGAGTTAGTTCTAGATCTCATCTAGGGTTTTAAACAAATTACAATGAAGTTGGTTTTTAGAAACATGTCTCAACTTTCACAGAAATAAGGTTTGTTTTTAATCCGTTGTTGTTAAGCGGGCATGTTTTAGAAAGCCTGTGGGTCTCTTTTGGTTTCACCCTGTAAAATGTAATAAAAAGATAAACAGGTAACACATATAAACCCTTCTAAAACATGTTTTGCACATACAAATATATTTAAAAAAAAAATAAGAATCTGAGACCAGAACGTTTTCTCTCCAGTTTGCTTTAATAGCTGTTTAATAGCATTTCGAGGATCAGAAAGTATTTTCAGGGCAGGACGACTGTGTGGATTTGATGCAACAAAATTAAATAAATAACGTCAATGAAGCACCTCAGTATGGATCATGGATGTAAATGCGTGTGAACTACATTCAGCAAAACTCTTTCCTTCAAGCACATGCGTCCTAAAGGCGCTCATCATTAAAAAAAAAAACATTCACAGTTCAGCAAAAGAAAACGCATGAACTATGCCACAGCAGAACCCTTTTCCCTTTTAAAACATTTTTGAGATCTCGGTGCACTCTTAGCATCCCAGAATGCAATGCAATCAAACTTCCTGTGGGTCTAATCACACTCAGTCCACAGTAATAAAAATCACTGAGAGCCCAAAAATTAAAACACCCGAACATCAGCAGAGCCACAGTAAAACTCATAATTTATACTAAAATCAGAACCTACAGAGCTGTTCAGTTGGCTGCTCTTCACTGAAGTCAGAAAGTAAACCAAATCAGCTTCAATCACTGAACCAGAGCGCCATCTACAGTTCAAACAGAACAACCACACAAACAAGCAACACAAATACAATCTTCATTGCATTTCAAACACAAAATAAAAACTAATTCTACAAAAGAAAGGGATTTGGGCATGGAGGGAAAATGTGCATGGAGAGATGTGTGCAAGTCTCCCCACAGTGCATCAGAGGGTGAAACTTCACATGCTGGACGAAGGGCTCAAAAAGGGGAGAGTCGCTACTTCTTCCAGACAGTATAAAATACCCACCTGTATCCACATGTTAAGGAAAAGCTTTAACAGATGTCGAACACAAGACATGATACTGGACTTATGTAAAGGATACAGCTCCATGTAGGAGGGAACACACACCACTTCTTTGGAGAAGTCCACCTTGCATGAAAGCCTTCCCAGCAGCTCCTCATACTCAGTAAGTGCCTCAGTCAGATTCACACAATTCCCCTGCAGAAAGAAAAAACATTATATAAGACCAGGGTACACACACATGTTTAAGCTGGCTTCTGAAAAACCCTTTACCTGAGTGAAGTACTTCCCAGTAGGACGTAAAACATTGATTGACAGGTCAAGAATAAGCCTCAGGAACTCCCATGTTGACTCTGCAAATATAATGAAAAAATTATTTAATGAGCAGTTTAAGCATAAGTTACATAAGACACATTTACATAATTTACATATTTATAAATATACACAAGACATATCTGATGTTCTTACCTTTCTAATTTTTTTAAGTATTAGAGAACAAGTACTATGTGTACTGACATTTTCCATGAACAGCAGAGGGTAATGACGCATGTACAAAACAAGTGTGTCCAAAATGGAATTAAACTTTTAAAGAAAGTCACTTTGCAGCGTGTAAATGTTTTAATTTATTTCAATAATTAAATTTTGCTTTAGTAAATGAAAAAACATAGCTGGGCCTAAATGGTGCACTACCTGAGTATGTCATACCTAGATTTATAACAAGGTACTAAATCAAACACTCAAATTGTGCACTACTAATGTGCTAGCCGCTGAGAGCTTAAGCTATTGAACCTGATTAACCATGCTTGAGGGAGGGTTGCTGATTAGATTCCTTGTTCACTGCAGCCACTGGTCAATGTGTCAACACAAGGTATGGGTGATTCATGGAGGGCACAACATAACTCTCTGTACATGATCAAAGACATGATTGGTTGTGTCGAATAGAGAGTGACAAGTGATATATCTGGGTAATTGGATACAGCAGATTGTAAGAAAAAGGGAAAATGTATAAATAGAATAAAAAAGACAAAGGATGACTGTCATGTTCGATGACAAGATTTTTTTTAACACTTCTCAGTGCCTTGACAGAAGACAGAAGACAACTAAAACACTCATGGACATAAATTCATACCCTCCTCTGGTGCTGTAGAAATCGGGACTGCTGTTAGGTCGTTAATGACAAAATCAAACATCCTTCCCTCTTCTACAAACTTCTTCAGAACTGGAACACAGTCCTGCACAAGCACCTGAAAACAAGAACAAGAAAAAAAGATGCAAAGTGGTAATAAAACGTTGAACTTTTTCTCAATAAATGTTAGCTAATCAACACATATAGACAGTTAGTCTTGAAGCAACGCGATCAGCTTCCACCAACCAATTACAAGCTCTCTCATTAGCAAAGCCAAGCAGCTTCTATTCAGCTTCTGTCCACATCACTTGTTACTTGCCACACATCCTGTTTAACTTCTTAATTCTTGTAAAATAAGTAAAACCACAAATCTGTGCTGTTTGCTTACTTCATAACAGTCACCCTTTAAGTTATCCAAGACGTTTCCACACGTCTTCCTCATGTGTTTCCGACATCCGTCAATCACCAGCTGATCGATGTGCACAAAGTCATTAAGGAAATGAACCACACTGCATCTGTTCAATGCACTTTACATCGATTTATCATTCAATGAAATAAGTAGAATATATTTGTTATTTGTCTCATTGTACTGTATTTACTATAGGGTGATCAGGTGGCACAGCAGTAAAGTACACTAGACCAATTGGGTGTCTGCATTGACATGATTGCCCCCTTAAACATAGCAGTGCATTCTGGTGCCACTTCTTCTGTCCAATTAGGATACCTAGGTAGGTGCTTTCTATGTTATACAAGAGTACGGATGAGCACTTAAACTGGCCTCTAACTACACAGCCCTATACAAAAACAGGATCGACAATGTGTGTCGTGACACATTC
This sequence comes from Trichomycterus rosablanca, assembly GCF_030014385.1. Taxonomy (NCBI): domain Eukaryota; kingdom Metazoa; phylum Chordata; class Actinopteri; order Siluriformes; family Trichomycteridae; genus Trichomycterus; species Trichomycterus rosablanca. The sequence goes on along the minus strand of NC_086003.1, from coordinate 24,786,432 downwards.
ACTTCATCACCAGTATCAAAATGAACTAGGGCTGCAACTATCGATTATTTTTGTAATCGAGTATTCTATTGATTATTCCAGCGATTAATCGAGTAATCGGATAAGAAATACTTTTGCTTTAATAAAGAGCAAAAATAAATACATAATACGTAAGATTAAATACGACATGTCTCTTGAAACAAACTATATATTTTTATTATTTGCATACAGGACAGTTTAAAGGGTTTATTATGTATTATGAAAACATTTGGGTTTCCAGATTTACATCTGGATCTGATACACAGTTCAGAAGATAGCACCTTTTGTCGAAACCCACCCATTTTTCTTGTGAGCGTAGACAATCAGAGCTATTTATTGTTTAAATAATCAGTGTAACAGGACACACCTGGGCAACAAAACACACCTGACAGTCACCTGTTCCAATACTTTTGCTCACAAGAAAAATGGGTGGGTTCAGACAAAAGGTGCTATCTTCTGAACTGTGTATCAGATCCAGATGTAAATACCTGGAAATAAAAGCTGAAATGTTGAACTTTTGTCTCATAATCATCTTTTAATGTCAAACCCAAATGTTTTCAGTCTACAGCAAAAATGAAGGGATTGGCCTCACTGTTCCAATACTTTTGGAGGGGACTGTATATATATATATACTATATATATATATATATATATATATATATATATATATATATATATATATATATATATACAGTGTATCACAAAAGTGAGTACACCCCTCACATTTCTGCAGATATTTAAGTATATCTTTTCATGGGACAACACTGACAAAATGACACTTTGACACAATGAAAAGTAGTCTGTGTGCAGCTTATATAACAGTGTAAATTTATTCTTCCCTCAAAATAACTCAATATACAGCCATTAATGTCTAAACCACCGGCAACAAAAGTGAGTACACCCCTAAGAGACTACACCCCTAAATGTCCAAATTGAGCACTGCTTGTCATTTTCCCTCCAAAATGTCATGTGATTTGTTAGTGTTACTAGGTCTCAGGTGTGCATAGGGAGCAGTTGTGTTCAATTTAGTAGTACAGCTCTCACACTCTCTCATACTGGTCACTGAAAGTTCCAACATGGCACCTCATGGCAAAGAACTCTCTGAGGATCTTAAAAGACGAATTGTTGCGCTACATGAAGATGGCCAAGGCTACAAGAAGATTGCCAACACCCTGAAACTGAGCTGCAGCACAGTGGCCAAGATCATCCAGCGTTTTAAAAGAGCAGGGTCCACTCAGAACAGACCTCGCGTTGGTCGTCCAAAGAAGCCGAGTGCACGTGCTCAGCGTCACATCCAACTGCTGTCTTTGAAAGATAGGTGCAGGAGTGCTGTCAGCATTGCTGCAGAGATTGAAAAGGTGGGGGGTCAGCCTGTCAGTGCTCAGACCATACGCCGCACACTACATCAAATTGGTCTGCATGGCTGTCACCACAGAAGGAAGCCTCTTCTGAAATCTCTACACAAGAAAGCCCGCAAACAGTTTGCTGAAGACATGTCAACAAAGGACATGGATTACTGGAACCATGTCCTATGGTCTGATGAGACCAAGATTAATTTGTTTGGTTCAGATGGTCTCAAGCATGTGTGGCGGCAATCAGGTGAGGAGTACAAAGATAAGTGTGTCATGCCTACAGTCAAGCATGGTGGTGGGAATGCCATGGTCTGGGGCTGCATGAGTGCAGCAGGTGTTGGGGAGTTACATTTCATTGAGGGACACATGAACTCCAATATGTACTGTGAAATACTGAAGCAGAGCATGATCCCCTCCCTCCGGAAACTGGGTCGCAGGGCAGTGTTCCAGCATGATAATGACCCCAAACACACCTCTAAGACGACCACTGCTTTATTGAAGAGGCTGAGGGTAAAGGTGATGGACTGGCCAAGCATGTCTCCAGACCTAAACCCAATAGAACATCTTTGGGGCATCCTCAAGCGGAAGGTGGAGGAGCGCAAAGTCTCGAATATCCACCAGCTCCGTGATGTCGTCATGGAGGAGTGGAAAAGCATTCCAGTGGCAACCTGTGAAGCTCTGGTAAACTCCATGCCCAGGAGAGTTAAGGCAGTTCTGGGAAATAATGGTGGCCACACAAAATATTGACACTTCAGGAACTTTCACTAAGGGGTGTACTCACTTTTGTTGCCGGTGGTTTAGACATTAATGGCTGTATATTGAGTTATTTTGAGGGAAGAAAAAATTTACACTGTTATATAAGCTGCACACAGACTACTTTTCATTGTGTCAAAGTGTCATTTTGTCAGTGTTGTCCCATGAAAAGATATACTGAAATATCTGCAGAAATGTGAGGGGTGTACTCACTTTTGTGATACACTGTATATATATATACAGTGTATCACAAAAGTGAGTACACCCCTCACATTTCTGCAAATATTTCATTATATCTTTTCATGGGACAACACTATAGACATGAAACTTGGATATAACTTAGAGTAGTCAGTGTACAGCTTGTATAGCAGTGTAGATTTACTGTCTTCTGAAAATAACTCAACACACAGCCATTAATGTCTAAATAGCTGGCAACATAAGTGAGTACACCCCACAGTGAACATGTCCAAATTGTCCCCATATGTGTCGTTGTCCCTCCCTGGTGTCATGTGTCAAGGTCCCAGGTGTAAATGGGGAGCAGGGCTGTTAAATTTGGTGTTTTGGGTACAATTCTCTCAAACTGGCCACTGGATATTCAACATGGCACCTCATGGCAAAGAACTCTCTGAGGATGTGAGAAATAGAATTGTTGCTCTCCACAAAGATGGCCTGGGCTATAAGAAGATTGCTAACACCCTGAAACTGAGCTACAGCATGGTGGCCAAGGTCATACAGCGGTTTTCCAGGACAGGTTCCACTCGGAACAGGCTTCGCCAGGGTCGACCAAAGAAGTTGAGTCCACGTGTTCGGCGTCATATCCAGAGGTTGGCTTTAAAAAATAGACACATGAGTGCTGCCAGCATTGCTGCAGAGGTTGAAGACGTGGGAGGTCAGCCTGTCAGTGCTCAGACCATACGCCGTACACTGCATCAACTCGGTCTGCATGGTCGTCATCCCAGAAGGAAGCTGACGCACAAGAAAGCCAGCAAACAGTTTGCTGAAGACAAGCAGTCCAAGAACATGGATTACTGGAATGCCCTGTGGTCTGACGAGACCAAGATAAACTTGTTTGGCTCAGATGGTGTCCAGCATGTGTGGCGGCGCCCTGGTGAGAAGTACCAAGACAACTGTATCTTGCCTACAGTCAAGCATGGTGGTGGTAGCATCATGGTCTTGGGCTGCATGAGTGTTGCTGGCACTGGGGAGCTGCAGTTCATTGAGGGAAACATGAATTCCAACATGTACTGTGACATTCTGAAACAGAGCATGATCCCCTCCCTTCGAAAACTGGGCCTCATGGCAGTTTTCCAACAGGATAACGACCCCAAACACAACCTCCAAGATGACAACTGCCTTGCTGAGGAAGCTGAAGGTAAAGGTGATGGACTAAACCCAATTGAGCACCTGTGGCGCATCCTCAAGTGGAAGGTGGAGGAGTTCAAGGTGTCTAACATCCACCAGCTCCGTGATGTCATCATGGAGGAGTGGAAGAGGATTCCAGTAGCAACCTGTGCAGCTCTGGTGAATTCCATGCCCAGGAGGGTTAAGGCAGTGCTGGATAATAATGGTGGTCACACAAAATATTGACACTTTGTGCACAATTTGGACATGTTCACTGTGGGGTGTACTCACTTATGTTGCCAGCCATTTAGACATTAATGGCTGTGTGTTGAGTTATTTTCAGAAGACAGTAAATCTACACTGCTATACAAGCTGTACACTGACTACTCTTAGTTATATCCAAGTTTCATGTCTATAGTGTTGTCCCATGAAAAGATATAATGAAATATTTGCAGAAATGTGAGGGGTGTACTCACTTTTGTGATACACTGTATATATATATATATATATATATATATATATATATATATATATATATATATATATATATATATATATATATATATATACAGTGTATCACAAAAGTGAGTACACCCCTCACATTTCTGCAGATATTTAAGTATATCTTTTCATGGGACAACACTGACAAAATGACACTTTGACACAATGAAAAGTAGTCTGTGTGCAGCTTATATAACAGTGTAAATTTATTCTTCCCTCAAAATAACTCAATATACAGCCATTAATGTCTAAACCACCGGCAACAAAAGTGAGTACACCCCTAAGTGAAAGTTCCTGAAGTGTCAATATTTTGTGTGGCCACCATTATTTCTTAGAACTGCCTTAACTCTCCTGGGCATGGAGTTTACCAGAGCTTCACAGGTTGCCACTGGAATGCTTTTCCACTCCTCCATGACGACATCACGGAGCTGGCGGATATTCGAGACTTTGCGCTCCTCCACCTTCCGCTTGAGGATGCCCCAAAGATGTTCTATTGGGTTTAGGTCTGGAGACATGCTTGGCCAGTCCATCACCTTTACCCTCAGCCTCTTCAATAAAGCAGTGGTTGTCTTAGAGGTGTGTTTGGGGTCATTATCATGCTGGAACACTGCCCTGCGACCCAGTTTCCGGAGGGAGGGGATCATGCTCTGCTTCAGTATTTCCCAGTACATATTGGAGTTCGTGTGTCCCTCAATGAAATGTAACTCCCCAACACCTGCTGCACTCATGCAGCCCCAGACCATGGCATTCCCACCACCATGCTTGACTGTAGGCATGACACACTTATCTTTGTACTCCTCACCTGATTGCCGCCACACATGCTTGAGACCATCTGAACCAAACAAATTAATCTTGGTCTCATCAGACCAGAGGACATGGTTCCAGTAATCCATGTCCTTTGTTGACATGTCTTCAGCAAACTGTTTGTGGGCTTTCTTGTGTAGAGACTTCAGAAGAGGCTTCCTTCTGGGGTGACAGCCATGCAGACCAATTTGATGTAGTGTGCGGCGTATGGTCTGAGCACTGACAGGCTGACCCCCCACCTTTTCAATCTCTGCAGCAATGCTGACAGCACTCCTGCGCCTATCTTTCAAAGACAGCAGTTGGATGTGACGCTGAGCACGTGCACTCAGCTTCTTTGGACGACAAACGCGAGGTCTGTTCTGAGTGGACCCTGCTCTTTTAAAACGCTGGATGATCTTGGCCACTGTGCTGCAGCTCAGTTTCAGGGTGTTGGCATCTTCTTGTAGCCTTGGCCATCTTCATGTAGCGCAACAATTCGTCTTTTAAGATCCTCAGAGAGTTCTTTGCCATGAGGTGCCATGTTGGAACTTTCAGTGACCAGTATGAGAGAGTGTGAGAGCTGTACTACTAAATTGAACACACCTGCTCCCTATGCACACCTGAGACCTAGTAACACTAACAAATCACATGACATTTTGGAGGGAAAATGACAAGCAGTGCTCAATTTGGACATTTAGGGGTGTAGTCTCTTAGGGGTGTACTCACTTTTGTTGCCGGTGGTTTAGACATTAATGGCTGTATATTGAGTTATTTTGAGAGAAGAATAAATTTACACTGTTATATAAGCTGCACACAGACTACTTTTCATTGTGTCAAAGTGTCATTTTGTCAGTGTTGTCCCATGAAAAGATATACTTAAATATCTGCAGAAATGTGAGGGGTGTACTCACTTTTGTGATACACTGTATATATATATATATATATATAATAAACAACAATACATAAACATTGCCTCTAATTTGTGCAACTGATCTCAAACTTTCAGTCGTTTTCTCTGTTCCTCTCTGCTCATCCCGCTATATTCTCTCTCTCTTTCCATTTTACAGTCCGCGCTATCAAATCTCGGCTCAGTTTCAAATCGCTACTACATACTGAACAGTACGAGTGTGTACAAACAGGTGAAAAGTACCCGGATTAAGTCCTGTTAGGTACTGTTTAATTGAGAGTTTTGGGACGCAGCCCTGGGGCTTCCTCGCGTCACCTGAACACAGCGTAAACGCGTTGTGAAAGTGAAAGTCCGTGCGGAACACCGTGAGCTAGGTATCGGTGTATGGAATAAACGATTCCTCGATGCGAAAAATTTGAATCGATCATTTTTAGTAATCGAATTACTCGAGGAATCGTTTCAGCCCTAAAATGAACACATTTGAGAACACAAATGAGACACAGTAGCTCTTCTGTTCGTTCAAATAAGATGCCATATTCTTGGCTGCCCAGCAACAAAGCATGACTTATCCCTCCACAAACCACTGTCAGCAGGTACCCACCATAACTGCCTGTAAGCACCTCTTGTTTTCGAAGATCTGACCATATCTGTCACCTGACCATGACAATTTAGTCATTATTAAAGTCACTCAGGTTTTTACGCTGCCCATATCATGGAATGTGAAACGCACAATTGTTAAAATAGGCATTGCCGTGCACATTTTGGGGGTGGTCCTAACAGACTGGCATTTGTGTAGTATTTGGTCACATGTGAACTAAAGAGAAAAACAAACTAAACTCCACTAACAGGGATTGTTGAGGTGGTCAAATTAAAATGCTCCATTAATGCAAGATGCGCAAAATTAATCAATTTCTCTAAAGCTAAAAATAAAGCATGGTTGAATTAAATTGGAAATGGAATTGAAGGATATTTCCAACATGGTAATCATCTTTGGTTTGAGCTTTACTGCTTCACAGAGAATCCCTCCATCTCCTCCACCTAGGATCAGAACCTCCTTCCCAGCATAATGCTCCCTGCCGCTGCCCATAATGGCCTGCGTGTATGGCAAATCGCTTTCTGCCAAATCTGAAAAAGTCAAAGAAACAGTTCAGCTAAAAAACGTACACATTGCTATCAAAACCAAGTTAATGCAGAGTGTTACCAGAATCATACACAATATACACAATGCTTAGGAACATTGACTCTGAGGTCATTTCGAGGTGTATGGGAAAACTGTGGGGTTGAGGTAGTGTTAAAATATTCAAACATTTACACAGGATGAGTTTTATGAAAAACAAACACAACAAAACTTACTAACGTCTCCGTTGAGAATGAGGATGTTACCAAACTGAAGTGAGTGCAGGATTTTGATGTTTTGATAAGCAGAATCTTTCTCATACACAACTTCATCAATGTCATACTCAACCAATCTGCCATCAGCTGTAGGCCAGTAGCGGTCCACTTCAGCCCCTCGGCTCAGTGCAGGAAGCCTAACAACAACATAGATTGTCTAATTAATGAAATTCATTTAAGAAAAGATTGGGACACTTGAGTAGCACATAATTAATGAAATTCATTTAAGAAAAGATTGGGACACTTGAGTAGCACATAATCTAACATGCTAGAAATGTTAGTTAATGGGGACAAATCCTTAAAAAAGTACAAACGCTGGAATTCTCACCTTTTGACCCTTTGGATAGTTCCATGCAAGAGAGTCCGTAGTTTATTTTCCAGTGCATTCAGTAGCTACAAAGATAGAATAGATTACCCACAGCCCATTAAGAACTGTGTTTGAGTATCTATGTATATAGTGTATATGTGTGTGTGACTGATCATTGGCAGCTGTGTTTGCGGATGGCAGTGTGTGTCTCTCCGCATGCAGTGCTGCACTAATATTAAACTGCTGGAGATATCAGTGTGTGTTATGGGAATGTGTGGACTGGTCACTTACATTGTCCACTTGAGCTAAATCGTCCTCTTTACGACACTGCAGGTCGAAAGTCACCAGACCATCAGAGTGCAGTCTCAGGACGGCAAACCTGTTTGAGCAAAAAAAGACAAAAGAAAAAATGTGCTTATTATAGGAAGAGAGATCAACAGAGATAGTAAAAAAACATTTCTCTGCCAATCTTCCTTATTGTTAATTACCAACACAAACAAAGAATACCATGAGCAGGCAAAGAGTTAATGTTAAAAATAGTTATATTGACAAACATTATTTAGATATATAAATACTAAGCCTATGAGAATGTAAACATCTAAATACCAAAGACTGGTAAAAACACCGTCCCTACTGGAGACCATAAAGATGAACATCTATGGCATTAAACAAATGCCTTTATGCAATGCGACTTACAACAGTGCAAGCAATTAAAGGTTAAGAGCCTGGCTCAGGGGTCCAACAGTGGCCACTTGGTTGTGACAGGGCTTGAACCAGTAACATTCTTATGTCCTTATGTAAAGCACTTGCTATTGCCACTGTGTATGAAAGGTGCTACACAAATAAACTTGCCTTGCCTTCTGATTATAAGTCCAGTACTTTAACCACTGAGCAAGGTTGAACAGGTAGGTCGTACTGAATCTGAGAACACAGTGATATATTGCACCAACATTGCATCTAAACACAACACACTCATTAATCGATGGCACTGTAACTGTGCCAGCTACCTTCAGATGCTGACTCAAGCCTTTTACTGGTCCTGAGAAAAAGCACTATAACCATTACTGCTAGGCAATAGACATACTAAGCACTTGCAAGACAGTGACGATATCCAGCTTCATGTCAGTCTAAAACAACATATTGTCATGTGTGTTCACAACAAGTCACAAGCTAAAGCTGAATATACAAAGCCACTAAATCTCAACCCATTGTTGTCCAGAGGATGCACTTAATCACCCAGTCAATGGTCAATGCAGAGAGGGTCTAAAAATAACCTAATGTTTTTAAGTAGGGAGTATAGGGGGTGGGGGAGTGTGTGCCCTTAGGCATAGATGTACTATGTCCATCTCTGGTCACTAGTTTTAGTATTGTGGCAAGCCTTAGTGGAATGGCTTAAAGTATTTCAAACAGGGCCATGAAATGAAAAATCAAACAACTGGTCAGTTACATTTACCAATCATGATAAAATATATTCTAGATAAATACACTGCCAAGATGTATACAAAAATGTGCCTATTTTAACCATTTTAAAGTCTGTGTTGAATAATAAATTGTTTACTTGGTTTTTACCTGCCCAGGACAGTAACATTACTTAAAGCATTATTAAAGCATCTCTACAATTTACCTTCAGTAAAAAACGCCAAATAACAGTAAAATAAAATATGTTTATTTATATACCCAACATGCAGATTTTAAAATGCCTTTATACATCTTCCTAAGTTCAATAGCTGTTCTGCAACATTACTTACAGTGTTTTTGCCCCCTTTCCAATTTACTCTAATTTTTCATGTCACACTTACATGCTTTAGCTCAAAGATAATCACAAAATGCTTTTTAAAATAATGCTTTCATTTATTTTAAAAAAATTTGATCAACCCTGCTGTTTAGCTACTATCAACCAGTTAACCAAATTCAGTGACAACTGGGTATAATTTCACTAACCACACCTGGGCACAATTTACTGCCAGATCTGTTGAATGTAAACATCACTTACATGTAACCTGTCTGACAATGTACTGCAGGCTAAAGCTGCTTTCTTCTGGAGCTGCTTTAATTCCACAGGAGCTGAACAACTTGTCATAACTGATGGAACCATGAATTCTGCTCTATCAGAAAATCCTGAAGGAGAATGTCTGCCCATCAGTTTGTGATTAAAAGCTTAAGTGCAGTTGGGTTATGCGACAGGACGATGATCCGAAGCACACAAGAACAAAGGTCGATTGTACAGCTGAGATTTGAACTTAAAAGTTTGATATCGTAGCAGTGCTGGGCATTAGAATAATACTATAATAGCTTAATAATGACACATTGGTCGGGTTTCTCCAGCTTTTTTTTTCAAACGTAACATAGGTGGTTTTTTAAGCTTTGACATTACACATGCTACCTGATGATGTTGATGCTACCTACCTGCCATTCTTGCCAATAAAAGTGGCCAAGTATCCATGTCCCTCTGTATCATGGACAGTCTCTGTCATTTCCTGCTCTTGAAATATAGACTGCAGGCCACGCACAGTTGCAGAACAGTCAGCTGGAACAAGAGATGAACAGATGGAGACAAAGTAATCAGCTATTCTGTTCTCCAACCTCTTAAGATTTCTCTAGAGAGAGCATTAGTGCTGCTGACCCCGGTAAGAAAATCAGCCTTCAGTCGGACCTAATACAGGCTAAATCCTCATCATTACCTTACATACACACAAACATTGGGTATTCATTTCTTTATCTTCACTACCTGCTGGTCATATTTGCAGTGGGCCCAGAGTCACTGGGAAACACTAGACGCAAAAGGGCATTATAAGGGTTTTTGGGGGATAGGAAGATGGGTAACAGTGCATGGAAAAGAGAAACAAACATTTACATATTACAGCATTTAGCAGATGCTTTTATCTTAAGCACTCAATCCAAGCAATTTTTACTAGTTTTTATTACTAGTCCAGTATCTTAACCACTGAAACACCAAAAACCGACGTAACTAAACCCTGTAGCAGTGCTGCATCCACACTACACAACTCTGATGTGCATTACAAACATTTTTTTTCTGTCCTATACTTTACTACTTTATTTTTTTAGGTTTGTATTTGTATGACCCTATGAAAAACACTGGTAAAAGATAAGGTAGTTTGCTGCACAACTCCACCCTGACTACACCCTGTAAGGGTCATACTCACATTTGCATAAGAAGCAAATAAGGCTGACGCAAAATTAACTCAAAAAGCTTTCTCTCTTAGGATTAACTAGGAAATAAAACTGCTCCCTTAGCTGTGTATGGACATTATTATTTAATCTTCATGTAATGATTGATAGCATTATTAATTTAGAAATCTTAATGTATACCTGTCAAGTGCAATGCATAATACATCTGACTGGATCAAAAGATTCCAGAGTCAACACATTGTTTTACTTTTTGTTTTAGAAATGGTCGGGATAATGTACGTTTTTTTATTTTTATTACTGTTATTAGTAGTAGTAGAATATTTGGTAAACATGCTAGATGGCAGAACTAAAATAATTAAAGAAAGAATTAAAGAAATTATAGGAAAAACAATATTGGTGCCCCCTGTCATCTCAAATGACATTATAGAAATTTCTTTACTACCAGATTAATAATCCAAGTTATTTTATGTATATTTTGTTATATTTTTAGAAAATCCACAATAAACAAAGGCATTCACTTTATCAGCTAAAGGTATATGGACTCCCCTAATTATTACTTAAGTACTTCAGGTGTTTCAGCCAGACCCATTGTTAACAGGTGTATAAAATCAATTATAAGCTTTCAACCTTGTGGCAACAGTTTGGGGAAAACACTCTCCAGTTCCAGCAAGACTGGGGCAGTGGTAGCCTAGTGGGTAGAGCTTTGGGCTACCAACTGAAAGGTTGAACATTCAAATCCCAGCTCTACCATGCAGCCACTGTTGGGCCCTTGAGCAAGGCCCTTAACCCTCTCTGCTCCAGGGGCGCCGTACGATGGCTTTCAAACAAGCTGGGATACGCGAAGAAGAATTTCGTTGTACTGTACATCTGTATATGTAATATGACAAATAAAGGCATTCTATTCTATTCTAAACACCTTTAGAAAAATCTGGAACAGCAGGTGTATACCTGACCTCACAAATAACATATTGGGCACAAATTTCCACAGACAGACTCCATATTAATGCCAATGGTTTTAAATGTGATGTCCAACAAGCTTAAATTTAGGTGTTTACATACTTTTGTTCTTATATTGTATGTGTATCTGAAGCATCTCTAAAATGGTTTAACTGTAATTTGATCAAGCTGATGAATTTTAAACTATTTGACATTATTTTTACACTATAGCAAAAATAATAATGCATTTTATTTTGTTAAGACATGTTTAATTTTACTAATACAAAGCTGGCTCGTGAGGTTCAATTGTACGGAATACTGTTATATACATGCATTATATGCTGCATAAACAAAACATAAAAAAATCTATTAATAAATTTCTATATTGAAAAAAAATCTAATAAAAACCAGTACAAACAGTCTTTCTCACATTATTATAAAACTCGATAAAGGTCAACTGTATGGAACACCGTAATGTTGCTAATACACATAACCTGACCCTAGCACTATTTATAGTACTATTATAAATTAAAACATATATATATATATGAAGATTTAGATATTGTCCGGACATATCTCAAATCACTAAGCTTACTTTGATAGCCAAACTCAAAAATGTAAGTTAATAAATAAGCCATTTATGTTTCGACGGCGTGTATGCAGTGTGCTAGCCTGCTTTGTATGTGTATGTGTGCCCGTGTCAGATGAAAGTAAGGTTAGCATAACATTAGCGCGCACTGTAACCCCAGAAAGTCAAGCTAACGGCAGGGTAAATGCAAAAAAGACATTCTTACTACTACAAAGAGCAAACTAAATTCTGTTATTTGTAACCCTAATTTGTGTCAAAACTCGAACTCGCTATTTCGATGGTTCCGTTCCACCTTAAACGGTGCAGCAGCACTTTGCTGGCGCCTGTAGATGGCGCATGCGCCAGCAAAGGGCTGCGGCACCGTTTAAGGTGGAATGGACAACTCACCTCGAGTGTGTGTTAGCCGTTAGCCAGACAATAAAGCCGGGCATAATAAGAAAGAAAACGACAGAGCTCCGCTGGCACAGCCGCGTACCTGGTGCAAAGAGCTTGAAGTCGAGGGTGTAATGTCGCACTGCCATGTCGGGACGAAGCCGTCTGCCATGCCGGGAGAAGGCGGCCGGGTGTAGCGGGGGTGACAGCGAGCAGAAGGCGTATCTGCAATGTGCAGCGGGGACGGTAGCTCTCCGTATACTGCGGGACAGAAAGGGGGCGGGGATGGACATCATGCATAAGTAAAACCTATGGGGGTAGGTAGTGCAAAATATCATCTTGTGTCGCGTATTTTACAAACACACCAGTTTTGCTGACATTAATCGGGGTCGCGGTGGGACCGGGACGAGTGGAATGTTTTGAGGGAGGATGGAACCCTGGTTACTGGAGTTGTGCGTCACTATTAGCACCTGTTGCTGCACAACCATGCTCTCCAGAGCTCCAATTTACACACGTTTACTACTAATTATACACAGAGCTAATGCAAAAATATGGAAAATATTATGGGAGATGTATTGACTTTCATATTGCCAAAAGTATTCACACACATATAAACTTGAGTGACATCCCATTCTCAATCCATAGTGTTTAATATGATGTCAGCCCACCCTTTGCAGCTATAACAGCTTCAACTCTTCTGGGAAGGCTTTCCACAAGGTTTAGGAGTGTGTTTATGGGAATTTTTGACCATTCTTCCAGAAGCGCATTCGTGAGTTTAGACACTGATGTTGGACGAGAAGGCCTGGATCGCAGTCTTCGCTCTAATTTATCCCAAAGGTGTTCTATCGGGTTGAGGTCAGGATTCTGTGCAGGCCAGCCAAGTTCTTCCACACCAAACTCGCTCATCCATGTCTTTATAGACCTTGCTTTGTGCACTGGTGCGGAGTCATGTTGGAACTGGAAGGGGTCATTTCCAAACTGTTCCCACAAAGTTGGGAGCATGAAATTGTCCAAAATCTCTTGGTATGCTGAAGCATTAAGAGTTCCTTTCACTGGAACTAAGGGGCCCGAGCCCGTTCTCCTGGCAACCGCCAAACCCAGACTCGTCCATCGGATTGCCAGACGGAGAAGCTTGATTCGTCACTCCAGAGAACACGTCTCCACTGCTCTAGAGTCCAGTGGTGGCGTGCTTTACACCACTGCATCCGATGCTTTGCATTGCGCTTGGTGATGTAGGGCTTGGATGCAGCTGCTCGACCATGGAAACCCATTCCATGAAGCTCTCTACACACCGTTCTTGAGCTAATCTGAAGGCCACATGAAGTTTGGAGGTCTGTAGCGATTGACTTTGCAGAAAGTTGGCGACCTGACCCCGCTCTGTCATTTTACGTGGCTACCACTTTGTGGCTGAGTTGCTGTCGTTCCCAATCGCTTCCACTTTGTTATACTGTGGAATATTTTGTAGCGAGGAAATTTTACGACTGGACTTGTTGCACAGGTGGCATTCTATCACGGTACCACGCTGGAATTCATTGAGCTCCTGAGAGCAACCCATTCTTTCACTAATGTTTGTAGAAGCAGTCTGCATGCCTAGGTGCTTGGTTTTATACGCCTGTGGCCATGTAAGAAATTGGAACACATGGATTTAATGATTTGGATGGGTGAGTGAATACTTTTGGTAATATAGTGTACATATACAGTAAAGATGCTTCCAAAAATTCTGAACTAAATTATTAACAATAAGGAATATACAATAAGCAATAAACAACTCGTCATGTTTTTTTTTTCTTCTTTATATGCATATTTGCCCCAATTTTTCTCCCAATCTAGTCGAAATCCAATTGTAATTCGCCTCTACTGCCGCAGACTTCCAGTCCTAACTAACACAATCCCTCTCTGACCGCTTCTTTTACCTGCACCAGGCGGGTTCATACAGGGATCTGTCTCACATACAGAGTCACGCACTGATCTACATTATCCCCCATCTTTGTGCAGGCACCATCGATAAACCTGCAGAGGTCGTAATTGCAGCAGTTTAGAGAAATTCTCTCTGTCCCCCACTCCCCCAGACAAACCAATTATTTTCTGTATAGCCGATATCACAATCACGTTTGTACACATTAAATAAAACTCCTGGACCCTTATGTGGCCTTCTGCAGTTGTAGCATCAAGGTTTGAAATGTTGCACATTCTAAAATGCTTTTTAGCTTACAAAAGTTGTAGAGGGGTTATTTAGTTTGCAATAGTCTTTCTGTCAGGTTGAACCAGTCTGGCCATTGTTCTGTAACTTCTCTAATCAAAGTTGTTTCTGATCGCAGAAAGGCTGGTGACTGGATCTTATGCACAAATCTGCCTAAACTCTAAAATGTATGTGATAGACACATTTCTGAATGATTGGATTATTACATGAATGAGCATCTGTACTGGTTCCAGTCAGAGTGTAATTAGGTTTCCATGGTATAAACCTTGTAGAACGCAGTTCACGCCTGTTCACAACTGATCCAGTAATTAAAAGTCACAGGCAAAAAGACATTTATTGTAAATAAAAATGAAAGAAATATGGCAAAACATCAAGCAGTTTTTATTGATAAAATTAATTTCATTTCGCAGATACAGTACAACATAGTTGTTTTCACATTAAAATTGTATCCTGTCAAAGGGATCAATACTTATATCTTCAAATAAGACACAGCCTGAATACAAAACCATGTACAAACATGTGGATAAATATCATGCTTACAAAAATAGACAGCGTTTCACTCATGAACTCATTTAGTTTAACACGATCAAAGCCGTGGGTATTTCACATTGTACTGGGGTTAATTTAGGGGTTAAAGGCCATACCAGAGACCAGATGCAAGCAAGGACACGGGTCACACACTCACTTTCTTTGACAAGGGTAATTACACATGATCATTTTATATGTTATACTAACATACACTCTGTTACAGTAATGAAAAATAGTTCAAGTGAAGCTAGAATTCACACATTGAGTTTAAACTTAAACAAGCACCACATAAAATCTTACTTGTGGTCATGCAAATAAAACTAGCAACACGATCAGAAGTAACAACAATACTAGTTTTCCTTTTGTCAGTGCGTTGTTTCTTTTGCAGTCATTATTAAGAATGGATGTGCAGTCATTTGGCAGTCGTTAAAAAATCCATCACGTCAGTTAATACAAATGATACGATACACAGAAATCTCAACATGACTTTGATATATCAATATACAAAATAATGCCTTCGTATCCCATATTCACATTGTGCAATGTCAGAAACGAGTCGAAAAAATATAGGAAGACAGAGTTGGACTGGGTGATAAAACAAAATCATAAAGTGATATTTTTACATTAAATAATGTGTATCGTTAATTTATTGATTTACAGATGGACACAGTGTCAGTCACTCAAGATGGACTTAATCACTCACTCAATCACTCACTCACACCAACAATAAATATAATAAATCTGTCAAACATTAATATTAGCACATGAGTAAAAATAACATACATTATACTGCCAACAGTAGTTGGTCACCTGACCATGAGCTTGTTGGACATTCAGTTTCAAAAACAAATGGTATTAATTCTATTAATAGAGTCACCTCTATGTGATCTATTCTCTTCTGAGAAGGCTTTCTACAAGAATTCGAAGTATGTCTGTGAGAATCTGTGCCCATTCAGACAAAAAAGCATTTTGTGGCTGGGCACAAATGTTGGTCAAGAAGACTCAGTTGATGTTCCAGTTCATTCCGAAGCTGTTCAGTGGGTTTGAGGTCAGGGTTCTGTGCAGGACACAGGTGTTTCTTTAAAAAAAAACTTTCTTTATGTCCTAATAGTATTTTCTTTGTGCACAGGGCCACAGTCATGCTGAAACAGGAACTAAATGGTTGCTGCAAATGTATTTTTAACTGATTTAACTGATGTTTTACATGTGTAATAATTGCAACTGTTGTGGCTGCAACACATCACTTACAAAATTAGAAGGGGTGTCATAATACTTCTGCTCAGTGGTGAAATGCATATGTTTTTTTTTAATTCATATTAAAATGTACGTTGCTTTCCTAAATAGCAATGAATCTGCTGGCAGGGATACAGGGAGGGATGACACCAGTCATTTGGTGAACATGTGCTGGGGGTTGAATGCTGTGCCACAAATCTACATGGTACTGATGTGTGAAATCCACAGTCTTTGCTCAGCTCTCAGTATAAGTATCATGTGTTAACCTACAACACAAATCACATAAATACCTAAACAATAAAGCCGAAAATATGCGGACACCACTTCTAATGACTGAGTACAGATGTTTCAGACATAGCTGTTGCTAACCAGCGTATAACATAAATATTATAAATAAAATGACACACTTTCAACTCTGAGGCAACAACAGAGACCCGACCCGGGTTCAAGTGTCAGTGGTGCCACCTGAGCTCTTTTTTTTTCATAATTATGGGACTATGTACCTAAAAGGTTTATGTTCATGCAAACGGACTTAAAGTGAATCATTAATTAATTTTTACTAACTGCTTTATCCTGATCAAGGTTTCAGTGGGAATCACTTGTCCAAGGCAGGAATCAACCATGAAAAGGGCACCAATTCATAGTAAGGCAACATACACTCACCTATTCGCTCACTCAAGAAGAAAAGATTTGGAGTAAAATAGCCAGCTTCTTGGCACTACAACAGCAACTTCTACTGTCTGGTTGAAGCGGCAGCATGAGGGTGGAGGAATACAGAGGGCTGAGCATGTCAGGTGTAGGAATCTGCCGCTGGCTAGTAAAAAAAAATGTTGATAGTTTTGCACATGTCAGAGTGGGTGTGTACTAATCTGTGACTTTTCTTGGCCAGCATGGGTGTGGTGTGTGCGGCTGGAAAATTGAGGTAGATAAATAACATAACAACAGACTACACTGGCAAAAGAAATGCAAACAAAAAACCAGTCAGTTCCTGGCGAAAGCGATTAACAATCAAGTTACAAAAGCACTGCAAAGAGTATTATGATTATGTATCACAATATCAATATCATATTATCCTATCACCCAGTCCTAGTGCAGAGATATGGCAAGTAAAAGATGAAAGGAGAATCCTGGTATAGAGAAATGAGTCAACATCAAAGAGGAAGTAGAGAAAGGAGGTTGTGCAGAGGTATCTCTTCATTACCGTCAGTAGTCTTTATTTCTAAGGACAGATGTGTGATATAGGCTAGTCTCTTGCTACTTTTGTTGATTGCTGAATGACGTTCCTATACATCTCGATGAATGATCTTGGTCTCTGCCTCTTGAAGTGGGACGTCCTGTGAGAAATTAATTTACATTTATTAATTTATTTATCAAATGTGATTTGTAAGTGAAATACAATACATCAAAAAGACTTGTAGATCAGGGCAGTGGTAACTCAGCTGTTAGGATACTGGGCTAGTAATCAGAAGGTTGTCACTTTAAGCCCCAGCACTGTGAGAGTTGCCTCCGTTGGGCCCCTGAACAAGGCCCTAAATTCTCAAATGCTTCATAATTGCAGTCATAATTGTAAGCAGTTTTTGATAAAGTGTCTGCTGAATGCTGCAAATGTAAATGTAATGTAAAGTATAATGCATCAAAAGCATAGAATCGTTGAAGTTCTGGAGGTAATTTGGAGAGTGCAGGTGAAAAGCAGTTTAGAGATCTGACCACAGGTCCATATGCTTAAGATCAGGACTGTAACTAGACCACGTAAGGATATTTTTTTTTATCTTAACCCATCAGTGTGACTCTGATTCAGTTTGCTTTAGCGTCTATCTCAGATTAAGCTAATGGCAAAGTTTAGTCTGCTTTTGTCCAAGATATTTCTGTAATTGGCACCAATTGTTTTCCATAAATCCTAAGAAGACTGCCTGTCTCTGCTGCTGAAAAGCATTTCAATAACATGATGCTACCACCATCACATTTCACAGTAGGGATGGTGTTATCTTATCAATGTCCTGTTAGGTCAACAACCTAAATGCTACCTGGTACTTAAAAAAGCTAAATATTTCAGTCTCATCACAACTTAAGATTTTCTGCCATTTCCAGTTGATGTTCTGAAAATGCTTTAAAAATGAATACTTATGAAATGTACATTTTAAAAGTTACATTTTACTATGCAGTTTTCTTTGCTTTTGTGGTCTTTACAGCAAAGCTACATGTCTGATTTTAAAATACTGCACTTTAAATTACTACCAGTAAGATGTGTCAATCATTTATGTGAAAAAGGGTTGGGGGTAATTACTAAGAGTACTAAGAGTAAGGTTAAGAGTTAAGGTTAAGAGTATGAATCCCATCTCTGCCATGCAGCCACTGTTGGGGCCTTGAGCAAGGCCATAAACCCTCTCTGCTCCAGGGGCGCCATATGATGACCCTGCACTCTGACCCCAGCGTCCAGACAAGCTGGGATATGCTAAGCAACTGTACTGTACAGCTGTACTGTACGTCTGTATATGTATATATGACAAATAAAGGCATTCTTTTACTGTATAGCAGGGCTTTTCAAACCCTGGGTCACGACCCACAAAAATGGGTTGCAGAGAAAGTAATAATAATTAAATAAACTATTTTTAACAGGCACAAAATGAACTTGTACATGAACACCCCTTGTGGAGGCTTAAACCACAGTGAGACCAGATTTCAACCATTTTTTTAACAATGTATATTTCTTCTTGTGTTTTGTTTTGATGCATTGCCTGGGTCGTGGTAAAAATCATGGACAAAATGTGGGTCGCTTGATGTATAGACATGTTGTGTCGGCTACAAAAATCCTGGGTGTGTCAACAAATCTGGCTGTATTCTTAATTACTGGCACATGCATAGGTACAGCACATTTACTAACTAGATATTATATTTTACCTTAAACGTATTTTGAAGTATGCGTAGTCGGTGCAGCTTCTCATTAAGCAGGGGGTCGTTACCACGTCGGACGAATGAGCGCTTGTACTCCAGACGAGTGGGGGGCATGTGCTCGTTCACAGGGGACAGACTGGCCCTCTCCAAAGCTCGGTACAGATCACACAGAGAATCAGCCTGCTGCCTGCGTTCCCGCTCTATACCTGCAGAGGGCACCACAGCACCAAAAAAGTACATGAACCCAGCAGTAAATACTGAAACATCAATGAGGTGATGTGGTTACTATGTAGAGTGATTTCCCTTTAAAACAGGCTATGAGAAGGCTGAGATGGTTAATCTGGGAGTTCTGGGGACTACCAATAATATGATGTTTATATTAAATGTGTATACACCCTCAAAATCCACCTATTACATGTTTTTGAATGGCAGATCCATTCAGTAAGCTAAATTGGTTCTTTTATTTTAGGTTCTGGGCTTTAATGAGCCATGGCAGGTAGTGTGAGTACTAGCCAAAGATGTAATTGTGTGGTACCCTTCAATGGATTTGAACTTTATCTAGGTCTAGGGTGCTTTGAGTCAAGTGCTTCAGGGTGGTCTAGACCCACCAGAACCCTGATAAAGTACCATGGTGGCATGGTGTTTACTGGCACAATTCTGAGTACCTCCACTACCAAATCCTACAATTAAGGGGCAGCATGACACCTCACACGGGTGTTAATTTTATTAAACAATGCACATGTGCTTCCATAGATCACTGTATTTCTCAGTAAATGAATTTTTTTGTCACCCGGGCACAGTAATAAGAGATTCACAGCTGATAAATGATTACACCGTGTGCAGTAGAATGATCTGCTTCGTTCTGCTGTTCAGAGAGGTTTAAGAAGGGCAGAATGGAGGAGAGATGGGGGTAGAAATAGCCAGGAGCTGTGCCCTCTACATGAGAAGACATTAATATAGACTGAAAGCACTTCCTTTCAGGTCACAGCCACTTCTCTGATACATTCTGTGTGTGTGTGTGTGTGTGTGTGTGTGTGTGTGTGTGTGTGTGTAGTGTGTTTGAGAGTCTGTACGGGTAAAATAAAAGAGGGCAAGAATGCAAGAGAACTGTCTGAATAAATGGCATTAAGTGACCAAACAGTGCACAAGATTTTTCCCAATAAGATGTTTTCTAATTAAATGTGTTTATTAAAAAGCGTGTTCAGAGAATTTATTACTGAGGGGTTCCAACATTTCTTGACCAGATTCCTAAGTTGTACTGCTTAACAGCAGCGCTGCTGGTGTTTTTAAATACTGTGTCCATTCACTGTCCACTCTATTAGACACTCCTACCTAGTTGGTTCACCTTGTAGATGTAAAGTCAGAGACGATCACTCATCTATTGCTGCTGTTTGAGTTGGTCATCTTCTAGACCTTCATCAGTGGTCACAGGACGCTGCCCACAGGGCACTGTTGGCTGGATATATTTTTGGTTGGTGGACTATTCTCAGTCCAGCAGTGAAAGTGAGGTGTTTAAAAGCTCCATCAGCGCTGCTGTGTCTGATCCACTCATACCAGCACAACACACACAAACACACCACCACCATGTCAGTGTCACTGTGGTGCTGAGAATGATCCACCACCTAAATTATACCTGCTCCGTTGTGGTCCTGGGAGAGTCCTGACCATTGAAGAACAGCATGAACAAAGCATGCAGAGAAATAGAAGTGCTTCTATATGGTAAGTGGAGCTGATAAAATGGACAGTGAGTGTAGAAACAAGAAGGTGGTTTTAATGTTATGGCTGATCAGTGTACTGTATAATTGTGATGAATATTTTGACCTGTCCACTTATAAGAAATTGAAACATTACCAGGATTTGTTTTGTCCATGGTATCTGATAACTGTTAACTGTGTAAGAAACACGTTTGGCTAGAACATTCTTTAAGAAATATCTTTAAGCTAAAACTATTGATTCAACTGATTATTTTTAAATGGGTTTATTGTTAGAGGAGGAAATTTATGTTTATGGGTTTATGTATTATTTAAGTAATAAAAAAGAGAGGGAGTGCGTCACTGAATAAGATTACAACTGTGGAGCTGCCCCCTTCCCAGGTCATCCTGCATTTCTGCATTTTAATTGAATGTATAGCTTTTCCAATTTACTCTGCAAGTACTGCAGAGAGTTACCTGCTTCTCTGATGTACACCTGACCCAGCTGATGTTGCTGGACGTCTCTGTGGTCAGGTGTGCCCTCCGTGGCCGCCAGGATGGCGTGCAGGCCACTGTCTCGTGGCAACGTGAAGCTGCGGTGTTTTCCCTCCCTTCCTATCCGGGTCGTGAAGGGCGCCTGGCTGGACGGCTGGGTGGGCGTCAACAGGCTGTGGCGTTCAGGATGCGGGCCTCTCTGAGGGGGCAGAGTAGCCTGCCGCTGGAGTTCCCCAGAAGCTCCGTTGGGCTCCAGGAACACTGCGTCTTCCAAAGGCAGAGACTGCAGAAAGTGCAGACCTGAGCTGGTGAGCGGCGTTTCGATCAGGTCCTGCCAAGAACGCCGCTGGCTGGCTGACTTGCGCCCAGGAGAGCTGGCACTGCTAACACTGGCACACTGGGGCTCAGGATGGAAGACTTCATGGGGGGAACGTTGCTGGACAGACTCTGTGGAGGGAGGTCGGATGTGCTTGGGCTCCAGGTAGGGACTCACCTGCGAGAATTACAGAAAAGACAAATGAAATTCTGATGATCATCATTACTAGCCCTACTACTCACATGGTTTATACTGGTTTATATTAGAGTGTTTGTGGGAATCTGTGCCCATGAGGTAAGAGCATCTGTGAGGTATGGCACTGATGCTGGACAAATAGGTTTGGCCTGCAATTGATGTTTCAACATCTTCCTAGGCTCTTTAATAGCATTAAGCACCCAAACTTATTTATTGTATTTATTGACCCGGGAAGGACCTTCCTCAAACTGTTGCCACAAAGTTGAAAGCATAAATACATTCTCTGTCAATGATTTATACACCAATTAGAAAAGAGTGTGGATGAAACACATGAACTCAATAATCAGGAGGAGTGTGCAAATACTTCTGGCCTTATAGTGTATATTCATGTTACTGGCATTGTTATTTTTGGAATTATATGTATTGTTGTTATTTTTGGAATTACTGATGTTGTTATTGCGCTAGGAAGAAAATCTACAAGTATCTCATCTTTGAGGTGTGCTTTCACAATCCTGTATCCCGTATATGACCCACCTGGATTTAAAAATTTTTTCTATTATATTTTATGCATTTTCTCCCTTTTTCTCCTAAATTTAGTGTAGTCAATTTATCTTCCGCTGCTGGGGGATCCCTGATTGCAGTCGAGGTGGGTATATTGCTGCTCACACCTCCGAAGACCCGCGCGCAGCCCTTAGCGGAACCCTTTTTCACCCATGCATTCTGCACAGGCGCCTCTCTATCTGCCAATCAGGGTCCTTACACAGCTACTGAAGACCCCACCCACATAGTCCGGTCATCCCGCCCTAGCAGAGACGTGTCTGCTGCTGGCACTGCCAATTATGCCCGCTAGATGCCGCCCAGCCGACTGATGGCAACACCGAGTTTCGGACTGATGAGTTCAGAATCTCGGCGCTGGTGTGCTAGCGGAATATCCTGCTGCGGAATATCCTGCTGCGCCACCTGGGTGCCGGATTCCAAATTTTAACATTACTGACCGCACCTTTAAGCTACATATAATCTTTTTCTTAAGCCAAAGTGGGTGAGGTGACACCAACAGGAATAAAAGAAAAACTGCACACTTTAGGGTTGCCTGTCACCATCAGGTATACATACACACACAACCAGCTCTCCCACACGGTATTATATGTGTCATCATTGGCAGGATCTGGTATCAGGAGACGCTCTTCAGAAAGCCCCATTGTCTCACCCTCAGCCACACACGCTGATCCTAAGAGCTTTAATAATTAATGAATCTTTCAATTGGTTTCCTTTGTCTATTTTACACGTCTCTTTTTGGTCTCGTCTACAGCCCCTCTCCATTTCATCTTTTTCCATCTGTACAGACGTCTCTTTCTTCACTCCCTTAATCTCTGAAAGCTGCCTCACTGACAAGCGGATCTGAAGAGACGTAACGAGAAACAGCCAGCTGTGCTCCTGCTATTCCACAGAGCCCGGTCCTCAGAAAAAAACACAGCATGCAGTAATATTACAGAGATCTGTGATATACAGAGCTGGAGAGACGTACTAGGGCAGGAAAGGTGTCATAGGGAGGTGGAGGGCTGTCATGTTTAACCATTGAAGACATGTTATCACTATCCTCGTGATCGCTTTCACTCCAATAGTCTGAGAAAAAACAACAATAAAAAGCATTGTTATCAATATATTAATAAAAGTGTACACTGGTTTGACTTTACTTACCCTTTAAGTAATGTCTGCATACAGCCTAAATATACATAGACTGACATTATATACATACAGTACATATATCATGTTCCAATTTCTTCTCGGTCTGGTTGTTTCTAATTACCAATTGCAACTTCTCTACTGCTTGCACCACTCCTGCCTTGATCAAGGACTATCAAGCAGTTGCTGACCCCTTCTTTTATCCTGCTAGAGGTGAACACTCACAGAAAGCTGCATTGTGTATGTACAGTCACATTATGCTCTTCCATATATCCTCCACCACTCATGCCTTGACCAGCCAGCAGGAGTTTATAGCAACCCCACTGTCCTTCCTCCCTCTGGCACAGAAAATTAACATGATCAGATTGGGAGAAATTATTTAAAGTGCTGACATTGTGATGTAAAGGTCTGTTTTAAAAGAATATAATTGTATGATCTGACACTATTGACTCTTTTCAACCAAATAACTCTGGATAGGGTGGCACGGTGGCTAACTGGGTAGCACTATCGCCTCAAAGCAAGAAGGTCCTGGGTTTGATTCCTAGGTGGGGCGGTCCGGGTCCTTTCTGTGTGAAGTTTGCATGTTTTCCCCGTGTCCGTGTGGGTTTCCTCTAGGTGCTCCGGTTTCCTCCCACAATCCAAAGACATGCAAGTGAGGTAAATTGAAGACTGTTGAATGAATCTTGTGTAATCTGATGAATCTTGTGTAATGAGTAACTACCGTTCCTGTCATGAATGTAACCAAAAGTGTAAAACATGACGTTAAAATCCTAATAAACAAACAAACATAACTCTGGATCTTGCCTTGGTTCAGTTCAAACATCTTTTAACCTTGGTGCTATTTAGAGAACCAGCCCTATTTGCACTGAGTTTTTTATTGGAACCAAGGATGTTTCATCAACGCAGGGTGTTACACAATGCACACAATGTTACGACTTGACACGACCACAGATGTCGCCACAGTCGAGCTAAACCCACTATACTTTGGTTGATGTTTGGGAACGAATGTTCATGGTTTAAAATTAGGTGCGTGAATTGGAATGGAACCCATTCCACATTGGTGGAAAAGGGCTATGAGTGCACATGACATCACAGTGTGATACCGTGTGTCATATAAAATGTTGACAAGTAGTGATCTTACACCGCCACTAAAATCTGGCTTTAGATTTGTTTTTGGTAGATTCTAATGTAAAAAAGGGGATGTTACCTTACAGGAACAGCGACATTAGCAACAAGAAAGGTACATTCAGGGACTGTGTACATTCAGTGTTGGCTCTTTTATATTACATTACATGAAGGATATACAGTAGACCCTTGACTTACAAATTTAATTGGTTCCAAAGGGCTGTTCTTAAGTCAAAATATTCGTTAGTTAAACCTATTTTTCCCATAAGAAAAAATGTAAATAGAATTAATCCATGCCAGACCTCCCAAACCACCCCCTTACCTAACCTTTCTAATGTCTTAAATGGTCTTTTTTGTTATAAATACAACTATATTTTCCTTAAATTATAGAATAGACATTACTGTAATAAACAATAATAAACAACAATACACAGTAGTACTATACATAAAACACATCACATTTCAGTACAGTACGTGTGCTGTACCGTACACCATAATAAATTTCCTTTTTTTTATTTTATAAAATGTATCTACCAGAAACAACAATACCTCTCATATTTCTCTATTACTTCCTTCTTTATTTCAATAGTGTTGTATTTTGTAGGTGTAATTGCACGAAAGAAAGAATAGTTTACTCAGCCTTTTTCTCTCACTCACTGTCCCCTCTGTCTGATACACAGTGACAGTTACTGGCAGGAGTAATTATACAACAACAAATAGTAATAGATTTTTTCATTTTCTCAACACTGCGCTTTCTCTGCACCTTATTTGGGGACATTTTAATATAGAATTTTACAAAATATAAAGAAAACACCGGAAAAACACCATCCGCTGTCCAAACGTTCGCTCACTGTATATATACAGTGTATCACAAAAGTGAGTACACCCCTCACATTTCTGCAAATATTTCATTATATCTTTTCATGGGACAACACTATAGACATGAAACTTGGATATAACTTAGAGTAGTCAGTGTACAGCTTGTATAGCAGTGTAGATTTACTGTCTTCTGAAAATAACTTAACACACAGCCATTAATGTCTAAATAGCTGGCAACATAAGTGAGTACACCCCACAGTGAACATGTCCAAATTGTGCCCAAATGTGTCGTTGTCCCTCCCTGGTGTCATGTGTCAAGGTCCCAGGTGTAAATGGGGAGCAGGGCTGTTAAATTTGGTGTTTTGGGTTCAATTCTCTCATACTGGCCACTGGATATTCAACATGGCACCTCATGGCAAAGAACTCTCTGAGGATGTGAGAAATAGAATTGTTGCTCTCCACAAAGATGGCCTGGGCTATCAGAAGATTGCTAACACCCTGAAACTGAGCTACAGCATGGTGGCCAAGGTCATACAGCGGTTTTCCAGGACAGGTTCCACTCGGAACAGGCTTCGCCAGGGTCGACCAAAGAAGTTGAGTCCACGTGTTCGGCGTCATATCCAGAGGTTGGCTTTAAAAAATAGACACATGAGTGCTGCCAGCATTGCTGCAGAGGTTGAAGACGTGGGAGGTCAGCCTGTCAGTGCTCAGACCATACGCCGCACACTGCATCAACTCGGTCTGCATGGTCGTCATCCCAGAAGGAAGCTGACGCACAAGAAAGCCAGCAAACAGTTTGCTGAAAACAAGCAGTCCAAGAACATGGATTACGGGAATGCCCTGTGGTCTGACGAGACCAAGATAAACTTGTTTGGCTCAGATGGTGTCCAGCATGTGTGGCGGCGCCCTGGTGAGAAGTACCAAGACATCTGTATCTTGCCTACAGTCAAGCATGGTGGTGGTAGCATCATGGTCTTGGGCTGCATGAGTGTTGCTGGCACTGGGGAGCTGCAGTTCATTGAGGGAAACATGAATTCCAACATGTACTGTGACATTCTGAAACAGAGCATGATCCCCTCCCTTCGAAAACTGGGCCTCATGGCAGTTTTCCAACAGGATAACGACCCCAAACACAACCTCCAAGATGACAACTGCCTTGCTGAGGAAGCTGAAGGTAAAGGTGATGGACTAAACCCAATTGAGCACCTGTGGCGCATCCTCAAGTGGAAGGTGGAGGAGTTCAAGGTGTCTAACATCCACCAGCTCCGTGATGTCATCATGGAGGAGTGGAAGACGATTCCAGTAGCAACCTGTGCAGCTCTGGTGAATTCCATGCCCAGGAGGGTTAAGGCAGTGCTGGATAATAATGGTGGTCACACAAAATATTGACACTTTGGGCACAATTTGGACATGTTCACTGTGGGGTGTACTCACTTATGTTGCCAGCCATTTAGACATTAATGGCTGTGTGTTGAGTTATTTTCAGAAGACAGTAAATCTACACTGTTATACAAGCTGTACACTGACTACTCTAAGTTATATCCAAGTTTCATGTCTATAGTGTTGTCCCATGAAAAGATATAATGAAATATTTGCAGAAATGTGAGGGGTGTACTCACTTTTGTGATACACTGTATACTGTATATAGAGAGAGACAGTCGGAGTCAACGTGTTCGTGGCGTCACGTTTCGCGAATTTCAGTTTGTAATCCAAAATTTGTTCGTACGTTACGTTAAATGAACGCTCGTAACCCAAAATGTTCGTATGGTAAACGGTTCGTAAGTCAAGGGTCCGCTGTACATAATTTTTGTGTAATATTTGTGTGTACATTTAAGTACTTTAATTTTAATAAATAAAGACATTTACATTATAAAACTTTGATGTTTACAAGCTGTAGTCCAGACTACACAAGACGAAAGTAAAAGAAAATGTCATTTGACAAGTTCAGCGTGGTGTGAAGGCATCTTCTCACCATGATCCTGCCGAATCCTCTCCTGCTCCGAGTGAGCCGCCGCTGCCATGTTTAATCGACTCAGCCATCTGCGTGTTGACAGGAAAAAACAGCAGTCACCTGCAGAGCTGCTAAATGCTACCTAAATATTACTCAAACATGAAAGAACTGCTAAACTGCTGAACCACTCAGGTGTAAAAAGCTAATTGCAATAATGTAAAGAAACAGTTCCATGCTGCAGCTTTACGCTCACTCACCTGTTCATATCATCCACATTATCTGCTGCAAAGTAGAAGCTCTTGATTTTGGGATGGCAGGCCTTAAATGCACTTTAGAGAAAATGATAAACAATAAAAATGAGCATTTTTTTCCTTTAAGGAGGCACATCTGCTAAAAAAAGAATACAAATTGTACGTACAACTTTTTGCGACATTCATTTGCTTGGTCGATTTTGAACTCAGGGAGGCAGACGAACCCCTCGGCCTTCTCGTTCTGCAAAAGGCAAAATCATGTGACCATATCATCATGTTGGCTCCCTCATAGTCATTACAACAGCAACACCTAGTGTCTGGAAACTGAGCTGACATGAGCGGTGGAGAAATACAGAGAGCATAGTCTGCATGTCCGCATGCGTAAAAATCAACAATCAGCAGCTTTTTTTCACCAGACAGGGGCAGACACTATGCTGTCTGTATTTCTTCTGCTCGATCAGCGTGGATTTCGCACATGCAATCATTTTTTTTTATTCTGTTCTGTTCATATTCAATGACTTACCTCCTCGTTGTTGTACCAGTACAGACAAGCATCCTTCAGCACCACCCAGTATTTCTTCCACTTCTGAGAAAAGTAGCTCTTGGCGTCCTTTTTTTTCCAGAGCCAGCCTGCACAGTCTCCCTGTCCTAAATCTTTACAGGAAATCCTTCGCTTACTGACAGAAGGCACCGGGCCTGCTAGAAAATAAAAAGAATAAAATAATTAATTTGTTAATTTCAGCTATGATAAGAGCTAATTCTGAGAAGAACATACAGTAACTCACTTTTTAACTTATTTTTTGACCTCGACAGCATTGAAGACTGATCAAACGTCTGCAAGAAAGAATCACTGTTTAATAAGTCGGTAAATAATTAAATGTACACAATTTTTACATCCACTTGACTGAGCGTAGGGTGGGATGAATGTATGGGTTTGAATCTGTTAATAAGCTGAAGCAGCTAAGCCAGATACTGTTTAAAATTGTGTGCATATATTAGAGTATTTAAGGTAATTAAAATATTATTATACAAAATGTACAAACGTTTTTAAACTTATCCATCCAACAAAGATTTTACGTCCACCCACACTGCTAGCACACCAGTGATGAGATTCTGAGCTCCCGTGTTCAAATTTCGGCTCTGCTACCGGTCAGCTGGGCGCCCTCTAGCAGGCACAATTGACTGATTGCCTGCAATTTAGTGCTTTAAATGTAAAGCAGACAAAATTGCCTTGGGTGGGAAAGACCGGACTAAGGGGTTGGGTTATCAACGCTGTGTAAGGACCTTAATTGCCCAGAGCGCCTGTACTAAAAGTGGAGGAGCGCAGGGAACAGGGTGTGGCTCTCCCTATGCAAAGCCAAATCTACTGAAGTATGGGTAAATAAAAAGGGACTGGTGGACTGTGCACACATCAGAAGGAGTGTGTGTCAGGTGAATATACACCCTCCTTGGACGTCTTCAGGAAGTGGATTGGGCTAAAATGCATTAAAATAATAATAATAATAAAATAAATCCCAATAATTACCAATAGTCCCAGCAGTGGCAGAGCCAATAGCAGTTTGGGTGGATATACTAATATAAATTACATGTGATACTCATTATCTAAGAAGCAAAGATTACCTACCTTATTTAATTTCAGTGGGAACAGTGTTGTTGATCACCCTCTTTTACCAGCATATTGACTCAGCTTTTTGTAAATACTCAAGGAGTAGGATTAAACAGCCATATGTGGCCTGCGGGCCAAAATCTGCCCACCACTTGCCTATTTTCTATATATAGCTACAGGGAGGACACACTTCCATAGATGGCATTTGTATTATTGATCGGTATGGGTCAGCAGCAATTACCTATGGATAAATATGTAGGGATTTCCCCCCACGAGCCAGCCAATTGCAACCTCATTAGGTTAATCTAACTTTATGACCTATTTTTTTTTTTATTGGCCTTCGGTTCGATCTCGATCCATCCAGCAAGTGACACTGGGCTTGGTGACTTGGAAGCTGGTGTCAGAGTGCAGGGTCAGCCATTGTATGGCACCTCTGAAACAGACAGAGACCCAACAGGATCGGGATTTGGACTGACAATCTTCTGATTGATAGCCCAAAGCTCTACTACTGTTTCTGAAGAGACAATTTTAAAGTGGAGGGCTACTTTCTCACATGACAGCCTCTAAGCTTAAGGAGATATAAGGTGGCATGGTGGCTCAGTGGGTAGCACTGCCGACTCACAGCAAGAAGGTCCCGCGTTTGATCCCCAAGTGGGGCGGTCCGGGTCCTTTCTGTGTGGAGTTTGCATGGTCTCCCTGTAAAGTTTGCTTGGCTGTTGGCTATGACACAAATGTTCCAGCAGTTTTGTGGTTCTTGGAACATGTCTGACCATCTGGACGAATTTCCCCCTGACAGTCAGTGACAGTTTGGTTTTCTTGTACTTTGTAATGATTGGTGTTACTGGTAAAGTAACCCTATTTATATGGGCACAAAAAAAATCACCAGTTCTAGTCAGTCATTGCTAAGGTTTAAGAACTTTGTACACTGTCAAGTAGCTGAATGCCATTGTAGGTCTTTCTATATCTATCTAGGTCTTTCTATACCACCAAATTCAATAATCGATGTTGCTGAATGTATATTTTTATTCCGGCCTATTAAACCTATAAAAGAACTCAAATTCTTGAATGTTTTTTAAACAAGTAAGTATAATCTGGCTGATCCATTCCATTTGTGGTTCTAGAAAAATCGTAAAAATTGGATTTTCCACAGAACCGTTGTGTTCACTAACTAAATGTGGTGACACTAACCTGATAGATGGAGGAAGTTTCTGAGGTGGGTGTGGTTATCGAATCCTGTCTCATCATCTCCACTTGATGGGCAGGAACCAGGGCATATCGAGCAGGGCTACTTCCTTTCTCATTTTTCCTCCTGCTCCGCCTACTGCTGCTCCGTCCAATCACATACTCGTCAGGCATTGGCTTGTCTTCACCAACGTAACGAATCAGGGAATTTTCTGTGTACACAGTGATGTGATGATTAACAAGTGGGAATTGGTGGTGCATGGTGCATGTACAATTAAGCTGCATGGCTTACCATCTGCCCACTGGTGTATTACAGAGCGACTGTTCATATCACATTTATGAGTAATACAATGTAGTGGTGACACGAAATGATTACTGATGTCGAGTTATAAATAAACACACACAATTCTGCCATTGTGACTAAACAGTCCGTTCTCGCTGCACCTACTCAGTTTGCCACGAAGCCCCCACAGCCACGGATCTAGCCTGGAGTTTCCATGGCAATAGAATAGCACAAAATTTTGAATTCCTCAGACAAAGGGAATTACAGACATGCAGAGGGAGGTTTGGCGAAGGAAACAGGAGAGGGCGTGAGGGAGGGAGGATCGACACAGAGCAAAACCACAAATCGGACAGCATGGTCTGAGAGGGGTGAAGGGAAACCGATGGAACTGGATTAGGATTCATGGGCTCAGTAAGACTGAAGGAAGGAGGCTGAAACGTCCCCTGCTTTCGCACTGTCTCTGTCGTTCCCGCCTCCCTCACCCACCTCTCCTGAGCTCCTTCTTCAGCTTGGCTGGGTCTTCGTAGTCTCCCACCCAGTTATACTCCACCGGCATGGAGACGGGCCTCAGCCTGCCTGCCTCACACAGAATCATACAATGCTAAATACCACACTGCCAACTTCAAGACTGTTTACAGGGCAATAAAAAGCATCAGAACTGGATTTTGTACAGTACAAGTGTCACAGTTCTTCATCATTTTACCAGTCTCACAGGTCATACACACACACTCACACATTTACATTCTTGTGTAAGAAAGGTATCATGGCATTCTTAGGATCTCAATTATTTTCTTTGACTACATGATCATAGAGAACACAAGCTTCTTTCCCCTAGAATTATGTCATCATGGGCTTAGAAGCTGCCATGCAAACAAGTTTGAGTGAAGTTATATCAGATACGGCAGTTGTAACTGCTGGTTCAAGCTGCTTGCATTATATTTGGTCACAATTAAAAGTCACTTTGGATAAAAGCGTCTGCTAAATGCCATAAATGCAAAGATTTTGGGTAATTACATACACAAAGAAAACTTTGGCTTAATTCCTGCACGGCAAGTTGGTTCGAGTGTAGACAGTGACAGCAGAAACAGTGTTCCAGCAACTTCTACTTCATAGTAGATTTTCTTTCAAATTTCTAGACCCTCATATAAATAATCTAAATTGCTTTATGTACATTTTTCCCAATTTTTCTCCCAATCTAGTCATATACACTTACCCGATTGCATTACGCTTTCTGTTGCTGATCTCCACTCCTGATTGAGGAGAGCGAGACTGAAACACGCCCTCTCCAACATGAGTACAGTACCAACTGCATCTTTTCACCTGCACGAGTCGAGTTCATACGCGGATCAGCTTTGTGTACAGAGAGCCACACCCTGATCAACACATTATTCCTCGACCCTGTGCAGGCGCCAACAATCAGCCAGCAGAGGTCGTAATTGCATCAGTTATGAGGTCCCTATCCGGCTTCCCACCCTGTGTAAACAACAAGCCAATCGTTGTTCATGTAACCACCCAGCCCAGCTGGATGGCAGAGCTGAGATTCGAATTGACAAGTTTGAAATGTCAGCTCTGGTGCGCTAGCGTGTTTTACTGCTGCACCACCTGAGCGGCTTGTCTATTTTTTTTAAATCCACAATAAACTGAATGATTTTTTGGTTTGTGTCATTTCAGTCATTCAGTCACAGAGAAAGTACAGCTGAAGAAGTAATTTACATTGTCAGACTGCAATGACATTCATGAGCTTTACAAGTGTATGTAAACTTTTGACTTCAAATGTATATAAAGAACTCAGTGATTTAACAGAGACTTTGTTTTTTAGGTTTAGGTTTGGTATAGGACTATACAGAATTAGGTAGCATAATAGCATTATAGGCAAGGTTTGAACTCAGGGAGCCAGGACTCTGGTCTGTATGTTCCAAGTTTATATTACAGATATTTACAATCATTTAAACCTTTCATGGGCTGCTGGCTGATAACCTCTAATCCAATGTTTTTAACCTCTAATGTTTTTACTGGAAAACTGACCCCAAAATATCCAGTTCATCTAATAAAAAGCATTTACCATACGTGAGGGTGTTGTCCCTGCGGACAGGAGGGGGTCCTGGGTTCTGGTCGTATTCGTAGCAGTAGAGAACTGCATCCTCATCCACCATGGGAAATCTCCGCCCACACTCCTGATCCAAGAAGGAGTTGGGAGACTCTGAACGCTTAGCCACCTCATGTTGGGGATGGTCCCCACCCGCTCCCTCTCTGCAAAAACAAGAAAAGTATGGACGTCTTTTTCCTGGGTATAATAATAATAATAAAGTAGGTTCTGTACAGAGTACAGAGGTTCTAGTCTGTCAGCTTGATGTAAACTAAATGGCCAAAAGTATGCAGACACTTGACTATGAGCTTGTTGTAAAGGTGTGTAATCACCTGGGTGTGTAAGGTTCCTCAGGTGGTGGAGGGAAGTAAAGGTCCTGCAGGGCGCAGCTGTCCCGTTTTGAAGGGGTGCTCATGGTGCTGGAGGGTGTGGCTGCACTGCTACTGGGACTCGAAGGGAAGATGGGCTAAGGGTAGGACAGATATACCACATAAAGACAATCAAAATCTGCTAGTACAAAACCCAGTGTAACCCAAAATGGTGTGAAGATTATGCTCCAAAACTCAGCAAAAACACAGACACACATTGCTTATGTTCCCTCACTTACTAACTAAACACTAACGGATATTTTGGGCAGCACGGTGGTGCAACAAGTGATGGTCCAGGGTCATGTGGACCTTGGTTCAAGGTCTCTGACTGAAAGGAGTTCTCCCAGCATCTTTGTGGGTTTCCTCTGAAGATTGGCTGGTCTGAAAAACTTGATCCACCAAAAAGTAATACAATAGTATATATAACAATATAACAATAATATAAAGAAAAAAATAATTAATTACTCAATTTTACAAGGGCACTGGGGTGTCACAGTGGTCTATTCACCCATCAATGCTGAGATTCTACACAGACATGATTGGCTATGTCTGAAAGAGGCAGATTGCTGAAGCCATGTGATGGATTACCGCCCTGTCCCGGGTGTGTACATGCCTTAAGCCCAGTGATTCTGGATGGAGCCAGACTCAATGTGGCTCTAACCGGGATAAAGGGGTTAATAAAAATAAACTGAAAACAAAATGATTTTTATGTAACCCTTACATACACCACATGGCCAAATATAAATGGACACCTGACCATGAAGTTGTTGGACATTTCAAATACATTGCATTAACACTGGTTGATTAATTGCCTAATATTGATTTACCCCCCAATCAGTTTACATGTGTTTGTGCTTGGGGGCGCAGCAGTCTGTTACATAGGGCGTGAAGGAAAATTTGGAATGCACTGCAGTTGGGAAGAGCCCTTCAGATAAAGAGTCTTTAACACGAAGCATCACGAAGCATGGCACTCCTCCGATGTAAATCATTATATTATTCACACCACTTAAACAACACTGCTGTCTATATTCTCCTGCTCTCTCTCTCACATACACACACACACACTCACAGATGCTGGCGGTACCTGCAGTGCCAGCGGCTTCCATCTCATGTTTTTCAGTAAGGCAGGGGTGGAAGTGAGGGTGCTCTGTGGGCGTTTCTTCAGTGTTAAAGACACGCCAGCAGGGTCGCTGCGCAAAGAGTTGACTAAATTCTTCAGCTGCCAGCCCACCTACACAATCAAAAACTTACTTGAACTCCCGTAACATCAAAACACCTCTCAGCTCAGTAAATAACTATCCTTATATCAGAATCATTTGAGCTTTTAGGTATATTATGTAATCAAAAGAATGTAGACACAGTTTCTAAATAGTGACTTGGTCTGTTTGAGCTACATCTGTCATGAACAAGATGGCAGATGGAGACTTTACACCAACACAGGCTATGAAACATTTCTTGGCTGATTAAATACATTTGATTAAAAAGGTTTAATAATGAAATGTATTTACAAACAAATTCGTTGAAATATACACCGATCAGGCATAACATTATGACCACCTTCCTAATATTGTGTTGGTTCTCCTTTTGCTGCCAAAACAGCCCTGCAACTGCGATACACTGTGTATTCTAACACCTTTCTATCAGAACCAGCATTAAGGTCTTCAGCAATTTAAGCGAAAGTAGCTCGTCTGTTGGATCAGACCGGCACAGGCCAGCTTTCGCTCCCCACATGACCAGTGAGCCCTGGCCGCCCACGATCCTGTCGCTGGTTTACCAGTTTTCCTTCCTTGGACCACTTTTGATAGATACTGACCACTGCAGCCCGGGAACACCCCACAAGAGCTGCAGTTTTGGAGATGCTCTGACCCGTCCCGTCGTCTAGGCATCCCAATTTGGCCCTTGTCAAACTGGCTCAAATCTTTACACTCACCCATTTTTCCTGCTTCTAACACATCAACTTTGAGGATAAAATGTTCACTTGCTGCCTAATATATCCCACCCACTAACAGGTGCCGTGATGAAAAGGTAATCAGTGTTATTCACTTTACCTGTCAGTGCTTTTAATGTTATGCCTGGTTGGTGTATAGTCATATATATATATATATATACTGTATATATATATATATATATATATATATATATATATATATATATATATATATAGTACTTTAAAAAAATGTAAAAATAAATAAATAATAATAATAATAATAATACTAATAAATGCCGCACCACTGTCTGATGATTGACCTGAATGACTTCATCACCAGCATGGATTTTCTTACAGCGGTCAGCCGGGGACTAAAACACAAGAAGAGAGAGTCTGAGCAAGAGCATAATAAGAGATGACAATTACGGACAGAAAAAAATGAAAAAAGTCAGGTAAAATTTTTCTTCCTGATTTACTCAGTTTTTATGTTTGAAAAATGTGCACTCACAAAAAAAGTTCAGGCCCTTTTATAAACAACATCTACAGTGGGGTCATTTAAATAAACAAATTCATATATAAATTCATATAATTCATATTTTCAGTTGTGTACATACAGTACTCATCATTTATTTTATTATTATTTGTTAAAAGAGTATTTGTATGGCTAAGCACTCAGTTGATGTTTTAGTTAATCCCAAAGCTGTTTAGTGGTACTGAGATCAGGGCTCTGTGCAGGACACTGGAGTTTCTTTAAACCAAGCTTTTCTTCATGTCCTTATAGAGCTTGCTTTGTGCACAGGGGCAGTCATGCTGGAACAGGGAAAACCCCTTACTAAACTGTTGGTGCAAAGTTGGAAGCATATAATTCACTTCATATAACTGATTTATAACAACTATTAGACAATGTTATAGCATAAAAAAGTGGTGGTTCAGTGGTTAAGATGCTAGAGTAGTAATCAGAAGGTTGCTGGTTCAAACCCCACCTCTGCCAAGTTACCACAGTTGGGCTTTTGAGCAAGGCCTTGAACAAGGCCCTTAACCCTCGATTGCTTAGACTGTAAGACTGTAAGTTGCTTTGGATGAAAGCGTCTGCTAAATGACAATAACGTAAATGTAAATAAAACACATGAATTTAATAATTAGAACAATTGTCCCAGTAATTTTGTCCATACAGCGTAAATGCAAAAAAAAACAAAAAACGCTGGAATTTATACTGGAGCTCATGGATGCACTGTTACTCATATGAAAGTCTGCAAAACAACACCTAGAGAGAACTGAATCAAACAACAAGCCTATTTTCAATCATTCATTTTGGAGATTTAGGTTGTTCACTAAAACTGTTATGAATTAAAAGCTGTTGATTTTAAAGCAGGGAGGCTCCACAAGCCCGTGTTTAGTTTCAGCACTGTTAACAAGCCATCTTTCCCTGGATGTAATCTTGTTAATGATCCAGGATGACCCTGTGAGACTGGAAGGTCAGTCAAGCCGGGGCCTAATTTTTTTCTGTGATTATATTAGTCCACAATGATATGAGGCTAACAGAACTGATCCAGCTCATGGACGCATGAATCCAGTCCTGAAGGTCTGATGTCCAGCACAGTTTGATGATTTCCCAGCTTTAAAAAAACATCTGGGTCAATTCATTTTATTTCTCAGGTTTGTTAGGCATGATAAAGAAAGGAAATGATCAAACTGTGTGGACTCTGGCATTGGTTGTGAACACCAGATGTACTGTAGAATTAAAGTGGATTCTCACCCCCTCGGTGGTCCCTGTAATGACATGTAGGCCATCGTACGTTGACTTGATGTACATGCCCTGCAGGAAGGAGAGGAGGAGTTGTTAGTTGAACGTGTCAGACAGAAAACATGCACTGCTAGACACTTAAACACTTATACAGTTTGAAACACAAGGATCGAGGAGAAGCAGAAAAAGAATGTGTGAAAAAGAAGGTTTATTTTTAGCTCTGCTCAGCCTCCATTCACCCCAAACTGAACACACTGCAGTGTGTATCTGTGTGTTGGTGTATGTTTGTATATATGTGAGTGGGTGGGAGCAGTGCAGTCTTAAAGTCACATGTCTATTACCACAAGCATCCATGACTACATGTGGCTAAAAGTGTGTATAGTAATGTGAGGGGGGAAGGTTCCATGTTACGTCCCTTATGTGCAGCAAAATGCTTATGTGTATATTTAATATTTATACATTATTTGCAATCATAACAATCTCCTCTTTCCTGGTAGGCTTTTGAAATGTGTCTGTGGGAATTTGTTTCCATTTAGTCAAAAGAAAACGTGCGAGCTCAGACAATTGAATACAACAATTGAATAGGAAGGCCTGGCTCACAAATGACATTCCAATTCATTTTAAAGGTCTACACTACGTTTGAGGTCAGTGCTGTGGAGTTCCATGTACCAGACCCTCTATGCCCATCCATTATTTAAAAAAAGTCAGCAATAGGATGAGCAGTGACCTGATATTTTCTGGAGGGTGGAATCAATATTCAACACTGAAATAGTTAAGTCACGTTTATTTGTATAACACCTTTAACAGTGGACATTGTCTCAAAGCAACTTGGCAGATTCCAGTTCCCAAACCCCTAATAAGCATGCAGGAGGCAACAGTGGTAAGAAGAAATCTCCCTACATATTCTGGAAAAGAAACCTTGAGATGATCCAGACTCAACAGGGAAGAGTCTTCTTAGGGTAGCCTACAGAATAATTGGATGCAGTATAGTGGTCTGGTGGTCTATGATACTGGCTAAGGTGGATCTTGCATTGCATTTGGCATGGTAGCAGCTGATTATGTAGTAAGCCACACCTACCAGACCCTCTGAAGATTTGATGTTTTCCAGTTGTATCACCTCCAGATGAGCAGCCTGGGACACCATGGGGTCTGAGGAGAGTGTGATTATGTGGTCACATACACCAGACAGCATCTTACACTGTTTAAATCAGAACAGAGAAGAGAGGAGCGTAAAGAAGGATAAACGAAAAGAAGTGCTTTTTAATCAGAATTCGTTTTGAGGAGGGTGAAGCTGATACTGTTCTCAGAAAACGAACACATGATCACTCTGGAAGAACTGGGATCCTCTTTTGGATTGATGTCTCAGACATCAATTATTTCTATTTCTATTTATGAGATTCATACAAGTCAGATTGGATTTATTGATCCGCATATATGTCAAACCAACGATTTCTCCTCAAGTCAAAGCATGCATGAACCTCCTGTGGACAGGGTTATATTTTATTTACTTTGGCTAATGCACCAGCTACACTGCAGCATACTACCACCATCAAGTATGACAACAGGTATGGTGTGGTTGGGTTTGAATTTTCCAGACATGCTTCAACCATTATTTCATCTGACCACACAATTCTTTTTCAACTTCTATGTCAATGTAATCAGCAACAAACTCCCGTCCAGGTTTAAAGTGCCATTTTTGGAACAGGGACTTCCTTCCTGCATGAGACTAAGATTATAACAATGTAAAGCTTGCTCAACTGTGTACAGTGACACCTGTGTTCCAACAGCTTTCAACAGCTTTTGGCTTTCTTTCAAAGCTTGGAATAGACCACTGTTCCATTAAGAAGAAGATGAACTATGCCTTTACTTGTCATATATACAGGGGTTGGACAAAATAACTGAAACACCTGTCATTTTAGTGTGGTAAGTTTCATGGCTAAATTGGACCAGTCTGGTGGCCAATCTTCATTAATTGCACATTGCACCAGTAAGAGCAGAGTGTGAAGGTTCAATTAGCAGGGTAAGAGCACAGTTTTGCTCAAAATATTGCAATGCACACAACATTATGGGTGACATACCAGAGTTCAAAGGAGGACAAATTGTTGGTGCACGTCTTGCTGGCGCATCTGTGACCAAGACAGCAAGTCTTTGTGATGTATCAAGAGCCACGGTATCCAGGGTAATGTCAGCATACCACCAAGAAGGACAAACCACATCCAACAGGATTAACTGTGGACGCAAGAGGAAGCTGTCTGAAAGGGATGTTCGGGTGCTAACCCGGATTGTATCCAAAAAACATAAAACCACAGCTGCCCAAATCACGGCAGAATTAAATGTGCACCTCAACTCTCCTGTTTCCACCAGAACTGTCCGTCGGGAGCTCCACAGGGTCAATATACACGGCCGGGCTGCTATAGCCAAACCTTTGGTCACTCGTGCCAATGCCAAACGTCGGTTTCAATGGTGCAAGGAGCGCAAATCTTGGGCTGTGGACAATGTGAAACATGTATTGTTCTCTGATGAGTCCACCTTTACTGTTTTCCCCACATCCGGGAGAGTTACGGTGTGGAGAAGCCCCAAAGAAGCGTACCACCCAGACTGTTGCATGCCCAGAGTGAAGCATGGGGGTGGATCAGTGATGGTTTGGGCTGCCATATCATGGCATTCCCTTGGCCCAATACTTGTGCTAGATGGGCGCGTCACTGCCAAGGACTACCGAACCATTCTGGAGGACCATGTGCATCCAATGGCGGTGCCGTGTATCAGGATGACAATGCACCAATACACACAGCAAGACTGGTGAAAGATTGGTTTGATGAACATGAAAGTGAAGTTGAACATCTCCCATGGCCTGCACAGTCACCAGATCTAAATATTATTGAGCCACTTTGGGGTGTTTTGGAGAAGCGAGTCAGGAAACGTTTTCCTCCACCAGCATCACGTAGTGACCTGGCCACTATCCTGCAAGAAGAATGGCTTAAAATCCCTCTGACCACTGTGCAGGACTTGTATATGTCATTTCCAAGACGAATTGACGCTGTATTGGTCGCAAAAGGAGGCCCTACACCATACTAATAAATTATTGTGGTCTAAAACCAGGTGTTTCAGTTATTTTGTCCAACCCTGTACATAAACATGTGTACAGTACAATGAAATTGAAAGCTGATCTCTATGTGTGCAATATCTAGCTGAATATGTGAATCCTCACAGATCAACATAATCAACATAGTTTTTGTACCTAAATCAGGTTACACTGGTACACCAATCAGCCATAACATTAAAAGCACCTCCTTGTTTCTACACACTGTCCAGCTCCACTTACCATATAGAAGCACTTTGTAGTTCTACAATTACTGACTGCAGTCCATCTATTTCTCTACATACCTTTTAGCCTGCTTTCACCTGCAGTGACAATAACATGGTGGTGGTGTGTTAGTGTGTGTTGTGCTGACATGAGTGGATAAGACACAGCAATGCTGATGGAGTTTTTAAATACCTCACTGTCACTGCTGGACTGAGAATAGTCCACCAACCAAAAACATCCAGCCAACAGCGCCCCGTGGGCAGTGTCCTGTAACCACTGATGAAGGTCTCGAAGATGACCAACTCAAACAGTAGCAATAGATGAGCGATTGTCTCTGACTTTACATCAACCAACCAAGGTCAACCAACTAGGTCTGATAGAGTGGACAGTGAGTGGACACGGTATTTAAAAACTCCATCAGCATTGCTGTGTCTGATCCACTCATACCAGCACAACACACACTAACACACCACCACCATGTCAGTGTCACTGCAGTGCTGAGAATCATTCACCACCTAAATAATACCTACTCTGTGGTGGTCCTGTGGTGGTCCTGACCATTGAAGAACAGGGTGAAAGCAGGCTAAAAAGGTATGTAGAGAAATAGATGGACTACAGTCAGTAATTGTAGAACTACAAAGTGCTTCTATATGGTAAGTGGAGCTAATAAAATGGACAGTAAGTGCAGAAACAAGGAGGTGGTTTTAATGTTACGGCTGATCAGTGTATGTATTTGCATACTGAATAAATTTTTAATAGTTTTTTTTTACAATAATAA
This sequence comes from Trichomycterus rosablanca, assembly GCF_030014385.1. Taxonomy (NCBI): domain Eukaryota; kingdom Metazoa; phylum Chordata; class Actinopteri; order Siluriformes; family Trichomycteridae; genus Trichomycterus; species Trichomycterus rosablanca. The sequence continues at coordinate 24,745,374 of NC_086003.1, read as the reverse complement.
CTTCAAAAACACTATTTGGCCAAAAGTAAGTTAACACCCGACTGTGACCATTGCAGCTATAAAAACCTCCACTCCTCTGTTAAGACAATGTCTGTGTGTGTAAGAAAAAGGCCTTTCCCAAAGTTTTTCCCCAATGTTGGAGGCATATAACTGATTAGCACATAATTGGCTGTAATGTATAGCACATTTAAAAAATCCCTTAGCACCTGCAAGTAAATTAAAAGCCTCATAATCGAGAACAACAGGACATGTGAACACACACAGTGCTAATATAAACACAACCCAGCAAGCTAAATCAAATCTAAAATATCGAGTCAGCTGATAGAAAGATCAGCTGATGAAGCAGGCAGTTTATTACTCTCTGTCATTCTGCCATGCGCCCGGGATCCTGCTGCGCTGCAATATGCTGAGCTTTCGATTGCATGGTCACTGTGACGCCCCGCCACACCATCTGTGCTGAGGAGGAAAATTCTGTCTGATCCATGTACTGTTATGAAACTGTTCATCTACATTATATAATAACGTATATATTTAGATTCATTTGTCTCTTTTTTATTTCATAGAACACTCCTTTGACTGTGTGGATCCAGCCTCGCTTGTCTTATTATGTTTGACTTTGCATGTGTGGGTATTCCTAAAATATGAGCACAAATCTTAAAAGGAAATGTATACAGTACTTCAGATGAATATTTTGTCTCTTTGTCTCTCTAATGACACAGTGCATATGGTGGTATTTATAGCAGGAGGACAGTTCTGTTCAGTGTAATGTGGCACAGATAATCTACAAAAAGCATCAAATCACAAAGATGAATTTTTTCTTACCACATGAAGGATTTTATTCTCCGTCTCATAAACTGTGTTATCCTAGAAAAAACAACAAAACAAAACATAAATAGTTTTGTATTATACATTATAATTAAAGGAGTATTACTATTATTATCAGATTTCACAATACTTAGTATAATAATCTATTAGCTATGATCAACATCTGATGTATGCTACTTTCATATCAGGCTAATACAGCTACAAAGCATTAGAACCTCACCCTTAATCATTTACTAGCAGTAAATGTTCCCCTTTTTACATTTCCATTCTAATTGGGATATTCTTGTGTTCACTCTGAAGACCTCTACACCACCTGCTGGTCAAGCTAGCACACACCTCATCCAACTGGGTAAAACCCAACAGTCATTCAATTTATGACCAGTATTAAAATGATCTGAAATCTGAGTCATATTTTCTGCATTTTTGTTGATCCATACCAGATATTACAAAGCTATAACATGTATTCTGACATCAGTGAGTCCTGGCTGCCCAAAACACTGTCGGTGGTTAATGGCTTGTTCATCCTCTGACCAGTGTTCCACATCCAGGATTCCCCCTCTTGTAGTACTTTAAATAAAATGCCTGTCTGATTATCGCTTCCTCTCAGACAGACGAGCGAGTTATGAGTCAGGCCACCTACACTCAGGCTGATGAAATACTTCTCTTCTTCCCCTGGCTGCTCATTTCCTCCTCTCCTCAACTCATTCCTCCTCTTCCTCCACCAATCTGAACTGTCAGCTGTCTGTGCTGCGTGCCTGCTCTGAATTATGTGGGCGCGGTGGCTTTCTGTGAGGAACTCCACTGGTTGGATCTGAAGTGACTCTGAAGTGGCCATTAAAAATAATATTTAAACACCAGTAACTAGTTTAATATTTTTGCATGCTTTACATATTTACTCTCGTTAAAATCATAGGATATATATTAATATTTATGATCATATAACTATAAATCAGCTATCCAACAATTTGACAATTTTATAACAGCTTTATGAGGTCTAGGGACATCCTGTGCAGCCTTTACATCCCACAGTCTATTTATTCCAAACACTGCTTCCTTTTTGCAATAATTAGAACTATTATATAATATCTGTTTACATAACATGTACGTCAAGCTGCTGTAAAAATGCCAGGCAAGCATTCACTCGTCACCGTGGCCTAATTCTAAAATATAAAATTTTTAGACAACGGTTTCTACCTTGTGTGTCCCTCTGACAAGAAGAAACACTATTCAGTCCACGGCACAGAAAAAAAACATCCATGTCCTCATTCTATAGAGCCCTCTGACCTAAAATAATCCCCCAGCTCTCAAACCTGGGTCTTAAAAAAGTCTCCACAACCTTACGTAACTAAAATACGTGTCAGCAAAAACAGGACATCAAGGTCAGAACTTTACATACATTTAAAAGGGACATGGACTGGGATGTATGGTAGTCTTGGGATTTCAGTTATTTCTACGACAAATGACAGAAACTTCAAAAAAAAAAATTTGCCCTGAATCATTATCCCACTTGTCATTTGAAAATTTATTGTGGTTTTAGTAGTTTTTTTAAGACAAGTAACCAAGTTAGGCCATATGTGTACAATTTGCCTTAGTAGTCTAAGTCACCGTTAGCAAGCTTAACACCCATAAACAATACTAAAATTGACATATTCTAGTCTATCTATAAACCTAATTCCCAAAATAGGTTGGGGTGTATTAAACTAATAACTATTGTTTATTAATACAAATGTCCTAATTCTAAATTTGATGGCTGCAACACATTTCAAAAAAGCTGAAACAGCAGAGGTACTACAGCGCCCATATTTATTACAGAAGCTTGTGGGTTCTGAGGGATCAGAAGTCATCTGCAATTAATAGTGATCTTCAGCATGCACTTCAAATCTCTGCATACACACAGATATTCTGACAGTTCTGCCATGAGTTCTGACACCACATGTTATGGACTGTAGATGGTAAAAAGTCTAAATTTCTTGCAATCATGCAGTGAAAATGTTCTTCAGCTGTCTTATATTGTTCCTGTTCCACTTAGAATGCTATGCTGAAATTAAACATGGAATTCGTATTAAATATTTTAATTAAAAACCCATAAAACACATTGGTTTTTGTGTATTTATTCATTTATTTTTCATTTTACCTGTCTATTTTAAAATTTTGGAAACTATTTTGGAATTTGGTTTTTAACTAAGCCTCTTGACTAAAAACAATAATAAATACTTATATTGATACATTTTTATCAAACGATTTGTAGTTGATTGAATGTGTACTCTGCATGTGTGAAAAAAAGCCGTATCATTACTAGTATAATAATCTGGTATTTACACAGCTCTGAACTGGGCTTATGACTAGACCAAAATTAAGTGACTTAGATTTGTGCCCAGTAATGCCAGATTTCTTACTCATGCAGGCTTGATGAATACTGGCCCTGGTGTGGATTTAAGAAATGTACCTGCTGTACGATTGTGGTTAATTCCAGACACAGCTGGATCACGTTGTTCCTGGTCAGGGAGTAGTCAGCTACAGCGGCAAAAGGAGACCTGAGAAAGATGCGACACCAAAGATTAACCAATAGTTTTAATAATGTAGTTATAGTTTAATCTCATACTTGCCAAAATAAAATGTATAATGTTTCAATACAAAATATTGCTATACACATCAAGGTTAAACCTTATCATCAGTTTTAAATTGAATCATATGCATAATCAGTAAAACAAATTAGTATTATTAAAAACTGTGTTCTCCTTTTTCTGTTACAAATATATAGTTTTACTCAAACTTTATATAAAACTTGATAAAACAATAATAATAATAATAATAATCATATACACTTTTTAAAAGCTTCTTCTTTTTCAAAATTATTAAGACCATTGTGGTCCTGGGAGCACTCAAAGCCTTGAATATTTTTTTATATTCTTGCTCTAATATTTGCCACAATTTGAAATCCACAGACACTTTTTCTTCAGTTTTTGATTTTTAATTTATTTTCAAAAACTTTAAAAACATGTTTTTACTTTGTCATTACGGGGAATTAAGTGTAGACTGGTGGGTAAACATGGCCATGACATCAATTTAAAATCAAATTCACAACACAATAAAGGGTACAAAAAGTCAAGGGGTCTGAATATTTTCTGAATCTACAGTATATACCTGTTAGCAATTAATGATGCTGAAATATCTGAACATTCATTTAAGCAACATACTGTATTTATTTTGAAATAAAAGTGCATTGAAAAATAATAAGAAGCAGAGCATTTTAAGCACCAAACATGTCTCAGCTGATTACCGACATTTGGAGTGAGTGGAAATCTGCGTACGCTTCATTTTTCATTGATCCATTAAAGTCTCTGATGAAAATTTATGACCAGTCAGTATTAAATGAGAAGAAAGACAGGAGGACAGAGAGGGGTGAAGATATGAAGGCTGAAAGAGAAAAAGGGAGCAGATTTTTTGGTCCAGTGCACATTTTCATTGAGGCAGTGCAGGAGAGTGTGTGGGCGTTCATACTGATTATTCCCACCACAATGACTGTCATTATGTCAGCTGAAGTTCTCCTAACCAGCACTAAACTACCTTCATTTAGTTAAAGCCCATAGTGAAGCTAACATCACAGTGATAAGAAGTAGGGGTGTGCTACTCCAGAGTTTTTGAATGAGATGTTCCACAATGCCCTGGTCAGGTGTCCAAATACTTTCAGGCATTTTGAAAAATAAAAATTATACCTGATCAAAAGATACTCTGACTACATAGCATTAATGACCACAGGATTTGAGGGTTTGCTAATCAACAAACGATGCGTAAATGCTGTTATTATAAGATGGAAATATCCTTAAAAGTGAATGCATTTCATTGTGAAAGAGGTAAATTTTTCACAAACGGGATATAATTTATGGTTAAATGTGTGTTGTATTCAATTATTATCATTGTGGAATATAATTTAGTTAACAAGTGTAACAGGGACAACTAGAAAGGGGGCAATGACTTTTTTACACCACTGTTCAAAAAGCACATTTTAAAAATGACAGGAACTTTAAAAGCATGCAAGTTTTGCTGTATGGGCTTGGGCTGGACTGACCTGTCTAACCAGGCCAGAAGGCTTTTGGCAGCAGCGATCAGATCCACAACAGAGGTCAGGAAGTCGTTAGGAAGCTTGCGAGTGGCTCTGCCATCGTAGTGGCCTCCTCGTCTACGACCTGTTATGAAGTTCTGCAGGTTTTTAGCCGAGGCGTTGAGCTTATGGGAAAGAGTCTTCAGATTTTCTGTCTCCAGACCGTAGTTCTGTAAAATTGTACAAGAAGAGGAAGGATGTATATGTGCAATTTCCAAAAAAGTTGGGACAGTATGAAAATTGTAAAAAAAAAAAAAACCAGCAATAATTATCAGTTTTTTAGAAATTTTATTCACTGAAAACACAAAAGTAAAATATATAACGATTAAACTAACTGAACCAAATTGATATGAAATAAAATATATATTGGTACTTTGCAGGTTTGAGACATCTTTAAAAGGATAAAACAGAGTGAATTATTAAATACTGCATGTGCCATATTACAATGTGTTACACCACATGTGTAAGGTAAGACATTTACAATTTTTACAACTGAAGACCTGTTCTAAACTCACTTCTAATGTTTATTATTTTGTTGGCGTACCAAAAACTTACATAACAAAGCTGGAATTGCAAGCAAGTCACTCTTTTTGGCAAGGCCTTGGTGGAGGTGAAGGTGTTCAGGGGCAAGGTTAGAGGTTGCTCTATTTTAAAATAATGACATTTAAGTGTTTTGGTGGAATCCTTAGCCTCAGAAATTGCTTTGGAATCCTTTATCAATGTTAATGACTTTTTCCTCAGTTTTTTTGGAATTTAGAAGGAAGGGTTTTAGACTTTGGCTGTAAGGTTCAAGATTCTTCCAACTTTGTGGCAATGGTTTCAGAGAAGTCCTTTTCTGTTCCAACATGACTGCACCCCTTTGCACAAAAGTAAGGTCTATAGAGACATGGGGTCTGTCTAAAAACAAAGTGAGCTCTCTACATATACAGCATTTTTACGTCATCCTACACGCATCCGTAGAGAATGATGTGTAAAAGGCCTACTGAGGTGCCCTAATTGTAAGCGATAAATTGACCAAATAATGAGGGAGCGTCCGATGCTTCCTCATCACTGAAGGCAATCCCAGCATTCAGTGCAGCACAACTTTTCTCTCAAAAAACCATTCCCACAAAAATCTCATTGATTTTTAACTGTCAATGACAGTTTAACCATTTTTGGTACACGGAGGGAGACGCTAACTGGCCTGCTAGTGGTTTGTGCTGCTTCAGCCCATTGGTTTGAAAGGCCTGAGGCTAACTGTGTTAGCTTAGTAAGTGAAAACTGTGGTGATAAAATTGAGGTAATTGCTGTCTAATGGGGGTAATTGCTATCTAAAATAACCTGCCTTATGAGTTAGATGTCTTATTAAAATTCCTTTCTACTCAGGCAGCTGACCAGGTAGGTAGTAGGCAGCAAGGCAGCTCACTAGGTTTTCAGACAGACCCTTGGTTTGTCGTAGAGGAAGAATAGTGGTCTGCACAAAGCCCTGACCTCAACCCCACTGAATGCCTTTGGGATGAAGTGAAACGACGATTGCAAGCCAGGCCTTCCCATCAAATATCAGTGCCTAAACTCACAAACACTCCTTTGTCTAAATGGGCACAAACATCCACAGATAAACTCTAAAATATTGTGAAAAGCCTTCCTGGAAAAGTAGAGGTTGTTATAGCTGATTATAGCTGAGGAGGGACTCTATATGAATGCCTGTGGTTTTGATGTGTAAGCTCATGGCCAGGTGTACACATACTTTTGGCCATACAGTCTATGCCTTTTGATTAAACGTGTGTAAAAATTCAAACTTTAAAAAAGGTTTTATGATTTTTCTCAGAGTTTAAATTATTATGGTAATGGCCAATCCAGTGCAGATGTGGTACAGAGAGATGAAATGAAAAAAGCCTGGAGGATTCCAGTACCATGCAGTAGCACATCTGTGCAAGAGTTACTCATGCAGAATTAACTGCCACGCTGAATGACACTGGCACACAGATGGGTTTCCTCTGTATTATCTCTATGTAAGATGTCACCCTGCCAGATCACGGACATGAGTAGATCTCTGTTATGTAGGGATTATAGAGGGATTTCACTAATGCATCGCTTTTTAAAACCAGTGTCAGAAACGAGGTGACTTCCGACAGAACCGCTGCACCGTTAGTTTAAGATATAATTTACCATTAGCCATCATTTTTTCATTTGGACTCTGGCTTTTACTGTCCATGTTTAGGTTTAGGATCTAATTCCTTTAATGCATTGCTACAGAGGATAGAGAGATTAGTGCATTCCAATAGTGACATAACCACCTGACTGTGATTATTTAACACACTGATGAGCCAAAACATTAAAACCATTTGTCTAATATGCTCCTAAAGCAGCTCTGACCTTCACATGGACTCCACAAGATCTGAATTAGTCGTGCAATATCTGATACCAGAACATAATCAGCAGATCAGTAACATCTGTACATTAAAGGTTGATCCTCTTATAGTGCAACTATCTTAAATCTGTTCTGATATCTACATACCCACTGTAGATGTGTGGGCCACAAACAAGGACCTGCCCTCTCCCACGCAAGTTTCTGGCTTCTTCTTTACACCAGCTAAGGATTCTCGAAGAGAGGTGCACCAAAATGGAAAGTCACTCTATAGCCTATTTTTGTCAGAACACTGACTAGACAAGCAGGAATACTGTTGCAAGAAGCAATCTGTCCTTTATCTGTCCCTCCCTCCCACAAAAACCAACAATGCCCAGCCAGGCTGGTAGCAGCACTAAAACTTAAATTCAGGGTCCAGGGGTAGAGGGTATTGAAGGTAATTGAGGGTAATTTACTTTTTTTATGGACTATAAGCTTGTCAGTTTATGGATAACTTCTGAGTAATGACTCTTGGTCAAGTTTAAGAGAAAAAACAGCAGAAGGAATTTGGCAAAATGTATATTTCTAAAACAAATCTTTGCAGATTGGATGAATATTAACAAAATGTCTGATTGATGGTGCCTGCACAGAGTCGAGGGATAATGAGGATCACGGTGTGTCTCTCCGTACACAAAGCTGATCCACATATAAACTTGCCTCGTGCAGGTGAAAGGATGCAGTCGGCGACCGCACACGTGTCGGAGGGGGCGTGTGTTAGTCACAGCTCTCCTCAGTCAGAGTGGAAGTCAACATCAGTAGAGAGAAAGTGTAATGCAATCAGGTGATTGGATATGACTAGATTGGGATGAAATTGGGGGGAAATGCAAAAAAAACCCAAAACGTATCAGTTAACAACAGCAATGCCTACTGTCTGGTGGAGCTGCCAGTATAAGTGACAGAAGAATACAGAAAGCAGAGCTAGTTCTTAATTGTAAGTAAACGGTGTGTGTGTGTGTGTGTGTGTGTGTGTTTGTGTGTGTGTGTGTGTGTGTGTATATCTCTTTATTTAATTTGGCCCAGTGTCTCAATTAATTATCAGCTAAAATCTCATAATAGTAAAAGGCCTGAGGAAAGTCTGATGCTTGACTGCTGTAACACTGAATGGCATGAGGTGTTTCATCAGAGTCCAGGTTAAGGCACTTGAGTGATGAATGGGGCACATGGGGTTTCATTTTTCTTTAAATTTTAATTCTGCACCAGTGCATTCTGTCACTTTCTAGAACTCTCTGTTACTTGTTATTCTTTCCTTGTTTCTCCTGTCATCCCTCCATCCACTCTCCCACGCTCATGCTTTTGTGCTCCCGTCCCTATTTCCAGCTCTGAGCACAGTGAGTGATAACCCATGGGATTAATATCTATTTTGTATATGATTATCTAATAGAGTGAAATTCAAGCATTATGGATATGAAACCAATATTGACTTGCAAATCATCTACAGCCTACACAAGCTCAGCATCATTGTAAGAACCTTAATATCTAACATCTTCAACAAACACAGCAAAAAACCTAAGAATATAAATACATGAGCAACCTCAATTTCTCAAGGTGTATTCAGTCACAACTGTAAGTAGCTTTAGATAAAAGCATCTAATAAATGCCGCAAATGTAAATTTAATGGTGAACAATCTAAGAAAAGCACAGAAGCTGCACAGCCAACTCAGCAAATGCTTCAGGCACTGACCCAGTAACACAGACCACTTCCCATAAAAGCAACAACCCTGAGCAAAACTGGTCCTGTAGCTTTTAATTTAATCCTCCTGTTGTGCTACGGTTATTTTTATAGTATTAATTGCTTTTTTGCTTTTTTGAGCTTTGTACAACACAGTTCTAACCACACACTGTTTTAATCACACTGTAACTGTTAAATAATACAGACATGTGAGATAAATACAACCAACACACAAGTGACGGGCAAGCCGTAGCGTAGTGGTTAAGATACTGGACTAATAATCAGAAGGTCACTGGTTCAAGCCCCACCACTGCCAGGTAGCTGCTGTTGGGCCCTTGAGCAAGGCCCTTAACCCTCAATTGCTCAGACTGTATACTGTCACACTACTGTATGTCGCTTTGGATAAAGGCGTCTGCTAAACGCTGAAAATGTAAATGTAAATCTGATAACAGCAGGTTATATTAACCATACATTCAACGCTCAACTGACCAGTTCTTTTAAGGAACAGACCTCTTAACTATTTGATACTTAATATGCTTTTAGCTTTCATTTTTGTTAGAGTTCAACAGCATTTTGAAGTAATTGATTTTGTAGATTGATTCTGGTTCTAATCTCAACGGTGATATCGGCTGGCCTATTTACTATAATTGACTGACTTCAGACTGACCTGCCTGATCGTATTAATACTGCGTGTGTGTGTATGTGTGTGTTGTTTTACCAGTGCACACAGCAGGTCCACCGCCTCCAGTATGAGCTCCTGGTGGCCGATTCGAGACACTCCGAGATCCTCCAGCTCCTGATGGGTAATACGCAGCAGCTGGTCTCCTCCCACATTCTCCTGCTCAAAGTTCTTAATGTACTGCTGCAGACAGTCATCCAGACCTGCAACCCACCAACACACCAATAACACAGACATGTAAGATGACATTTTACTCTTAATGATTTCACATTTTAACTACATGTTGTTTTACCCCGAGGTTAAAGACTGCACATGCTGCTCCTGCTAGATGTGATGGAAACCTGGCTTGTTTGCACCAAAAATGTCAAGAACTCACTACGGACTTTATCACAGACAAATAATGAAGAACTTCAATTATTTTTTGCTAGTTTTAACTTTTAGTTTAATTTAATTTTGTGTTTGTATGATTTGGGTAAATCCTATTTATTCAAATTATCCTCCAGGCCACCCAAGAAGGATGGGTCCCTGCTGAGTCTGGTTCCTCTCAAGGTTTCTTCCTGTAATTTTAAGGGAATTTTTCATTGCCAATGTTGCCCTCGGCTTGCTCAATGGCTGTTTTTGGTCTGTAGGTCCTGGATTCTGTAAAGTTGCTTTGAGACAGTGTTCAGTGTAAAAAGCGCTATACAAATAAATAAATTGACTAAGATAAATACAAAAACTTACTTATTCATGAATCCCTAGCATTTTAGGGGTGATTGAATTGTAATAAATACTTAATGTAAAAATGTAAAATGCAGATTCACACAGAGGACCATACAGCATTACAGACAAGCAAGGAAAAACAAGACAGTTAACAAGCTGGGACACAATAACACTAAAAAATATCACAAAAATGATCATGGAATCTGCTACATCCTAAAACATCACACCTCATATCAGTGTGGATTCTGGCAAAGGTGGGTTTATTATTTGTCCTCACACTTCATTTTCTCAACATTATTGTTACAGTTAAACTATTAATGTACTATTAAATCCTATAAATAGTGAATATTTACAGGCTGCAGTGTGATAATTTAAGGAAACCTCAATCCAACATTATAGGGCCATAGTACGTAACCATAGCAACCATCATGTAAAAGCTGGCTAATCTACGGAACTATATTATAACAAATGTACTCTATAGAAGAAAACAAAACATACACCCCCTCTTTAAATGTTGTCTGTCCTGTTTTATGGAACACTGACCTGTGTACTTCACCTGTTTTGTCTGTAGTTTCCCTAAAACAGAACAGTATGTATTGTACAAGTCTACACTGGGCATGTGTGTGAACCTCCAGTACAGAGTAAATGTACTGGCTGTGTGGTGGCACACACACACATTATACCAAACACACAATTTTCTCATGTGACACTGGCTGGCACACACAAAAATCCCAAATGTTATAGAATGAACACATATGGCGACTCACAAGGAGGTGAGAATTAGTGTATATGTGCTGCATTAGAATACATGAAGGTACATGTATACAACACAACACACACCTATACACACACGTTATTATGTTAATAGACACAGTAGGGTTTGATGTGATGGCTTTATCAACCACCTGTTTAAACAATAATGAAATTATAATATTAAAATCACACACACACACACACACACACACACACACACAGGAGTGAAATGCCTGGCTGTCATGGACAGATTTCCATGGATTTGAAGGACTATTGTCATTATTCAGGGCAGAACTGCTTGGCAGACCCTCACGGTTGTCACGGAAACACCCCCTCTCAAAAAAACCCACACGCACCGTCTATCCCCTGACCCTCCTGCAGCGCTGTTCCTCTGTAGACTCGACACAAAAAGAAAATTTCACAGATATATTTAGCCTGTCTGGGGTAAAAATATTATCTCATATACAAGACAGCATTATAATAGAAATCAAATGCGATCAACAGATCAGTATGGCACAGCAGACTATTGCGCTGGCCAACCACTCATTTAGTCAAAAGAACATTGTGAGATCAGGCACTAATGTTAAGCGAGAAAGGTCTGGCTTATGGTGGATTTTCCAAGTCATCTAAAGGTTGTTTAGTGGGGTTTAGATCAGGGATCTGTCCAGGTCACTGGAGTTCCTTCTGTAATGGATATTTTTCTATACAGGCACAGGAAACTGTTCCAAACTGTTGGCACAATGTTGGACACATTTAAGTATTTTAAACAAATAGTTCTAATACATTTAGTAGCTAGAGGTAACACCTAACCTTAATAATTTGGAGGACTGTCAATGTACTTTTGGTCATATAGAGTATCAGAATCACAAATACGATACCACCCGGCTCTCAGACAGCAGCACTTTCTACCCCTGAGCTTCCTTATCCATGCAAACTTCTTTATCCTTTCTGACAAAAGAAGCTCAGCGCAAAGCAAGGATCCCGCAAATCCAAGCTCAGATATGGTAGCTAATCTGCTGCGCTGTGTAGTCTAATAAAGCATGAAGAAAAAGCAGCTACACAATAAGAAGCTGTATCTGATTTGTGGGGGTTTAACCAATCAGCCCCCTCAGCAAGATCTTTTAACCCAAAACATAGGAACCCTTCACGGTTTATCAGTGTAGGTTGCTATAGAAACAGCACCTGGACAAGCAACTTTGATTAGGGTGCCAATCATACCATATTTGTGTACACCAATGATTATGCATAAACAGATGAATGTCAACTAATCAGAGCTTTGGTGGCATCAATACCTCACAGTTCAGGATTATTCACAGAGGGATCTGCACTGAAGGGCCCCTACTAGCAGTATACAATAGGCTCCAATCAATACTGCTTTATTTAAGTATTTCACATGTGTTTATGCACCAGGCACTTTAAACTAGAGACAGGCAACTAAATCCCAATTTAATTAAAGTAAAGAAATAAAAATGTCCGGCGGAAAACATGAAATTGGATTGGCTGCTTCAAATGTCCCCTATGTGTAGATAAGTTAGTGTCTGCCTTGAGCCCTGTTTTTTTTGGGTGACGATGTACCTACCACCAAAATCCTGACAATGAGAAAAGGACTAAAATGGCAATGTCATTCACAGGAAATCTGTGAAAATCAGGACAAAATCTGTAAAACCAGGGAAAATGTTTGAGTATTCAATTCAGTTGTTTAATGGCACAAATGTGCAGGTACAGTGCTTTAAAAAGATTTGCCACCTTTCTGCCTTCTTGCAGTCGTGGAATCTGAACCAAAACCTGATGGAGAAACAAACACTGTTGCTATTTTTAAAAGCAGAAGGGCTGTTTTAAGCTTATTAAAAATGCATTATTTACTCTCAGTACAAGAAACACTGAGAACCTGAACCAATTATGAAATGGTTTCGTATTAAGCAGGGAATAAACTTAATTATATTCACTATAATTCCTCTTTACTGATAAGCCTGGTGCTTCATGTTAATGCCCCAAAACTGATTCTTGATGCTTTACTCACTGCATAATATGGACAAAATAACATTATTGGTCCAGATTTCTTTGACATTTGTTTTATAATAATTAGGATTTATCTTTACAATGCCTTTTCTGCTTTTAAAAAGTAGCCAAATGTGACTGTTTTCCATCAACTAAGCACAAGAAGTGTGTGTATCTGGACATTGTAATAAAAAAAAGTGGACAACAGCATAGCGTAAAGTGCAGCAATATAGTTCCTGGATACCCAGATTGTATCCTCATCTTCAGGTACTGCTTGTCAGGTGTTTTGCACACTCTTTTTCATGTCTTTTAAATTTGTTCATGAGCCGGGCCCTTACCGTGTAAAAGGTGGTGAATTGGCTGTTATGTGTAGATAAGCAAAGAATTGAGTGTACCATTCCCTGTGATGGATTGGGTTCAGTTTTTCGAATGGTGCTTAACCCACTGCAACCCTGCCAAGGATGCAGCAAGGTTAGTAAAAATGTATGAATGATCTTATGTATTTAAGGCTTCTCCAACAATAGTACTCAAATAAATCCTAATGAGACAATATATTACAAAACAGTTCAGAAGCTTTTGAGCTAATCCCTAAACTGAAGAGCATTTTTTTCCACAGCTGAGACCGACACCCCTCACCAGGAGCCAGCACACACAAACACAGCGCTCATTGATTACGAGCGCATTAAGCAGCTGCTAATTGTAGTAGCTCGGACTGAGCCATTAAGTAATGCAGAAGTGTGCGGCAAGTTAAACTGGATTGTTAATCTCTTTCCAAAGAAAAGAACAATCACTCGATGAGGGTCTAGGTGGAGTTTGTCACTAAATCTGTTGTCCTGTCCCAATGGCACACTAGTCTTAATTCCCTCTTTTGCACATGTCTGCTAAAGCCGCAAGTCTGTGAGCATTTTATTTTCAACAGACCATCCATGGGCTGCCAGTCTGGAGCCTCTTTATATTAAAAATCTTAACTAAAATAATGATATAAAACACTTAACATTCATGAGTACAACAACGGGGGCCAACACACAAAATCAATTCGAGACTTTGGCAGAAACCCAAACCACATTCTTTGTACTGCCTAAAAAAAACCAAGACACCAGGACGAAATGACCATCTTACAAATGATGACCACAGTGGCCCAAACTGAATGAGAAACTGTAGGCCGTGGCTACTTGTGTGATATCAATGAAACAAAAGTTTAAGAATTACTTTATCCTGGTTGGGGTTGCAGTGGGTCTGGCACGAAAACTCTGGGCACAAGTCAGACATAAATCCCGGACAGGGTGCCAATCAACCCCAGGGCACAACACACTAAATAATTAATAACACAGTCACTCATAGAAGTAACAGCTAATTAATCTAAAAGTTTTTAAAAGGTGGGAGGAAATGAGAATTTTTAGGAAATTGTGTGCTTTACTATATCTACTATTTATCTAGCATCACAGAAACTTTATATATAAATAGACTGTGGGTAGTAATAAATGTGGCTTTATCAGAATTTTGATCCAACAAAGACACTGCAAAAGAGAAGTACATGCCCAAAAATGAGCAAGCAAACAGGTCAAACTACACAATAAATACAATTATAACATTAGCCATGACAGCATATAGGCTAACTGCTAATGAACTTTTCTGCCATTTGCTAGAACTAAAAAGAAAACAGTGAAGTTTTAGATCTTTTTAAGCTGTTTTTACAGCAAGGACATGAGACTTTTCACCCTTTTTATCATAAAGTAGATTAGTAAAACTTCTGCTGCTCCAAGACGGATATTCTCCAAACACTGTGTTTCAGTTGCTTTCAAACCCCAGAACACGCTACGCCAGAAATTAGTTCACCCTAAGGACCGAGTTCCTCGAGTAACGTAGTGTATGCTGTTAGGTGCCAGGAGGATAGTCGGGAACTGTACATCGGGGAAACTAAACAGCCACTGGCGAAACGGATGGCCCAACATAGAAGATCAACCTCTTCTGGCCAGTACTCCGCGGTTTACACCCACCTGCAAGCCAGCGGCCACTCATTTAATGATGAAGATGTGCAGATCCTTGACAAGGAGGAACGCTGGTTTGAACGTGGATTCAAAGAGGCCATTTACGTGAAGAGGGAACGACCATCTCTGAACCAGGGAGGGGGCCTGAGAGTACATCTCTCACCATCATACAACACCGTAATAGGAGCTTTACCCCAATCATGTGTGAAAGACACACATGGCCATTGTAATTAATGGTCATTGTGAATTACATATGGACCTGATCACCGGTTCCATTGTTATGCAATGGGCAGTGATCGGTCGTTATGCAAATCAACTGCATATAAGGTTGGCGTATTCAACACCAGCTCAGACTGAAGAAGTCATTCGGATTGAGTGACGAAACGTATCTCTACAACAAACTTGTGTCCAGATGAACTGATTCAACTTTGTGGTTCTGCTGCTCCAGTTTCTTAGCTTTTTCACTTTTGTTCTACCAGAAATGCCAGGGGGCCACTCAGAGGGAGGTTGAGAAAGAGAGTCGCATTGTGTGAAGGTCATTGGTCTCTTTAGCTTTGCAGAAGCTGTTGTCTAGCACTCTGCAACCCTAAGGCCATCACCACAAAGCTGTATGCTAATGATGAAGCAGCAGCGTGCTAATTGTGAAGAGTGTCAGAGTGTGAGATTCATGATACAACAGTTTTTGAGATTGTGAGATCAGAAAACATCTGGATTTATGACACTGAAGTCTACAGTGTTGATGTGCTAATTACTATTCACATTTTGAAGACGGGTTTCTAATCTGAGACATGAAGTAACTTCTCTGAGCACAGTGCTGCTTCTCTGGTTTCTGTGTTCAGTCTCAGCTGCAGGTTTCACTCTGGGGATTTATTGCTAAGTCAAACACCAATGTGATTGTTTTTCAGATTTAATGAGTAACATCAAAGATTTACTTTTTTATGGGTGGTAAACAAAAACTGCAGCATATTTTATTCTTCTCTCTCTTATAGCTTCCAAAGCCCAGCTGTCATTTTACTTTAATCTGATTTAACATGTTTTGTAAAGGTTAATGTTCCTTACAATTAGATCATAAGAGCAGTTACAAACAGACAACAACCGATTATGCAGGACACCCTTGAGGCTAGCTTGTTTTTCCTCAAAATCTGTATTGATTGAAGGACTAAAAAAAGTAATTCAGTAAAATATCAAATATACAACCTCTTTAATCCTGAACGCAGCTGATCAGCCAGGACAAACAAGACTAGTCTGTTTCTTATGTTTGCTCTTCAGTTTTGCCATTAGACCTAATAAACATCTTACAATAAGGCTAATTGTAATCACATTTAAAACCCTGGGCAGGAAGATTTTGGAATATGACTGTAGGGACTCACTTCCATTCACTAATTACAAACCACAGAAAGTATTCCTTAATAGTTCAAAGCTTAAAATTCTCTTAAATGTAATTGTAGATTAAAGATTAAACTCACTGTGGAGGAGTCTGATGATAGAGGGAGTTAAAGTAGTCCAGCCTTGAAATGATGAGAAACTGAACAACATCCGCCTTATGTCATGTCATGTTAAAAGTCATGGCACTGTTGAGTGTTATGTCCTATGTGTCTTTTAGTCTGGAAAACATAACCATGGGTCTTCCTACACACAGTGTGTATTTTGATTTATAATTCATTATTTTATTTTTGTTCCTATTGTTTCTCCTAAACTTGAGTAAAAAGTGCAACATGATTCCTCTGGGTACCAATCAACCAGAGGGCGACACACTCACATATTCACTCTCAGCTAGGACCAATTTAAAACAAACAACACACCTTTTGCATGTTTAAACAGGTAAGAGGAAAACAGAGTACCCTGAGAAGATCTATGCTTACACAGGGAGAACATGTGAAACTACTCACAGGACCCAGGTCTCATCATCAGTTGCACCGCTGTGCAGTATTTTCAGAAAGGCATAAAAAATCATTCAGTGTAATACAACCAGATAGATAAACAAAGGTATGAACTGAACACTTGTGACTAAATTTCATGATTACAATTCAAATATGATTAATTATGCAGCCCTGGGGGTCTGAATCTAAGGTGTGTTTGTACCATTGATTATACAGCACTAATAAGCACACAGGCATGAGCACCTACCGACAGCCTGCATCACCACAGGGACTTCAGAAAACACACACACACACAGATACACATATGTTGCCTGGTTTAAGTAGCCGATGTGGCAGCTTGCCTGACTCAAAACTGAATGATGCCCATCCTGCCAGCTCTGTAGCTAAGTGTAGGCAGCATGGGTAAGGGTAATTGTGTAAACACATGCAGGCTATGGGACTGTATTCCTCAGCATCACCTCCCCCAGGGACCTGCAATTATGTCTGGCAATGGGCCATTTATTTTCAGTGCCGTTTATTGAAGATACGACAATGGTCTATTAGCGTGCGCCTGCTGTGTGAGAGGACATGTATAAGATGTATCGCAATGTGTTCCGATACATCAGTGCATCTGTTTGTGAAAAACTGCATTTAAATGGACATTTAGAATCAAAATGTATTGATGCTGGTGTTTGTAGACACTAGAAAACTCACAACATAAAGTACACATACTTAGTACACTTTGTACACTACAGTATATTGATTGTATGTGGACACCATAGCATGAGTTTATTGCACATCCCATTGTCAAACCATGGTCATTCATTTATTTGTGTTCCCCTCAATTAGAATTGTAACGGGCTTTACTCTAATTTAGTCTGTGGGAATTTGTGCCCATTTAGTCAATTTAGTGCCCATTTATTATTATTTAGGGGCCCATTTAGTGCCCATTTATTTTTACGGAAACCTGGCTTCACAGCAGACTATCAGACTCGGCTATCATGCTACAGGGACTAACAGCACATCGCGCGGACCGTACGGCTGCATCGCTAAAAACAAAGGGCGGAGGATTATGTGTGTTCGTAAACGACCGATGGTGTAACAACTCAGCTGTTGTGGATCACCACTGTTCTCCTGACCTGGAGTTTATGGTGGTAAGATGCAGACCCTATTACCTCCCCCGGGAATTTACTGTACTCATCGTGGTGGCTGTTTACATACCCCCACAAAGCGACGCTAAGCTAGCGCTAGCTACGTTAGCTAATGCTATCAACAAGCATCAGTTTCGCCACCCGGAGGCTGCACTCATCATCGCAGGGGACTTCAATCAGACTGATCTCAGAACAGTGCTTTCAAAGTTCCATCAGCACGTCCTCTGTCCGACACGAGGGAAAAACACGCTGGATCATGTCTACACGAATGTGAAGGATGCCTACAGCTCCATCCCGCTACCTCCATTCGGAAAGAGTGATCACATCTCGCTACTGATGAAGCCCACATACCAACAGCTACTGAAACGTGTTAAAACTACAGTGAGAACTGTGCGTGTGTGGCCTGAAGGGGCAGAATCAGTATTGCAGGACTGTTTTGAGTGCACGGACTGGGATATGTTTAAAACTGCAGCCACCAGTGACTGTCTGACTGATGTGAATGAATATGCATCATCTGTCACTGGCTTCATCCAGAAATGTGTAGATGATGTGACTCAAACAAAGCAAATCCGCACATTTCCAAACCAAAAACCATGGATGAACAGCGAAGTCCGCAGTCTACTGAAAGAACGGGATGCAGCTTTTAAATCTGGCAACCCCGAAGAACTCAAGACTGCTAGACGTAACCTGAGGGTCGGCATCAAGGCTGCTAAACACAAGTACAGCACACAAATTGCAGCCCACTTTAACAACAATTCAGACCCCCGACGCATGTGGCAAGGGATACAAGTAATCACCGACTACAAGAGCAAAGTCAGTAACTTGGAGACTACAGACGCCTCACTCCCTGCCGAACTGAACACCTTCTATGCCCGCTTCGAGACCACTGCTCAGGCTCAACCATCCACGTCTGCCGTGCCGCTTTCCACAGAAGAGCCAGCACTCATCCTAGCTACAGACGAGGTGAGAAGAGCTCTTTCGAGGGTGCCAACCCGGAAAGCAACAGGTCCAGATGGCATTCCAGGACGGGTCCTGAAGGCATGTGCCAACCAGCTGGCTGCCACCTTCACAGACATCTTTAACCTTTCCCTGGCACAGTCTACTGTTCCTGCCTGTTTCAAGGCCACCACCATCATACCAGTCCCAAAGAAGTCCAGCATCACATGTTTGAATGACTACCGCCCCATCGCTCTCACACCCATAGTGATGAAGTGCTTCGAGAGACTGATCTTGGCTCATATTAAGAGTAGTCTTCCTATCACCCTGGACACTCATCAGTTTGCCTACCGTGCCAACAGATCTACTGATGACGCAGTTTCTCTGGCAATGCACACCGCACTCAGTCACCTGGATGGAGTTAACACATATGTCAGGATGTTGTTTATTGACTTCAGTTCTGCCTTTAACACCATCATCCCATCCAGACTGATCTCCAAACTGAGCACACTTGGGATTAGTCACACAATATGCAGTTGGATTATGGACTTTCTTAGCTCCAGACCACAATCTGTTAGGATGGGTGACCACACCTCCCCCGTCCTCACACTCAGCACAGGATGCCCACAAGGTTGCGTCCTCTCACCTATGCTGTACACACTGTACACATACGACTGCATCTCAAAACACAGCTCCAACACCATCATAAAGTTTGCCGACGACATCACAATAATCGGCAGAATCACCAACGATGATGAGAGGCTGTACAGGGAGGAAGTGAGGATGCTCACAGAGTGGAGCACTGCTAACAACCTCTCCCTCAATGTTAGCAAAACCAAGGAGATGGTCATCGACTTCAGACGGGGGAGTAGAGTGCACACACCACTGAGCATCGAGGGGACAACGGTGGAAAGAGTGAGCAGCTTCAAGTTCCTTGGCGTCCACCTAGCTGAGGATCTCACCTGGTCACTCAACACATCACACGTCATCAAAAAGGCACAACAACGTCTCCACTTCCTTCGAAGACTGAGGAGAGTCAACCTGCCACAGCAGCTTCTCTGTAACTTCTATAGATCCACTGTGGAGAGTATCATGACAAGCTGCATCACGGTCTGGTACGGCAGTGCCACAGCTGCTGAACACAAGGCTCTTCAAAGGGTGGTGAAAACTGCTCAGCACATCACTGCAACTGCACTCCCACCCATACTGGACATCTACAATAAAAGATGTCTGAGGAAAGCCAGGAACATTTCCTCTGACCCCACACACCCCAGCCACTTCCTGTTCCAGCCACTGCCATCTGGGAAGAGGTACCGGACCATTCGAGCCAGAACCACCAGACTCAAGAACAGTTTCTACCCACGAGCGGTTAAACTAGTCATTCCTACTATAACTACCAGGACATAACCACCTCTACGACTGTTGCACTCGCACTTTTACTGGACTCTTGCTGCTAATCCACTACCTCGAATTTGTTTACCTAAACCTAGCTGCTAAATCCAAATCCACTACCTCAATCTGTCTATGCACCTTGCTTTTGTTCTTGCACCTTGTTTTGTTCTTGCACCTTATATTGTTTTTGCACCTTATATTGTCTTGTCATTGCACCTTGTCTATGCACCTTATGTATGGTTTTCTTTTGGTAACTTCCCCCATCCCCTCCCCCATTGTTTTTGCACTATTGTCTTTCATTGTCTGCACTGGAGATGTAGCCTGACAGTGTTTCGTTATACTGTACAACCCTGTATTGTATAATGACAATAAAGTTGAATTGAATTGAATTGAATTGAAAAGCTCCAGCCACATGCATTTGTGGACC